>NC_051236.1:2410000-2752500 GCF_015220715.1 Pygocentrus nattereri | reverse complement strand
ATAAAAGGCATTTAGCACCTGATGTCAATTTCATTCATCTACTTCTTCAAAACTGATATACCAACATCTGAAAGATGCCAATAAAGTAGATGAAATTCACTGTTTTCAGTGACAAAATGTACCTTTATTTATCTTTGTTTATTGGTTTAGTTGTAACACTGTGTTATCTACTGCGTGCCGTGAGCTTGTCAGCTGCTTCAAAGCAATGGGCTGGTGACAGTAATATACGATTAGATTTTGTGAAAAAAAAACAAAAACTGTTGAAACAAAAATACTAACATGCCCTGAAAACACTGAAAACACAGATCCCTTTAAAATGCTGACAAATCGCTCTGAATTTGGTGGGAGATGGTGGCTAGGAAAAGTGGCAATGTGGCCGAAAGCTCATGCTGCTTGACCTTCTTTAACAGCGTAAAAGGTCCATGTCAGTTGGTGCCCCGTATTAGGTTCCCTGCGCTCCCCTATACTGGCTGATGTTTAGAGCCTGTCTATTATTGGTCTTTCTCTGTGCAGGCAGTCGTTCAGTGTTGTATAAATACTGACCATTCCCACAATATCTGAGATAAGCATAGTGTGATGTAGTTTACAATGATGGCGATAACACATCGTCAGACTGCCCACACTCAGTCGTATGTGTATGTGTTCTACACAGAGTCGAGTGCTGATAGAGAACGGTGCCCTCACCATCTCCTCACTGACCCTATCTGATGGAGGGATGTATCAGTGTGTGGCGGAGAACAAGCACGGTATCGTTTATGCCAGCGCGGAACTGATGGTTCTGGGTAAGACACGCTCTGTTTCTTTCTGTCCCCTCACAGCCGTCGGTTAGCCTGATAAGAAACCATCCTGAACCTCACAAGCTTTCCCATTTCTTCTCCTCGGATACAAACGGTATTGAGTGAACGACGAACCGGAAGAAAGTCTGGTATATCCATTTTTTGAAGTTTTTGAGTTTTTCACATAATCTGAAAATGCTGGTTGCCCTTTACATTATTTGTAAATTTCGTGATGAATGGACTAAAAGAAATGACCCAAAATGACTTGGAAAAAACTCTGGTTCTATTGACTTCCATTAAAAGTAAAGTATGTTTTTTCCTTCTCCTATAAAGTTAGCGTTTTGGAGATACAAGGTTTTCTTCCAACAATGGCGAATGGGCAGAATTTAGCAAATACCACTTTTTTTTTCCAAATGGCTGCTCCTACTTTCTTAGCTATGTGACACATAGATGACCAGGATGATAGATAAGTGGGCTTCCAAGCAAAAATAAATAAATAAATAAATAAAAATCATAAAAAAAAAATAATTGAGCCAAGCCCAAAATGGGAAAACATAAGCTTTTAATAGTCTTTACAGCAAATCAGGTAACACTTTATTTGAAGGCTACCTACATAAGGGCTTCATGACGCATTCATAAGCACTGAATTATGTGTTTATGAAGCACTACTTGAACATTTATTAAGTGTCGGTTCTCGCAACCTGACATAAGATGTTTTATGAAATAAATGACATTGTACTGACATAATAAGAATAAATGTTGAACATATTTACAGCACTAAACATTTAAAACACTATACATAACTGTTTATGTCAGCATTCTTAAGACGACATTGTACTGATATCAGGTGAAATATGCCTGGAAACCACCCCCTCTTCCCTCCATGGCGTGGATAAGATGATTGATGCAATAATGTATAGTGTTTTAAATGTTTAGTGCTGTAAATATGTTCAAGGTTTATTCATATTATGTCAGTACAATGTCATTTATTTCATAAAACATCCTATGTCAGGTTGCGAGAACCGACATAAGCACTTAATAAATGTTCAAGTAGTGCTTCATAAACACATTATTCAGTGCTTATGAATGTGTTATGAAGCCCTTATGTAGGTAGCCTTCAAATAAAGTGTTACCGGAAATCATTACTCAGGGAATTAGCAATAATGCAACAAATAGATGCAGTAAGTTAGTATGGGAGAGATTTTCCCTTTGATTTCTTTAAATGTTGAAATATATCGGTAAACAGCCTTTCTCAGAAAGAAGTGTCGATTTTGCTCCACTCAGCATTGACGGCTTCAAACAGCTAGTTTGTGTTTAATGTGAGAAAAACAAATATTCTCTGAACGATTCAAATTTAGACTCTGTCTCGTCCAAGAACATCAGTAAAAATATTAATAAAACATTAGTCTGTTGGCCTTTGCACTTTTCTTCACGGGTTGGTTATACAGTGTCATGAGCAAGTCTAATTGAGATTATTTAACAACTTTTCACAGCTTCAGGCAAGTGTGATGATTTAGGCATTAAGCATTATGCAAATTATTGGGGTAAAAGCTTTCATTACTGGCATTACTTGGCCTTGTAGCTCTTAGGCAAAACCAAAGAAGCAAACCTGACAACAAACCATTATTTGCATTTGCCATAGTGTCACAGTCGTGAATGCAAAACTTTGGATTTGTGAGCAAAATCACAGTGTAAATTCTGGCCAAACTCCTGCTTTAATGAGGCAGATTGGTAAATCACACTCTTGTAAAATTAATTATTATTATTAAGTGACGCTTATTAGTCCCACAATGGGGAAATTTCACCTCTGCATTTAACCCATCCGTGAAGTGAAACACCACACACACACTAGGGGGCAGTGAGCACACTTGCCCGGAGCGGTGGGCAGCCCAATGCGCAGCGCCCGGGGAGCAGTTGATAACTGATAATGTTACTTTTATTAATATACTTATTTAGAACCAAAATTTTGGTTTCATGCCCAGAAAGAGCACCACAGATGCAGTTTTTGTGTTGAGAGTGTTGGTAGAGAAGTACAGAGAAGGTCAGAAGGAGCTGCATTGTGTCTTTGTGGATCTAGAGAAGGCAGATGATAGGGTGCCAAGAGAGGAACTGTGGTACTGTATGAGGAAGTCAGGTGTAGCTGAAAAGTATGTTAGGGTGGTGCAGGACATGTATGAGGATAGTGAAACAGTGGTGAGGTGTGCAGTTGGAGTGACAAATGGTTTCAAGGTGAAGGTGGGGTTACATCAGGGATCAGCTTGGAGCCCCTTCTTGTTTGCAATGGTGATAGAAAGGTTGACAGATGAAGTCAGGCAGGAGGCTCCATGGACCACGATGTTTGCAGATGACATTGTAATCTGTGGTGAGAGTAGAGAGCAGGTGGAAGAGAATCTGGAGAGGTGGAGGTTTGCACTGGAGAGGAGAGGAATGAAGGTCAGTAGAGACAAGATGGAATACATGTGTGTGAATGAGAGGGAGGCAGGTGGAAAGGTGAAGATGCAAGGAGTAGAGGTTGTAAAGGTGGATGACTTCAAATATCTTGGGTCAACCATCCAGAGCAATGGACAGTGTAGAAAAGAGGTGAAGAAGAGGGTGCAGGCAGGATGGAGTGGGTGGAGACAGATGTCAGGGCTGATGTGTGACAGAAGGATAGCAGCAAGTGTGAAAGGGAAGGTCTACAAGACAGCAGTGCGTCCTGCTATGATGTTTGGTTTGGAGACTGTGGCTCTGTCTAAAAGACAGGAGGCTGAGCTGGAGGTGGCGGAGATGAAGATGCTGAGATTTTCGTTGGGAGTGACGAGGATGGACAAGATTAGAAATGAGCAGATCAGAGGGACGGTGAAGGTGGAGCAGTTTGGAGATAAAGCCAGAGAGGCCAGGTTGAGATGGTTTGGACGTGTTGAGGAGGAATAGTGGATATATTGGTCAAAGAATGTTGGAGATGGAGCTGCCGGGTAGAAGGAGAAGAGGTAGACCTCAGAGAAGGTTTATGGATGTAGTGAAGGTGGACATGGAGATGGTTGGTGTGAAAGTAGAGGAGGCAATGGATAGGGCAAGATGGAGGCAGATGATCCGCTGTGGCGACCCCTAAAGGGAGCAGCCGAAAGAAGAAGAAGAAGAAGTTAAACTACAGTAGAGGTGCGCAATCCTGAAATTTTCTTTAGAGGACCAAGCCTCTGGAACTTATGCAAGGAGTTGGTTTCTGAACTTTGTTTCTTAAAGTTTGCCACCTAAAATAAAACAGAATCTCCACTGGATATGGTGTTCAATATTTAGAGTACTGAGTTCAACCAGAATGTATTAAATGATACATCATGTACTGCAATACTTGTCAGATTTGTCAGTGTCCACTAGTCCTGCCTGTGGTACACTCTGTCAGTCAGTTGCATCACGCAGTGCCGTGGTCTCACGGCATTTTGCTTCAACAGAGCTGAGAAATCCGTGGCTCGATCGCTGCTACTGACAACATGAATGACTATGAGATTTACTAAACTCTGGCAGAGTCTGACGCTCTGAGATGTAAGTGCGAATGAACAGTACACACATTGGAATGTGAAACAATATTCAGCACCTTTTTTGCCGAGAAACAGCTGATTACATGTTCACACCACAGGCTTATCTGCTTATTGTTCAGTTCAGTTTCGAACATATTTTCAAATTGAGAATATTTATATAGTTTTATTTACTAAAGATAATAGTAAATACAAAATAAATATATGTACACACACACACACACACACACACACACACACACACACACACATATATGTATGCACAACTTTCTTCTTCACTCACAAATTGCATGTATAGAAATGTGTATATGACATACATATCATATACTATTAACTATAACTATATTACTGTTACAAAACTGTACATTGGGAATGGTGAAATAGAAATATTGGTGTATATCATATATGTAATTTTTCAATATTGTAAAATATATTTTTATATATTTTTATGGAACTATTACAAGGGAGCTATGCACCTGTGTTAATGTGATGTGAACATGATATATATATCATTATATATATATATATATATATATATATATTAGTGCCAAATACAGTATTATTTACATATAAAGTGCAGGAAAGTAACTGTGGTAAGTGATGCTGTGGTTACATTATGTATAATTAAGGATGGTAGAGTGGTAAACAAAATATAGATGCAAGTATGAATAGTAAAAAAAAAAAAAAAGTGCAGTATATATAATATTTCCAACAAGCAAAGGCCATTCATTTAAGCTTATGTTTCTCTGGTGACAAGGAAGAGTTTTTCAAATAAAATATTTAAAAAATGGAAATGTATAAACATCAGGACTACTTATTATTACTTATAAATAGGGGACTTACTTAGTTAGAGTTAGTATCAGTATCATTGCTCAGTATCAGCCGATACTTAAGGTTCAAATATCTGTATTGATATCAGAGGAGAAGAAGTGGTATCATTGCATCCTTAATTGAAACAGTTCCAAACTCTGGGTCTGGGAAGACCATACCAGATACAATCCACGGAAGGAAAGTAAAGTCGAGGCTTGTCAGATTCAGAATGCTACCATATATATATTTTTCTACTTCTATCTTTCAATTCTGCCATTTTTATCCTGTTTCAGTGATAAAAGCACAGTCCTCCCAGTTTCACCTCAGGCCAAATCAGATCTTTATCCCACAAAATGTCACTCTGAGCCACAGTGTGACAGTATCCGTCTGACAGAGTGTCTCATTTCAAACTCCAGTTTCTGCTTCAGAACTGGCTTTGACTTGGACTTGACAAGCCGAGCGCAATGACTGCGTTCTTTCTGGACTTCATGCATGTAAATTGCGACATATTGATCAAGGCGCTCTCCCTCGCGGCTGCCTATGTAACCGAATTCCTCCTATACGGCATGCTGAGAGGATGACTGATACGAGACAGTGAGGTCAGCCTGCGCGATCCACAGCTCCGTTTGTTAAGGCCTTAAATCTCAGAGATTTCCCTTAGAGGCAAGACGCCTCTTTTGCCGCTGGCTGTAAGAAAGTCGATCACGTTTTTTTTTCCGTCAAGGCGGCATTAAACGTTGTCTGGGGGCCAAATCTCTCTTTCTCGTGCAGCCTCGCCACCCAGTTTCTCTCAGAGCCCTTTGAGGAGTGTGCTGAAAGCCCGCGTTGGCACTGAGGTGACCCTGGAGTGCAGGCCACAAGCCTCGCCAAGAGCCATCAGCCTGTGGAAGCGAGGGAGTGAGATGCTCCAGAAGAACGAAAGGTGAAATAGACTGCGTAATCTATAGTGGCTCTCCTCTGCACACATATGTACTGTCAAACATGCACTCGATAGGTTAGTACCACCACTTACTCTAAACGTGTACAGCACCCGTTTGAAAACACCTGCTTGTTTTTGCTATTTTCCACATTTTAGAACAATAACAAAGACCTCAAAGCTATACATTAAGTAGGGCTGTCAGTGTTAATGCTTTAATGATGTTAATGCCATTAATTATTGACCTCAGTCAATTTCTTACCCCTGGGGACCCTAAAGCCAAAGCCCAGCTCTATGTTGCTGAACATTATCTTTTGTTATCAAAATATTACATCATAAATATAGAGTTATGTTTAGGATAAGAATATGTTATGGTAAGTTTTAAGTGGAAATCATATTATTTTTATGTTCTGGTTCATGCGAATTCTATACACAATGAAAATAATGCTATTAAATTATTAAAATTAATCAGTGCATTCTGCTTATTTTGTCCATTTAATGCTTTTAAAAGAAAAAAAAGTCTTCTATAAATCTTTATTCACGATCAGACTTAAACAAATGAGACCAATGAAGTTGTGCTTAATTACACAAAATGACATGAGTGTGACTAATCACACAAAATGATGTTATTTATTTTTTTATGCATTTGACAGTCCCAGAAATAACACATGGAATTAGAATTATGCAGTGACCTAAAAGTCAAAATCAGAATTCTGTTTTTCATCTTTTGCACATTCTCATCCGGCTTGATGAGGAACCACTAGGGATGTTTTCCCAACAGACTTCAAGACGTTTCGCATGCAGCTGTATGAAGTTTTGACACCTGTGGTCAAATGAGATGATTTTTTTTTAAGAGAAAATAAATTAACACATCCTCTTCAGAGAACACACATCTGCGCATTTTAATAAACAGTAACTGTTTATTGGCTTGATTTACCATATTGGGAAAAAAGAAAATATGAGACATAAAATGTGGCCTGTATAAAAATGAACACCCCCTCAAATATATAAAATAAATAAACTCTGAAAATAAATAAACTCTGCATTGAAGTGTGCAGAAGAGTGTTCTCCGCGAAGGAAGTGTTAAATTATTATCACGTAGAGAATCAACAGCACATTTAATTTGACAGGGTGCGCACAACCGGACGCTGAGGGATTAAAAGTGTATTGATTTTTTTAAAAAGATACAGCAACTTTTTTTTTTTATATCCACAAGTTTTAAACACTTTAGCGTAAGTCAGTCAGATGTGGCCAAATGTTTGAGTGCTACTGTACTTCTAAACCAGTGCTTAGTCATGTGCTTTATTGTTCGTCTGGGTCTTTTCCAGGTTATCTCTCTTCCCCAACGGAACGCTGAAGATTGCCAATGTGACTAAGCGAGATGGAGGCATTTACACGTGCATAGCCAAAAACCAGTTTGGCAGCGCGAGCACGGCGGGCCGGCTGTTGATCACAGGTTAGTCGCTCATGTTTTTCACTTCAGCGCTGAAGTTTAAGTGTGGAGCTTATAGTTTCAGACAGTTGCTGTTGCTGTTGTTTTTGTTTTTGTTGTTGTTGTTAATCTCATAGCACCAAAAAGCCCTGTTATGCATTTTAATGCATGCATGGACAGTGTTGGCTCTTGCTTTTGAAGTATTAATTTTCCAGTATGGTACCCTTACAGAGAATGCCTGCTCAGCAGAAAGTGTGAGCGTTGATGATAAACAACGGCCTGTATTACAGACACTTTTAAAGAAACAGGAAAAATAGCTTTTATTCGCATGTGCACATCCCTGCCATATCATCACTCTAATAAAAATGTGAGATGTTGTGCTTGACCGATATGAAAACTTTGTGGGTGATGCTGATTTTAAAGGGCTAAAAATTCCAATAACCAACTATATTAGCTGATATAGTTTGGCTTTTAATTTTATACCCCAGTAGTTTTAGTTTTAAGAATATGTGCTATAACATTTTTCCCCTGCTGTGTGTAAGATTTGTAAACATTTGTTTATTTTGTCACTTTAGTCTCCAAATTGACCAGTTCAGCCTTTTTTACAGTCACGTAGTTAAAGTGTACTTTATATCAGCCTCCTCAGCCACACAGCTTTCTTAGGTTATACTGTCATCAGGAGGTTGTGAGTTCGAATCCCGGTAATGCTTCAACTAGGGCTGCACAGTTTTGGGAATTCAGGAGTCAGTTCCAGTTTCAGTTGATGTGTTGATTCCCCACAACGTGTTATCATATTACATGAGAATTCAGCTGTAAATAACAGGAGGGGGTTACATCTAAACTCTCCCCAGAATACCAGCAGGATTGCTGCAGCAACTTACCTGCCCGACCCCAAACTATTATAATTCCTGCAAATTTATCTGTTCTTAGAGGGCAAACATGTGACCAGAAACTGATACATAATAATGATGTCTTGATTACAACCAGCAAAGCTGAATATACAGTACTGTGCGAAAGTCTCAGGCACCCAAGACAAATTTTTGAAATCTATTTGTTTGTCTACTTTGTGTTTATTTGCTGATAAAAGTGTTAATATTTGAATAAACAAAATTTATAAGAAAATTAAGTAATAATGATTTTATATATATATATATATATATATATATATATATATATATATATATATATATAATAAACAGTGATTTTCTGGATGTTGGTGTGTTTGTTTACCCATCTCCAAGCCGCTCCTCGAGGAAGTCCAGTATTATATGTAGTTAAAAAGCAGCTCCTGGTTTGACCAATCAGTGCTCAGTAAATTGAGCTCATGATGTAATTGATGATATTGAGTCTCTGTGAAGGTGTCCAGGAAAAATATGGACCCAAGAAATTCTTGTTCCTTTTTATTGTTTTTCTGTTTATTTGAATTATGAATACGACTTTATTCTAATGTATATTGTGATAAACTCACTGCTGAGGTCAACTGGTTAAACATTTGCTTAGACGCCTAAAACTTTCACACAGCGCTGTATCTGCAATGTTTTTTGTTTTTACAGTGTTGAGTTTTCAGGATTTCAGTGAAAAATGTCACTGGAGTATATTTTATACACAATTCTAATCGAATGCCTCTTAAGAGAGGCTGCAACATCTGCCTCTTGAGCCTGAGTGGCTGCTACTGCCCCAAAACAAGATGAAAAACCGTCATGAGACTTGTGTTTACGACATTTAATGATATCAAATGTAGACAAGTTTTAGTTATGAGCATGTTTTTACACTCGGTTCGTAATAAAATGCAGCCAATCGAGTGATGCATGTGTTGTAGATCAATGTGTTTTTCAGACAAGCTGCCTAGATAGTGTGCAGAGTTGTAGCAACAATAAAAGTCACTAATTATTTGCACGGTACTGGCCATAGATTCGCTGGTGCACTGTTAGAAATGACCATAGTTCAGGTACATTTCTCGTTCATCAAGGTACAAACAATGTAAATGTGGCCTCAAAGCTCCAGCAGTGGTTCTAAGGTCTGATTGTGAAGCTTAAATCAGTTCCTCCAGGTGAAAAGTTGGTATTTGTTCCTTTTCATAACCGAATGTTTTAAAACAGAGCAGTAGAGTAAAAGCCTGGAGGCGAGGCGAGGCGGGGCGTGTGGAGTCAGTCCAGCTTAAAACAGATCATTTCAGTGGATTATGGTTCAGTTATGTTCCCTGACTAAAGGCACTGAGATGTACCCTTGAGGGTCCCACCCCAGTGAGAAGAGAAGCACTAACCCAGTGACAGTTTACTGCCTTAATTTCTGAGGGTGTAGAGATAAAACTGTGGGTCGTCACTATTACATTATTATAACCTAACCGGCTCTACGTTACAGGAGAAAGAAAAAAGTTCTTATTATTTAATGTAAGTCAGTGTAATGTATTTCTATTTGTCCGTCCATTATGAAATGTTCACTCAGTATGAAATATGGAAACGTCAGCAGAACATTTAACCCATTTTAAGCCCTATATACTGCAGTACGCTTAATCTTTCCGCACCATATTGAGGGAATTAGCTAATTGTGCATTCCTAAGAGATTCCCTGTCTATTCTATTCTCAAAGCCACGGCTCACTCATGAGAAAACTCAATAAAGTTCACATCCTTTTCCTTCCTATACACTCATCTGTGCCTAATAGCGCTGTAATCATACTGTTAACGTCAGCCGAGATTAGTGTGCCTATTGCTACTACTCTACTCTATATTGTTATCTCCTCATTAAACGGCATGATGAATCTAGGGTTTTCTTTCTTTTTGTCCCCCATTAGGCAGGATGTGTGTTTAATTGGTATGTTTGTTATGTTAAAGCAGAAAGTGTGTGCATGTGAGCGAGCCAGTGCCTTTTATGAATGTCCTGTCAGCTGTTTATTTATTTATTTATTTATTTATTTTTTGTCATTAGCTTTTTTTGTTATGAGCCACAAGCTGACCCTTTTAATCTAGTGTAATTTAATTAGCACGACCTTTCCCTCAGAAGACATCCACACAACGCTGCATCCCGTCCAGTCCAGATGCCCCGCACGATGTATTTCGCCCTATTAAATCCCACTTATCTTGTTCCTCGTGCCGACAGTCACCGTAGCACTTAACCTTTTCAGGATCGTACGGCAGTTTTTAGAAAAATGCAGCAGCTGTATTGCGAGACTAGATGCGTGTGAAGTAGATCGGCTCTCGGTTCACGTTGGCAGCAAACCTTACCTTCATCCCTCCATCGAAATGCAAGCACCAAGGATAAAACACTTCACTGGATTGTAAACACTTCATTCACTTTCATAATGTTGTAATATGATTAAGCACATCAGCTCCTTTGTGTAGCTTTTCAATATGCCTCTTAAAGGGCTCAAATCCAGCGTATTCCCCTGAGCTCCACTTATGATGTTTGCGTGGTTTTATGGATCAAAAACAACCATTACTCCTCCATACATGAAGAAAATTTTAACCTTGGTATCAAACAGGCTGTTTTTGGTATTATGCCTTTGATTAAATTTTATATGAAAATGGTGTAAATGACTGTGTCCTCATTAAAGACCAACCTGGTGCTGAAACACTCCTTATAACTTCAGTACGAGTGGGCAGGGCTAAACAGGTGGATGAGTGCAATTGATTCAATATTATTATTTGATATAACTAGTTTTTTCATGAGATCAGTGAAGCAAAGAATTCAAAACAGGTTTAGCAACTTACTTTCCATGTTTGTTCAGTGTGGACCAGGGAGCGGACAGTACATTTTGAAACGTTAGCGATGTTTAGTGTGTGTATCACACTCTTTTATTCCACAAACATGTGGGAAAAATTGTTCTTCCATGATGTGGGTTCTCAGAGCCAAATACTGACCACACTTTGCTACACTTTATTGGTTGTTGGTCCTCTAAGACATCATTCAAACCACACTGATTGACCATGCATCAACTAAAACCAAAATACTGGTTGAAATTCTTGTAAAGCTCAGAGTTTTGTCTGCACTGGTATGACACAAATTGAATGCCGGTGACGCAACGTACATGCAGTGTTAAATGGCCTTACTGTGCATGTAGTAAGTTGCAGTTAGAAATCAGGATGTAATGAGTAAAAAAGTGAAAGGGAGAAAAGAAGCTGGAAGCCAGTCTCTTGGGGTTAGCCATTAGCTGTTATCCGAGCATGATTAGACAGCTTTCCTGCTCCTCGCTTGGCCAGCTGCTTCAGGCCTGGTCCTCTCTATAAGCTAAAAGTCTCCACAACTTCTCAGTTAATACTAATATGCGGGAATGGCTTGTGATATTTGCCCCTCAGTCATAGGTGAAACATGAGACAAATGACTTGCGAAATTAATATTTAGCCCTGTTTTTGATGAGCTCTGAGAAGCCACTAACACCCATCTTGTTAGGTTTAGAAAGCAATATTGACTTCTGTCCAGATATTGTTCATTTCTATTTTCACCAAATAAAACTGTTGTAGATTTACTTCAGTTGGTAAATTGGTAGGCTGTGTGTCGGATGAGCAACTGCCTCTTCAGATGAGCTAATTGGCTAAAAACTAATTTGTACAGCATTGGATGCTAATGAGAGCTGCTTGTCTTCTACACAAGATCGTTTCTCCTCAGTGGACGATGCACCAGCATGTTATTTGTCAGAATAGTGTATTTTTATTGTTTCTGGACCTAGAAAACATCAGCCAAGTACTTAGCAATAAAGCCATGTTATTGGTGCCTAGTCTTTTCCTTAACAGTGCATCCTTGCCTACATGCTTATGTTAAGGCACATGTGTTTCGTAACAAGGTGTAATAAGTTATTCATACTAATATAAAACCCGGTTGTTCCAGGCCTGTCTTCCCACATTGATTTAGAAAAGGTTCTCGAAATATGAATTCACAATTTGAATACCAATACCTGGAATGGTTAACTCTAAACATCTTTATATTAATCTAAATCAGAATCAGAATCCTTTATTGATCCCAGAGGGAAATTGCAGTTGTTACAGTTGCAACCATTTATGTAAAAGAATAAAACACTTTAATCATTTAAAACAAAGAGAAAGAGAAATGTGCAATATGAATATGAATAAATAATATCTTTAACATTATCATTTTAAACCCTGATGATGGTTTTATTGGTGTGTTGGACCAGTGTGTGCCAGCATTTCAGTAGATGTTCTGTAGCTTTCTGAGCACAATAAAGCTGATGGATCTATGTTGCCGCTGTGTTTAGAGCCGACCAGGATCACGCAGGGCCCCAGCAGTCTGGAGATCATAGTGGGCGAGAGTATTGTGCTGCCCTGCCAGGTGGCCTTGGATCCAGCCCTCGATGTGACCTTCTCCTGGGCCTTCAACGGCCAGCTCATTGACTTCCACCAGGACTCGGACCACTTTGAGAGAGTCGGCGGGGTGAGTAAAATGCAAGAATGGTCCCTGCCAGATTGTGCCATGTACTTCTGCCCTCTGTGACGGTAGCCAAAAGCACTGAAATGTCATGAACAAGGACTCAGATGACAACCACACAACTTAGCTTTACTTTGTGTTTCACCTTGTTATTGTAGCATGACTAGCAATGAATGCGCCAGTTTGCATAGCTCAAAATGCTGGAGCCTGTGTGTATGTACTCTGTGGGAAAGTATAGATGAGTCTGTAGTGCCCTACTGAAAAACACAGGTCATGCATGTTGACCAGAATACCAGCGAACAAAATCATTGAGTTCAGGTGTTCCAGTCACTTCCATGGCCACAGGTGTATAAAGCCGAGCCCCTAGGCCTGCAGACTGCTTCTACAGACATTAGTGAAAGAATGGGTCGCTCTCAGGAGCTCAGTGAATTCCAGCGTGGTACCGTGATCGGACGCCACCTGTGCAGCAAGTCCAGTCGTGAAATTTCCTCACTACTAAATATTCCACAGTCAACTGTCAGTGGGATTATAACAAAGTGGAAGCGATTGGGAACGACAGCAACTCAGCCACGAAGTGGTCGGCCGCGTAAAATGACAGAGCGGTCAGCGGATGCTGAGGGGCATAGTGCGCAGAGGTCACCAACTTTCTGCAGAGTCGATCACTACTCTTATCTTATCTTATCTTATCTTATCTTAAAGCGTGGAATGCAGTGGTGTAAAGCTCCACTACTGGACTAGAGCAGTGGAGACGTGTTCTCTGGAGTGACCAATCACACTTCTCTGTCTGGAAATCTGATGGACGAGTCTGGGTTTGGCGGTTGCCAGGAGACGGTACTTGTCTGACTGCATTGTGCCGAGTGTAAAGTTTGGTGGAGGGGGGATCATGGTGTGGGGTGTTTTTCAGGAGTTGGGCTCGGCCCCTTAGTTCCAGTGAAAGCAACTCTTAAAGCTTCAGCACCAAGAGATTCTGGACAATTTCAAGCTCCCAACTTTGTGGGAACAGTTTGGGGACGGCCCCTTCCTGTTCCAACATGACTGCACACCAGTGCACAAAGCAGGTCCATAAAGACACGGATGAGCCAGTTTGGTGTGGAAGAACTTGACTGGCCTGCACAGAGTCCTGACCTCAACCCCATAGAACACCTTTGGGATGAATTAGAGGGGAGGCTGTGAGCCAGGCCTTCTCGTCCAGCATCACTGTCTGACCTCACAAATGTTCTTCTGGAAGAACGGTCAGAAATTCCCATAAACACTCCTAACCCTTGTGGAAAGCAAAAGGTGGGCTGCCATCATATTAAACCCTATGGATTAAGAATGGGAAGTCGGTCATATTGCATATCACTAATTATGTTGTGTTAATTAGACAGCGCTCCTCAGAGTTTTTTTTGCTCTCTCTTTTTTGGCTATTTTTTCACTGTTATCCTCAAAACAAAACACAGTATTTACACTATGCTGGTTCCAAATTGTCTAATTAAACCAGCTTAAACCACTAACTTAGACAGCTTTAGAATCATTAGCAACGTGAGCTCACCTTTCCCCTGGACGAAACTAGTTGTTTGCCCTCTTCATTTTGGTCTTTGTTTTCTTTCTGTCTTTTTTAGTTTTCTTGGGAAAACATTTGATTCAGTTTCAGCTCCTGCATCTTTGATTAGCCACTTTTTTAACGATGAATCTATGTGTGGGTCAGACTGAGCTGTTTGGGTGTTTTTTTGTGTCTTGCTTATCTCCAAGTTAATTTTTACGGTTGGAAAGTTCTGTTACTCATCCTATTTATTCTGCCAAAATTAGTTTATTTAGCACTGTAATTGCCTAAGAACTGCAAATTGGAGATCAAAACAAACTTTACATTCCTTTTTGTAACATCTGCCCACTTCTGTTCCAACTTCGGTGCTCCGGATGCTGTTATTTGTTCGTTAGTGTATTTATTTATAAGTTTAGCATTTGCATTTTTGTATTATTAACTTCTTCTTAAAGGGAAATTCCACCAATGTTTCAATAATTCTGCTTTCAGTTATTTAGGCTGTGTTCAGACTGTGTACAGATTTTTTTTGGCATATCGACATTGAATCCAGATTGATTTTTGATAGTCTGGACAGCAAAAACCTGAAAAAAATCTGATGAAAAACACTTTTGGAGGTGGTTTGAAATGCGATTCTAACCAGATTTTGCAGATGCGTCTCAGTCTGGGTGCTCCAGCCACTCAAATCAGATTTCAACGTGTCTTCTGCATGGCCTGCTACGCAGCAATTAACACTGTGCTGGGATTCAAGAACAGCATCAAAGAGTCCTGCTTATCCCAGAGACTTTTTGAAGAGGTTGGTTAGTGTAGTGGGTAACACCTTCGCCTACTACACTGTAGACTGGGGTTCAGTGCCCCGCCTGGGTAACCACCCTACACTATACCAATAAGAGTCCTTGGGCAAGACTCCTAACACCACCTTCGCCTTCTACACTGTAGACTGGGGTTCAGTGCCCCGCCTGGGTAACCACCCTACACTATACCAATAAGAGTCCTTGGGCAAGACTCCTAACACCACCTTCGCCTACCTGTGTAACACATGATCAAACTAAGTTGCTCTGGATAAGAGCATCTGCCAAATGCCATAAATGCAGTTTGGAGGGTGAGACGATGCATCTCTGATTTTAACCATTTTAGCCCATTTACTTACTTTTTAAACTTTTTTAAAGCACAATCAATTTTTACAGTGTACGTCGTCAGCACAGCAGCCCATGCAGGTCGGTTGGTGATGTCTAGACACACAAATACGATCTAATCACTTGAAAATACCAGTGAGGACAGATGTGACTTGAGAAACTAATCCAATTTGCCTGCAGTCTGAACACAACCTTTGATATGACTATTCAGAGCAGTCTGATGTGAAGAGCTCTGGGGAAATGTAAGAATTGTTCACAGTGGTGGTGAAAAGAGCCAGATGTCTGAAGAGTTTAACGCCCCTAAAAGCTCCTTCACAGAAAGTTGTTACATGCAATGGTCATGAATACAAAGCACATGCTCATGTTATAATGGCAGAGAGGTAAAAGCAATGTATTGTAAGGCAAATATGTGCCCAGAGAAATTGGAATTTTTTAGAAGGTTCCACTATTTTACCATCATAAAAGCCCATAAGGATTAAGAGGCCACTTTGGATCATATAGAAAATATCTATAGTGGCATTTTTGACATTGTGATGATAAGTGAACCACTTCATATCAAACCACTTGGGCTGACATTGTTGGAATGACATCTCAAACATTGAACTACACGGAAATTTGATCAGAATTACTATCAGAATTCCTCTTTATCATCCACTGCTTTTGACCTTGCTAAATGACGCACATGGCAGTGTGTAAAACTGAACCTTCTGCTTCAGAGAGTTCTGGTCCTCATTACTGCTGTGGTTGAAAAAGAATATTCCGGACGATTTCCATTCACTTGTTCTGGGTCACTCTGTTGATGACCTACATTGACAGTGAATGAATTGCCATGATTGGAGAACAGTCTGTGTGATACAGAGAAAGGGGCCACATCAATTAAAACTGTTTTTTTTCACTATTTTCTTCCTCCCAACATCTAATTTTTGCACCTCAAGGGGGAACATTCCTTATCGTCAGTCTTTGCTGTAATTGAATTTGCATACCTATTTATGTAGCTAGAGCCCTGAAATAATTTCATAATGAGTTTGCTGGCATGAACCAAGGGCAAGGCTGGCACAAGTCAAATGATGATTTGAAATCCTGCGTCGAATTGCCAGATAAGACACTGGGCTTTGTTAAATGTGTTCCTTTTCTTAATGTAAGTCTCAACCGTTTGTTCTCAGCTTGTCCCTGACAAATTATTTAAATGAGGAAAAAAACAATGTCAGAAGAAAGTGATTATGTATTAAGTTACAGATTCCCAGAATGCTCATGGAAAAAAAATTCAAGGTGGTGCGCTGGGGTTTTGTCGCATGGACGTGGTCACACCTCGAGCTCTCCTCTCAGTGGTGGTTACAGCCGACAACGACATGTGCTGACACGGGATGTAATGAGATGCTGGTTTTTCACGGCCTCCCGTTTGTGGAGATTACCGCTTCCCATCTCGGCTGCTTGGGATGAATGCATTAGCATAATTAAACAGCACCCAACCTCCCCTGCCTCTCTCCCCGACTGTCAGAGCTGGAGTTTTCTCGCTGCCAGCTGCTTGACGTCCTCAGAGACAGAGGCCTTTTGTCTGGGACAGTGACTTGTCAGAGAAGGGGAAGCCTCCCGATTGCACCAGCGGTTCCAGCCCACTTCGCGAACTGCAGCCCACCAAGGCACTCCTGGCCTTCTTGCTTTAGTTGACATGTGGGCTGGGTTCTCCAGGAAGAAACTTGAGGGAACATTCTGTGACTCGTGTCTTGGTAACCTAGATTAACCCTGAGTGAATCATCTCTCTACGCGCTTCATCTTAGGAGCCGAGAAAAACAAAGCTGCATGTTGACAGGGAGTTTTGGGAAGAGGTAATGTAAGTATAAGCCTAGTGCAGACCATGTAACAAGCACTGAAAATGTGAATTAGTTCCATGTGGATTTTATATATATATATATATATATATATATATATATATATATATGAGTGTGTGTGTGTGCATGTGTGTAGTATACATAGAATATATATACATAATATTAATACACGGATCAGACATAACATCATGACCCCCTCCTTGTTTCTGAGCTCAATGTCCATTTTATCAGCTCCACTTACTGTATAGCTGCACTACTTATAGTAGTTCTATAATTACAGACTGTGTCCACTCACTGTCCACTCTATTAGACACTCCTACCTTGTCGGTCCACCTTGTAGGTGTAAAGTCAGAGACGACAGCTCATCTGCTGCTGCACAGTTTGTGCTGGTCATCCTCTAGTCCTTCATCAGTGGTCACAGGACGCTTTTGGCTGGATATTTTTGGTTGGTGGACTATTCTCAGTCCAGTAGCGACACTGAGGTGTTTAAAAACTCTGTCTGATCCACTCAGACCAGCACAACACACACTAACACACCACCACCACGTCAGAACTACAAAGTGCAGCTATACAGTAAGTGGAGCTGATAAAAAGGACAATGAGTGTAGAAACAAGGAGGTGGTCATGATGTTGTGCCTGATTGGGGTGTGTGTGTGTGTGTGTGTGTGTGTGTGTGTGTGTGTGTGTGTGTGTGTGTTTGACTCCTCTACTTAATTGATACTACTTAACTGTCCACTTTCACAACAGAGCCAGTCAATACAGTCAATATTAGTCAGGCAGTCGATTTGATCTGTATTCCTGTGAAATCCACGGTCGTTTTACATCTCATGCTGCTGTGACTGCCGCTTTTGATGAAAGATGCTTTCAAATACCAACATCTACTGATTTGTGCCTCCCCTGTGCCGACAGTTATTTATTCCCCATGGTGTTGGCGTGCTTTGTGTTTTATTTAGAACAATATTAGCTCTCGTTATGTGTGCCTTGCTGCTCCCCCCGCCCCCCTCCCCCCGCTTGTGTAATTACGGAATAATTAGTATCTTGCCAATTAGCCGGAGCGTGTTTGTTTTAGCGGGCTCTTGTGTGCGTCTGGGTGAGCCGGATAGGCGTGCAGCCCGGAGGCTAGTCAGCGGCGTGGTCTGTTCTGTCTCGCCAGGGACATTTTAAGCGGGGAGGGTGGGTGTCCCAGAGGACGCGGAGACCTTAGGGCCTCCACGAGATCCAGACAGTTTTGGCTTCAGTCGCGGCCACATGTCACAGTTCCTCATTTCTCAGTGTCCAACCACTTCGCAAGGTCAAAGACAAACTCCCTGACACTCTGAATGTTCACCCTTTGTTATCATCAGCTGTTTGAGACTCTCAAAGTGCTGAGTCACTGCCTGTAATTGAGATAATACTTTGGCATAAAGGCAAATTTATACATTTTCCCCGTAGCCTGGACATATTTTTTGCACGATTAAAGGGTTCTTTGCATTGTGAACCTGTGTTTTAAATTGATGGAGAACGTGCTGTAGATGGTCCTATATAGAACCTTTTTGAAAAGGGTTCTATATAGCGCCAAAAAGGGCTCTGCTGCTATTGTTACAATGTCAAGCTTGTATCAATAAAAGAACTCTATAAAGAACCATCTACAGCACCTTCTCCATCAATCTGAAAAACACTGGCACAGTGCAAACAACCCTGTAATCGTGGAAGGGGTAGGGGTAATTTGAATGTTCATGGTTCTAGAAAGAACCATTTTGGTTTGGTAAAGAACCCTTGAAGAACCATCTTACAAGTGTGTGCTGCAAAGTCTGTGAATTTGATCACCTCTTTTCAAACACAGTGAGTTTTGGATGTGCATTGTATTTGAACCTTATCAGGTTCTGCAGCTCCATGTAATCATTTTGGATGATTTCTGCTTTCTAGCTTGCTTTACACTTTAGCTTCCTAACTGACAAACACACACACACACACACACACACACACGCGCGCGCACACACACACACACACACACACACACACACACACACACACACACACACACACACATGTATATATATATAGTACTGTGTGAAAGTTTTAGGCATCTAAATAAATTGTTAATCAATGGACCTCAGCAGTGAGTTTATCACAATATACATCAGAATAAAGTCGTATTCATAATTCAAATAAACAGAAAAACAATAAAAAGTAACAAGAATTTCTCGGCTCCATATTTTTCCTTGACACTTTCACAGCCGCCACAGAGACAATCTGTCTCTATCAAATATGTCTCATCAATTACATCATGAGCTCAATTTACTGAAGCTCTGATTGGTCAAACCAGGAGCTGCTTTTTAACTACATACATTAACTACATTTAACTACATACATCCTCGAGGAGAGGCTTGGAAATGGATAAACACACTAACATCCAGAAAATCACTAGTTATTATATATAATAATCTTATATATAATTAATATATATAATAATATATCTTGGGTGCCTAAGACTTGCACATAGTACTGTACACACACACATTATATCCCAAAGGTGTTCTATGGGGTTGAGGTCAAGACTCTGTGCAGGCCAGTTGAGTTCTTCCACACCAAACTGGCTCATCCACGTCTTTATGGACCTGCTTTGTACACTGGTGTTCAGTCATGTGGAACAGGAAGCGGCCGTCCCCAAACTGTTCCCACAAAGTTGGGAGCATGAAATTGTCTCTTGGTGCTGAAGCTTTAAGAGTTCCTTTCACTGGGGCCTTTCAACTAAGGGTCCGAGCCCACCTCCTGAAAAACAACCCCACACCATGATCCCCCCTCCACCAAACTTTACACTCGGCACAATGCAGTCAGACAAGTACCGTCTCCTGGCAACCGCCAAACCCAGACTCGTTCATCAGCTTGCCAGAAGCATTGCGCTTGGTGATGTAAGGCTTGGATGCAGCTGCTCAGCCATGGAAACCCATTCCATGAAGCTCTCTACGCTGTTCTTGAGCTGATCTGAAGGCCACATGAAGTTTGGAGGTCTGTAGTGATTGACTCTGCAGAAAGTCGGTGACCTCTGCGCACTATGCCCCTCAGCATCCGCTGACCGCTCTGTCATTTTACGTGGCCGACCACTTCGTGGCTGAGTTGCTGTCGTTCCCAATCGCTTCCACTTTGTTATAATCCCACTGACAGTTGACTGTGGAATATTTAGTAGTGAGGAAATTTCACGACTGGACTTGCTGCACAGGTGGCGTCCGATCACGGTACCACGCTGGAATTCACTGAGCTCCTGAGAGCGACCCATTCTTTCACTAATGTCTGTAGAAGCAGTCTGCAGGCCTAGGGGCTCGGCTTTATACACCTGTGGCCATGGAAGTGACTGGAACACCTGAATTCACTGATTTGGATGGGGGAGTGAAAACTTTTGGAATACTTTTATATATGTATATATATCAGACAGCTTTGAAGCGTTGTACACACATAAAATCATAAAACTTTTCATTAAAACATAAAAAGATTACTTAATTTCATTACTTCTGCATTTAGGTAGTGACAATTCTCAGTGTTGCTTAGTGATTTTCAGACTTCATTTACATCAGAAGAGTGGGATCTACCTGCTTGCCATGAGGCCATGAGGGACAGGGATGCAGCCTCACTTCCTGCTCTAAAATGCAGTTGTGTGGGTAAAGCAAGACTCAGCTTACAGACTAAAACTTTTTTTTGAATTTAAAAATTAAACTCAAGTCTAAATCTTTCAACTTCACTTTAAAAGAAATCAAAAATGTGAACGCCGTGTCCGAAATGGTCCCCTAATCAGTTTATCCGCACTTGAAAATCTGGATCCCTACATGGAACAACACTATTATGAGAAAAATAAACCTGTGATGGTAATAAATGATTTTGAACACTGCGTCACACGCGCTGCTCATTACTAACAGCAGATTTCATCGCATAAACACTATAAACATCCCGTTATAACTGCTGAGTCTGACTGCACACATGAGAAGAGCTCACATCAGTAGCAGCTCTGAGGAGACGCTGACGCTGAGGCTGGGTTCGCTAATTCTCCTCAGAGAAGCTGCATGTGAATCTTCAACCCAAACAATGCGGTGCATTATGGGTATCTCCTATCCCCTAGGGAACATCAGTTGTACGCTACTTATTGCGGTGCATTATGGGTCTGCTTGAGTGCAGTGGATCTTCTGCATGTTGTTTTCAGACACCACCATAAAATGCAGAACTCCAGAAATAGTGCACTAGATATTGGTAAGTAATATTTGCATTAGTATAAATGTAAGGGTTTGGGTTTGGGACAGACACCTCCCAACAGAAAGCACCCTATAAATGATGATTCGGTTAATATTTAGATTATTATTATTAGATTGTTTAGATCATATCAATAAATGCCTTGAGTTTTAATAGATCATAACAATATCTAAATAAAAGTAAATATCTAAGGTCTGAATACTTCATTCTTTCTGTTTTTAAATCGCTTGTGCTTGCTGTGGGAACCCAATTTGAGCTAATTAAATACAACCCCGTTTCCAAAAAAGTTAGGACGCCGTGTAAAATGTACATAAAAATAGAATGCAATAATATGCGTATCATCTAAACCATATTTTACAGGATGCCAATACTACAAAGACAGCATATAAAATGGTGAAACTGAGAAATTTTGTTGGTTGTTGAAAAATATATGCCTATTTTGAGTTTGATGCCGACAACACGTCCAAAAGAATTGGGACAGGAGCCTGTTTACCCGTGTTTCATCACCTCTTCTCTTAACTACACTCTGTAAGTGTTTGGGAACTGAGGAGACGCCGCTGTAGTTTTGACAGCGAAATGCTTTCTTGCTCTTGTTTGATGCAGGATTTCAGCTGCTCTACAGTTCAGGGGCTCCTTTGTCATATTTTTCATTTTATAATGCGGCAGTTGGTTTCAGTGGTGACAGGTCTGGACTGCAGGCAGGCCAGTTGAGCACCTGGACTCTTTTACTACGGAGCAATGTTGTGGTAATACATGCAGAATGTGGTTTGGCTTCGTCTTGCTGAAATAATCAAGGCCTTCCCTGAAAAAGACGTTGTCTGGACGGCAGCAGATGTTGCTAAAACATGTATATGTAATTCAGCATTGATGGAGCCTTCACAGATGAGCAGGTCACCCATGCCATGTGCACTAATGCCCCCTAAACCATCATGAATACTGGCTTTTGAACTGAGCACTGATAACATGCTGGGTGGCCTTCAGCTCGGAGGACACAGTGTCCATGATTTCCATAAAGAACTTCAGATGTTGATTCGTCGGCCCACAGGACACTTTTCCACTTCCCCTCAGTCCATTTTAAATGAGCTCGGGCCCAGAGAAGGTGGCAGCGTTTCTGGATCCTGTTTATATTTGGGTTCCTTCTTTGTGTTTTAGAGTTTAACAGCGTTTGTGGAAGCTGTGATGAACTGTGTTCACAGTCAGTGGTTTTCAGAAGTGTTTCTGAGCCCATGCAGTGATTTCCACTACAGAATCATGTCTGTTTTTAATGCAGCGCCGCCTGAGGGGCCAAAACAAATACTTGGTTGCCAGCAAATACTGGTTTTCAGCCTTGTCCCTTGCATACAGACATTTCTCCATATTCTCTGAATCTTTTAATTATATTATGTAACGTAGACGATGAAAAGCTAAAATTCTTTGCTATTTTATATTCAGAAAGGTTGTTCTTGAATTGTTGCACTATTTGCTCTTCAGTTTTTCACAGAGTGGTGAACCTCTCCTCATCTTTATCTCTGAAAGGCTCCGCCTGTCTGCGATGCTCTTTTTATACTCAATCATGTTACTGACCTGTTGCCAATTAACCACCGGCGTTACACATCTTAACCAGCCTTTTGTTGCCCCATCTCAACTATTGTGGAACGTGTTGTTGGCATCAAATTCAAAACGGGCAAATATTTTTCAATAAAGAATAAAATTTTTCAGTTCCAACATTTTATATGTTGCCTTTGTTGTATCGTCAATGAAATATAGGGTTTAAATTATTAGCACATCATACCATTTTGGTTTTATCAGAGTGTCCCAGCTTTTTTGGAAATGGGGTTATAGATTGGTCCATATAAATGATTCCGATAAGCTTCGTTTGTAATAAAGTCTGCATTTATTCCAGCTTTGTTGTCACGTTGACATGACACATATGTCAGATAACACTGATCTTTTTTTTTTTCCCTGTCATTAAACCGTGAAATGACACTTTCTGTGGTGAAGCGACATTATTATAACAACCAACTTCGCAGCTCAGTGTATATCACACTGACATAATGCCGATATTGTGACAGCTTGCGAAGTCAGACTGCGAACAAAAGTGAGCATTTTCTGAGGCTCCTAGGTAAAGTGAGCTTTACTTTAACATGTATAAGACGGTTATGAACCCATATTTCAGTGTCATGTATTTTCTCCAGACATTTGGTAAATGGGATTGCTGTATAATGTGCATGTGTAGTGTGCATCCTTCATTTTATACATTTATCTGACACCAAATTGGTTTTATATTGTTCAAAACATAGATCCCAAACTTTTGAGTGGCAGTTTATGTGCTGTGATTTAGACACAGTGCTGTTTAGTACGGTACAGGTTCCCTTACTTATTAGCTATTTTAGACTAGTGCAGAAATAAAGACATACATTCCAGGTGGTAAACATGGCACGGCTGATGAGCTATATTTGGGATAGAGGTGGGGGAAAATGCAGGCACTCTGGGGATGAATTAGCTGACAGTGGAAAATATGAAAGAAATCTATCTTTCAGGTAGCATCAACCAAAGATGAAATGAAATCAATAGAAAAATGTATGTTTTTTTTTTTTCTTCTCATAAAGAACATGCTGAGAACAGGCTTGTGATTTTTCCGGCCTCTGATTTGTTGTCTGTGAGAATCGTAAACAGAACCCATTTGAACAGATTGAGTTTGTACAGCAGCAGTGGATTTTCACAAGCTGCTGAAATTTTATTTTGATGTTTCCCACAGAGGAATGCCGGCGACCTGATGATTCGAAACATCCAGCTGCACCATGGTGGGAAGTACGTCTGTATTATTGACACTGACGTGGAGAGCTTGTCTGTGGATGCAGTTTTGATTGTGAAAGGTAAGAAAACCAGCGGTTGAATGTATTTTTCCTCTGTAAATCCTCTATTTCTTGAAAGAAAGCTGCATCGAATATGTGTCTTGTGTAGCTCTAAGGCTAAGAAGCCATTTGTAATGCTCCAAGAACTAGTCAGACGCTTGTGGATAAAAGGGAAAGTCTGAGCTTTAATATCAGAGGGGCTACAGACGTAATCCAGAAACAGGCCAAGGTCAACACCAGGATAGTCAGTTCACAGCACGTGGGGCAAAGAAGTAATCAAAGCCAAAACAGAGGCTTCCAAATGAGGGAAAGCACCAAACAGGGCCGAAAAACAATGTAGGTGGATACAGGGTGAAAACAGGCTGGTGAATGATGTTCGGTATGCTCTGTAAATAGCGGCAATACTTCCCAAACACAAGACTTCCCTGCCCCTGTTTTTGGGGCAGTCGTGGGCTGGAGGTTAGGGATCTGGCCCTGTGACCGGAAGGTTGCCGGTTCGATCCCCAGAGCCGACAGCACATGACTGAGGTGTCCTTGAGCAAGACACCTAACCCCCCAACTGCTCCCCGGGCGCCGTGGATAGGGCTGCTCACTGCCCCCTAGTGTGTGTGTTCACTAGTGTGTATGTGGTGTTTCACTTCACGGATGGGTTAAATGCGGAGGTGGAATTTCCCCGTTTGTGGGATCAAACAAAAAAAAAAGTATCACTTAAAGACAAACAGGTGTCTATACAGAGACGTGAAATGAGGAACAGGTGTAGTCACACAGGTGACTTGGAGTGAGGAAGTGGATTGTGATTGGTGGAGGTAGTATGTGTAGGTGTAATGTAATGTCCTGTAAGATCCTGGGGGATGTAGTTCATGGACTGCATGGAGTGAGGAGCACTACAGGGCATGTAGACAGGCAGCGTGACGCTATTAACCCCTTAACGTTCCAGGTTTATTACATACAAAGGATTATTTAGCAATTACAGGGACTTCAATGTAAACTAATGGAGCTATTCTTATGTTATAGAGGTTTGTAATAAAAATTTTGGCCCACTTGAGGGGGCAGTCTTGGGCTGGAGGTTAGGGAGCTGGCCCCATGACCGGAAGGTCGCTGGTTCGAGCCCCAGCGCCGACAGTCCATGACTGAGGTGTCCTTGAGCAAGACACCTAACCCCCAACTGCTCCCCGGGCACTGTGGATAGGGCTGCCCACCGCTCCAGGCAAGTGTGCTCACTGCCCCCTAGTGTGTGTGGGATGTTTCACTGTACGGATGGGTTAAATGTGGAGGTGAAATTTCCCCGTTGTGGGACTAATAAGGCTCACTTAATCTTATTAAGGAGTAAAAAATGCAAAGTTCTCCGAGAAACCTTTAACTGTATTAAATGACTTTTTGATGTTTTTGACAATAATTAATAATTACATAATGATAAAAATCAGTATGAGGATGCCTGAGTATGATGGGGGTGGATCAAACGGCAAAATTAGGACTTCAGATGTGAACTTAATAATCTGATAACTGCAGAAAGTCTGATTTTGTCAGTAATCCGATCAACACATTTACATGCCCTTGAGTAATCGGACATTGGGGAAACTCAAGACAGCATCGTTCAGGATCGATCAAGTATCTATCTATCTATCTATCTATCTATCTATCTATCTATCTATCTATCTATCTATCTATCTATCTATCTATCAGATATCTGCTTTGACACCAGCCAATAAACTCACAGAAAAAGACGTGAGGTAAACATAATGTAAAACTCAAACTTTATGCCGCAGCATCACACCATTGAAAATATGAACATGCATCCTCTAGAAGATGCAGAATATGTAAATCCTTCTTTTCATCAAGCATATATTTGGTTTCAGAGTCGCTCCAAAATGTGTTTTGCTGCGTTTTGCGCCACCACTGCTCGCTTATTTCCAGTACCAGCGTCTGTTTTTGCACATCTGCAGGCTGAGAAATCCGAAAGAAATCAGAGTAAGAGTTCACATGTACTGAGAAATCTGATTACTGTAATAATATCCAATAATGCAATAATATTATTGGATTTCTTAATCAGATTTAGAAATCGGAGGGTGCTGTTTACATGAACATTTGAATAATCACACAACTGCAGAACCTTTTGGTCGGATTACTGACTGCATGCAAACACACTCATTACCACGTTATACAGCATTTATCACAATATTTAGCTTTCTAAAGATTTTAAGCTGGTACATCAGAACAATGCTGTCAAAAACTATGAATCCAGTGATTGTTATTCAGTGATTCACACACTGAACTGAACTAAATCTGCTTGAACAGGTGTGATCGTGCTCTCTAATGAAACATGGTTCATGGTTCTTTAAGTACCACTGATGTCCGTTATACGCTCAAAAAAGCAGCTTGTGGAGTAACGATGAATATCATACTGTCCACACCCAAAGGCAGAATTAGATCCTAATGTGTGGCCATGACTTAGTAAGGTGTGGGAACAAGATAAGTAAGTCATGGCCACAACTTAGTTAAGCGCGGGAATGAGGCCCTAATGCATGGCCACGACTAAGTAAGGCATGAAAACAAGATCCTAATGCATGGCCATAACATAGTAAGGCATGGGAACGAGAAAATTCAGTCATGGCCACAACTTACTAAGGCATGAGAATGAGGTCCTAATGCATGGCCATGATTTAGTAAGGCATGGGAATGAGATAATTAAGTCGTGGCCACAAATTAATAAGTCATGGCCATGATCAAGCTCAATCCCACGCCTTCTAAGTCATGGCCATGACTTATTTATCTCAATCAGGCAAACTCCACTCAGAGAAGACCCCGGTCACCCGGCCGGGGAATCGAACCCAGCCCCCCCCTTTTTTTTATATGACCTCACAAATTCAAAATGTTTTTTTTGCAGCTTGAATTTGGACCCTTTATTATTTCAAATTTTCTTATCTCACGTAATATGCTAAAACACTTTTTCTTTGCACCCTATTAGCACCAGCTGCTGTGAGCATCCAGCAGGCCCTACCACACATACAAGCTAGACATGGTAGAAACATTACACATACAAGATGTTGCCTACCGTAGAAAGTGTCAGTAGCACTGAATATTTTAATAAAGGCCCGTTTTGCCACGCAGACAGGAATAAATGTGTCACTGGAGCTGTTTTGTAGTGAGCATCACCAGTGCAGGTTTCCTAGCGGCCGACATCGGTGTTCTTGCCCATTACACATTATGATAGTTGTCCCAGGTGTTTAAGAGTGGAGCTGTTTGTCATAGAGAATGTCTTTAATTGGCTCATTTACACATCAGCTGAGCAGCATGGTAGTCCCAGAATGCAGTGCAAGTGGGGTGGGTGGGGGGGTGGGGGGGGTCATTTAACTGGCACAGAACTAGGCTATCTGGAGCAGAAATGCCCGTCATTTAATAGCGTGCAGGGAGGACACACAGGTGTACCCAAGCCCATTTACATTCACAGGGAGAGCGTTTCTCATTCTTTCCCCAATCATGTGAATAAGCTCCAGGCGAGGTTCAGCTATGCCGATGCAACATCTGATTGATTTGAATATTAATCGACTCTGATCAGGCCTCAACAGGCATTTTCTGTTTGTTGATGTACACAAAAACGACTTGAGAGCGAAGCAGCCTCAACAGACCTCGGCAGGACCAACAAAGTGATCCTGACTTTGAAAAACACTTAAGTGTTTCATTTTAAGGGTGAAACTATTAGCGTTTTTCGCAGTGTCTCTAAAGAAATGCCTTTCCTTACAGCGGTGGTGGTGATAGGAATCAGGGCTCCTGATGTTTTTACCATTCAAAACTGCCAGTGAACCTCTGTGTCTCTTCTGAGGTGTTCTATGTAGGGCTGCAACTGTCGAATATGTCTGGAATCGAGTATTCTGTCAGTTTTTCCATCGATTAATCGAGTAATCGGATAAATCACACTTTTGTGTCTTTGAACAACTATAGCGATAGTGTGTTATGCAACATGAAAGGCCTCGTAAAATGAGCGAGCAATTGGCTGTTATTCCTCACAAAAGGCTTTTATTCAGACTCAATACTTCTACTAGATCAAAGCTTGAAAGCTTTGGCTTACTGGCTCCAGAACTAAGCCCATTTATTCAACCTTTCTGTGAAACTTTTATGATGTACATGAAAAAAACTATGAAATACAGCTTCACAAACAGGTCAGCCTATTTGTCCTTAGTTTTATCTGAATAAAAAAATGAAGTGAATGTAGTGGTAAATGAATTTGTCCATCTTTTGCATGTATTATTACTACCTTATGTGTGGGGAAGGTGTGTTTTGAGGTGTGACCTATCAGTATGTGTGTGTGTGTGTGTGTGTGTGTGTGTGTGTGTGTGTGTGTGTGCGGGAGGGAGAGATGAGGAGAGATAAATTACATGAATGAGTTCTTGGTGCATTTGCTGTCTTGCTGCTTATTATGCCCAGTCACTATCGACTCGTAACACGGGCTCCAGATAATTACAGATACTGGACGTTCTACCAAGCGCTGGTGTTCATATCAGTCAGCAATCATAAACACGCGCTGTAGAGGCTCCGAGTCCACCTGGAGAAGTGCAGTTCACTTGAGGATGCTTTCGGTTCAGGTGCTGCAGCATTGATGAAGTACTGTTCTGGTGGGTCAGGTCCGTTTTACAGTGTAGACACTGCGCCACATTGTCCATCTTGGTCCAAACACCGGTATCTTCATTTTCCGCCGTTGCCATATAGAGCAAAATAAATCGCGCCGCCTTATACATCTTTGAAAAGAGCTTTAGTTATAACAGGCTGTGTAATCCAGTGATACGCAGTAGTCTACGAAGCGGGAGTGATACGATAGCAGAGACGTTTAGAATAGATGGACTTTGGTGACATAATTAAACGAAGCCTAAACGAACATTTTTGTAACCGAATTATTCAAGTTACTCGAATAATCATTTCAGCCCCAGTTATATGTAATATTGATGATAGTAAAATAGTGAATACGTTTTCTTTGGGGACTATTTTGCAAGAAATTGTTTAAAATGTGTTTAACTTCATCAAAAAAACCCTGCAATACAACAAATATCAAGCCGATCGTTCATAAACGTTCCATGTAATATCTTTCTATGTGTAGCTTTTAGAGGCACTAAACACATAAGACGTCTGGTTCCTATCACCACCACCACATGAACGATTCTGCCTCTGTAAGTTTCTCTACAACAGAGCGTTTTACACCAAACCTTTGCTTACATCTTAAAAATGTAATTACGCAGATATTCAGTGTTCCCCTTTAAGATTAGTGTTCGGTTTAGAGTTAGGTAACAGTGAGTGGTGTGAGTTACGTAACCATTATAGGGGCATAGCACAAGTAAATAGAAATACGGAGACGTACAGACAGGGCTAACCACATTAATGTTAGCCTGTTTAGCTGAGTGGCTGAGTCAGGGATGTTTCAGTCCTGCTTTTTTATTGAAAATGAAAATGCAGCACCCTCGATCTCTTCCTGCTGTTGCATCTGAAGTCGTCCACATTTGCCACATTGCCATTGCTTTGAGGTTCGCCTTAGCCTAACATGGACACCAGATCAATTGAAATGCTTCACACCATACCACCGCCTGACTGGTCAGCTGCATCAGACAAGGCTGCGGACCAGCTGGCCCTGAAGAGTGAATGACTCATATTTTCAGTTTAGGGGGGGGTGCAAATATATAGGATGCACATATGAGACAAATGACTTGATAACTTCAACAAAGCTGAAGTTGGCTTCTTATTTGAATTTCCCGTTCCACCTTAAATAACGCTGCTGTGATATTCAGGCGCTTGTACAGGTGTCAGAACCGCTGCTTCCTTTAAGGAGGAGCGAAGCGTTTAAATATAAAGCTGCTGATGAAAAGCCGGTTTAAGCCTTGTGGAAATTCAGACGAGAAGCCGGTTTTTGCCACCAGGCTCACAGGGCTACAGCTAGAAAGCAGTATTGACACGTTTATCTCCGTTTTGCTTCCTATTTTGCGCAAATAAAAGCTTTCAGATTTGCTTTGGTGGGTATAAATGGTTCTTATTAAAAATAATAAGCCACTTTTAACTTGCAGAAATAAAAGCACAGGTTTATTTAAACATTCAAAATAAATATATATTGCGGTATAAATAACGAATCTGTCCGAATTTTTAATTAGGCTCTGATATAGACTGTTGTTCATACCGTCCGCTGCTGAGTTAGGCTTATAAACTATCATGGTATATTTGTAGGTAGAGATGGTCACCTTGTAGTTATTTTTTTACCACAGCTTATAAGTTTTTATACTATTTGAAAACTCCAATAGAAATAGTCCAAAATGACTTTAACACATGTTAATGTTAGGAATGATTTTGCTTCGTCTATAAAATGACCCTTTTGAAGATTTTGGAGCGTTATGACAGCAGTTGTTACAGTCAGAGACCGCCCTTTCATGGATTTTATTTCCAGTCAAAATGGCCATCATTTTTCAGCAACTGGAAATAAGCAGAAAATATACATTGGAGAGTAAAAACCCAATTCCAATGAAGTTGGGACGTTGTGTAAAACATAAATAAAAACAGAATGCGAAGATCTGCAAATCCTTTACAACCGATATTCAATTGAATACACTACAAAGACGAGATATTTAATGTTCAAACGGATAAACTTTATTGTTTTTTTCAAATATTCACTCATTTTGAATTTGATGCCTGCAACACGTTCCAAAGAAGTTGGGACAGGGGCAACAAAAGACTAGGAAAGTTGAGGAATGCTCAAAAAACACCTGTTTGGAACATTCCACAGGTGAACAGGTTAATTGGAAACAGGTGAGGGTCATGATTGGGTATAAAGGGAGCGTCCCTGAAAGGCTCAGTCGTTCACAAGCAAGGACGGGCGAGGTTCACCACTTAGTGAACAACTGCGTGAGCAAATAGTCCAACAGTTTAAGAACAACGTTTCTCAACGTGCAACTGCAAGGAATTTAGGGATTTCATCATCTACAGTCCATAATATCATCAAAAGATTCAGAGAATCTGGAGAAATCTCTGCAAGTAAGCGGCGAGGCAGAAAACCAACACTGAACGCCCGTGACCTTCGACCCCTCAGGCGGCACTGCATTAAAAACCCACATCATTCTGTAACGGATATTCCCACATGGGCTCAGGAACACTTCAGAAAACCACTGTCAGTGAACTCAGTTCGTCGCTCCGTCTACAAGTGCAGGTTAAAACTCTGCCATGCAAAGCGAAGCCACATATCAACACCACCCAGAAACGCCGCCGCCTTCTCTGGGCCGAGCTCATCTGAGATGGACTGACGCAGAGTGGAAAAGTGTCCTGTGGTCTGACGCGTCCACATATCACACTGTTTTTGGAAATCATGGACGTCGTGTCCTCCGGGCCAAAGAGGAAAAGGACTGTCCGGATTGTTATCAGTGCAAAGCCAGCGTCTCTGATGGTGTGGGGGGGTGTTAGTGCCCATGGCACATAACACATGGCAAGACGATGCCGAGCCACATTCTGCACGTGTTACAACAGCGTGGCTTCGTAGTAAAAGAGTGCGGGTACTAGACTGGCCTGCCTGCAGTCCAGACCGGTCTCCCATTGAAAATGTGTGGCGCATTATGAAGCGGAGCCCCCGGACTGCTGAGCAACTGAAGCTGGACATCAAGCAGGAATGGGAAAGAATTCCACCTACAAAGCTTCAACAATCAGTGTCCTCAGTTCCCAAACGCTTATTGAGTGTTAAAGGAAAGGTGATGTAACACAGTGGGAAACACGCCCCTGTCCCAACTTCTCTGGAACATGTTGCAGGCATCAAATTCAAAATGAGTGAATATTTGCAAAAAACAATAAAGTTTATCAGTTTGAACGTTAAATATCTCGTCTTTGTAGTGGATTCAATTGAATGTAGATCGGTTGAAAAGGATTTGCAAATCATCGTATACTGTTTTTATTTATGTTTTACACAACGTCCCAACTTCACTGGAATTGGGGTTGTAAATTAAACAGACAAACTAATTTAATATATTAACACAATTTTTTTGTAGCATTTAGTACATCCACCCTTTATGTTTATTACAGCTTACATTCTTTTAAGGAGACCTGCTTTAAGTTATCTTAAGTTTTCTGCTACTCACAACACAATTAATCTCAACTAAAGTGGATAAAATCAGTCCATAGAACTTCCCCTGCAATTTAGATGTCTAGGTTCAGCGTTGTAGTGCATATGTTCTTCTTTTTGTATCCGTGTATCCGTCTCCTTTTCTCAGTGAGGTTCTTCTTGATCAGCTACACGTCCTTTCAGACCCACAGCGCTGAGTGGTCTTCTCACAGTGGAAGGATGGACAGAAACCCCTGTGGATGTTTTTAGATCTGAGACTTGATGTTCTCCTCTCTCTCAGAGAGGAAAGATTTCAGTGCTGTTTATCTGATGGGGGCAGTTTTGGTGTCTACCAGGTCTTCCAGGTGGTTGTTAGGATCTTGTTTCTCTGTGTTTCATTTTTTGAACTCCATTTTTTTTTTTTGGTATGTATGACCTCATGTCCTGACATTGTTTAAAAACATGTATGTATGTGTGTGTCAGGTCCCCCTGGCCCCCCAGACACAGTTCTGGTGGAGGAAATCACAGACAGCACGGCTCAGCTGACCTGGAGCCCCGGAAGGGACAATGGAAGCCCCATCACCGGCTACATCATTCAGGCCAGGACGGCCTTCACTGTGGGCTGGCAGGCAGTCGACACAGGTGATTTATGACGCTTCGCTGAGAGCCGGTGACGCCGTGTTGTCATCGCACGGCGGAAGAGGATGGTTTATGCGATGTAGGGAGTCACTGTAATCACACTAAACATCCTATAATGTGCCGTGTTGCTCTTGTTTGCTTAGTTCCAGAGGTGATCAATGGCAACACTCTGACTGCTACAGTGGTAGATCTGAACGCCTGGGTGGAGTATGAATTCAGAGTGGTGGCCAGCAACAGTGTGGGCATGGGGGAGCCAAGCCCACCATCTGCTAAGACCAGGACAGAAGATTCAAGTGAGTGTTCCCCATACACACACTCACAAATACAAACCTCAAATCCCAAAAAATTGGCACAATATGTGAAATGCTAATAAAACACAGAAAGCAGTGATTCTGTTTGATCCTTTATTCAATTGAAAATAGCACAAAAATGAAGTATTTGATATTTGTTAATAAAAATTTCAAATTTCATGCCTGCAACAGTTGTGACAGGAGCATGTCCCTCCCTGGATTACATCATCCTTTTGTAATCTTTTAATCCTTTCAGTAATCCTTTGTTGACTAAAGATACCAATTGATCTAATTTTGAAAGGCCTTTTTTGTGCATCATAATGTGCTACTTATTATACAACAGCTGTGCTGCTGTAACATGTAGAATGTGGCTCGACTGTGTCATGTTGATATAAACGGGGATGTCCCCGAAGAAGACGTCGTCTAGAGGACAGCAAATCATCAACCTTCCCATCTCCAAAATAGTAACTTTACAAGAGAAGGAAAATACCTTCTTAACTTTTAATAAAAGTTGTTTTGACTGTACTTTGAGTGATTTTGCACGATTTCTGTTGGTCTGTTCATTGGGAAGTTTTAACTCGGGGCAGAGGTTAACTGGAATTACTAGGTTTTTGCATTACAACAGCAATATATTGCCTTAAAATGCATGTGTGTGGTTTATTTTCTAGTACAGGATTAATATAGTCTTGGGTTATTTCTACAGTGCATTTTACAGTACAGGATTAACATAACCTGAGGCTATTTCTACAGTCTATTTTATACTGTGGAATTAAAATAATCTGGGATTATTTCTGTGGTCTATTTATAGAACAGGATTAACATAGTTTGGGGATATTTCTACAGTCAAGTTTTTAGTAAAGGATTAATATAACTTGGGTTATTTCTACAGTCTGCTTTATAGTATGGGATAAAAAATAATCTGGGATTATTTCTGCTGCCTATTTTATAGTACAGGATTAAAATACTCTGGGGTTAATTCTGTGGTCCATTTTATAGCACTGGATTAATGTAACCTGGGGTTATTTCTATTTTTTTTTCCTAGCACAGGATTCCTATATCCTGGGGTTATTTCTACAGTCCGTTTTAAATGACAGGATTAAAGTGAAATGGTTTTATTTCCACGTTCTGTTTTATAGCATGAGATTAAAATAACCTGGGGTTATTTCTACAGTACTGGATTACTATAATATGGGGTTATCTCTGTGGTCTGTTTTATGTTGTGGGATTAATATAACCTGAGGCTATTTCTACAGTCTTTTTTGATGTAGGGTTAAATAAATTAAAATAATCTGGAGTTATTTCTAAAGTCGGTTTTTATAGTGCGGGATTAATACAATCTGGGGTTAATACAGGATTAATATAACCTCAGTTATTTCCATCGTTTGTTTTACTTTAGATCCAAAGATTCAGTATCTGTCCAAACTTTATGCTGTTACTGTACGTAGAGTGTAGCACACATTCAAGCTCTCTCTCTCCGCCAGCACCACACACAAATCTGACAAACAGAAGCTGATGCAACAGATTAAACATGACGGATCTCTTCCCCCAGAGCTGGAAACGTATAATGCTGTTGCTTCCTCGGCTCTGCCTCCATCCGCCAACGGAGGACACCCCATTCAGCGTGTTCCACTTTACACTCACACATTTCCCAAGACAAACCTTTATTCACGCACCGGGAGCGTTTGACAATTCAATCTCTCTGCCGTTGTTCAGAGTGTCATCCGTGTGAATGGAAACAGGTTGGACTGTCTTAAAGCATACACTGATCTCACACCACTGTAATCTATTTCTTTTTTCCTCCACAGTTCCTGATACGGCCCCCACCGATGTGGGGGGAGGCGGTGGCACCAAGTCGGAATTAGTGATAACATGGGAGGTAAGTCATTTGTCAGATTTTACTGTCCTCTCCGCTCTTCCTACACTAACACGCTCACTCCTTGCTTAATTGTGCGGAATTGAACGAAGCCGTTCTTTTTTTTTTTTTTTTTACGAGCTCCGCTGCTCTCCTGGTCCGCCTTTTCCGGGCAGCACTTTCAGCTCCATTTCTTCCACTTCAAATAGGATTCAGCTCGGAACCTGAATGTTCCTTTGAAGTCTGGTTCACCCGCAAATGGTTGCCAGTGCACCCCGCCACAGAGGGAATGGGAAGGGGTTTTGGGAGTGGAGAAAAGTCCTCTCTTTCATTACTGCAGAGCATAGGGGAAAAGCTGCAATAATGCTTTGGCCCAAGGGCAGTGCCTAAAGAACCTCTGTAACACAGGCTTAATTGAAAATGTAAAACTTTTATGTGTAACACAATTAAAGCACAATTAAAATAGTGCTGACGTAGGAAACTGTGGGCTGACATGGGCTGACGGTTCACCTAATTCAGTGAGGGAACGCTTTATGGCACAGTGGACCTCTGCTTAAAGATTTTCTGTATACATTACGTGGTCAAAAGTATGTGGACACGCCTCCTATTGATTGAGCTCAGATGTTTCAGCCACATTCATTGCTAACAGAGGTATAACATCAAGCACATAGCCATGCAGACTCCATAGACAGGCATTGGTATTAGAATGGGCCGTACTAAAGAGCTAAGTGACTTTAAATATGCGAGTGTTATAGGATTCCACCTCTGCCATGAGTCAGTTTGTGAAATTTCAGCCCTGCTAGATCAGCCCCAGCCAACTGTAAGTGCTATTACAGTTGGGCCGCAGAGTGCTGAAGAGAGTAGAGCATAAATATTGCCTACAGTCTGTTGCATCGCTCAGCATAAACTGCCTCTGGAAACAGCTTCAGCGCAAGAAGTGTGCATCAGGAGCTTCAAGAAATGGGTTTCCATAACCGACTCAGAGGCAGTGGAAACGTGTCCTCTGGAGTGAAGAATCACGCTTCTCTATCTGGCAGTCTGGTGGATGAATCTGGGTTTGGCAAATGCCAGGAGAACGTTACCTACTGGAATGCACAGTGTCAACAGTAAAGTTTGGTGGAGGAGGGATAATGGGCTGGGGCAGTTTTTCAGGGTTTTGGCCTCTTCGTTCCAGTGAAGGGTGATGTTAATGCCACAGAGTACAGAGACATCTCAGGCAATTATGTGCTTCAATTTTGTGGCAGCAGTTTGGGAATGTGCCTTTCCTGTTCCCGCAAGACTGAGCCCCTGTGCACAAAGCAATCTCCATAAAGACATGGTTTAATGAGTTTGGTGTGATGGAACTCCTGTGGCCTGCACAGAGCCCTGACCTCAACCCCACTGAACACCTTTGGGATGAACTGCAATGTCGATTGTAAGCCACGCCCTCTTGTCCAACATCAGTGTCTGACTTCACAAATGCTCTTTTGACTGAATGGGCACAAATTCACACAGACAAACTCCAAAATCTTGTGGAAAGTTTCCCAGAAAAGTGGAGGCTGCTGTAGCCACAAATGAGGGACCCAAAACTGTAATACTGCCTATGCTTTTGGAATGCGATGTTCAGCAGGCTAATATAGGTATTATGGCCAGGTGTCAACATAAATTTGGCTAAATAGTGTGTATTTTGTGCGTATATCTGTTTAAATGTAATACAGTTGTATAAAACTGTACTTATTTAAATCCAGAAGCCTAAAAGTCCAAAATTGTATCAATCTTTGAGATTATAGAGTCACACGGAATGGGTTTAATATCATAGTAGTCTTTCAGAGTGTGATACTTTCTGTCAGAAATTCCTAAAATTATGTATTACCCATATAAAATAGCATCATTATTGAGTGCTATTAAATGAATAAATATTTTTATTCTTTACCATTTTGGTCAACACCAGTCAATCAACAGTGGCCAACACTTTGACAAGCATGTAAAGTTTTGAAAACTGAATTCTAAAGAAATATTTTACAAAGCAAGATTTTTAATTAACCAGAAAACAAACCTAAGCTCAGAGTCAAGCCTGTGGAACAGGGGAGGTCAGGGATGCTCCTACTGGCCTGTTCTCAGTCTGGCCAACTGAGAAATGATGTTAATAGTTAAGAATTTTTAAAGTTGTGTGACGATGCACCAGTTTTTATAATATTTTTAAAAAGCGGTTGGATGTGAAATGCGACATTGTAGAGAAACGTATTGAGTCACAGTGGTGGTGATAGGAACCAGATGTCTGAATAGTTCAGCGCCTTTAAAATCCCCCTCACAGAAAGTTATTACATGAAATGATTATGAATATGCTTTGCGATGCTTAAAACATGTTTTTACCATAGTTTGAGAAGATGTTGGCCTAAATTTGTTTTCATGGCAGACAACATTTCCAGCCCTACATGTAAAAACTCACTGGTGCTTTCATTGTAGACATTTTGACCCCTGGTTCCTGTCACTATGTTACATGTTGTTCTGCTGTGTGGGACATGCGACATGCTGGTCTCGATGTGTTTTAATATCACTATAGTCTTGTGTTCCACTCTCAGCCCGTCCCAGAAGAGCTGCAAAACGGAGAGGGTTTTGGCTACATCATCGCTTTCCGGCCGATGGGCATGGTCACTTGGACCCGAGCGGTGATTTCCGCCCCCAGCGTGGCCAGATATGTGTTTCGCAACGACACACTGCCACCCTTCTCACCCTTTGACGTCAAAGTGGGAGCTTTTAATAAGCGGGGAGAGGGACCCTTCAGCTCTATCGCCACTGTGTTCTCAGCTGAAGAAGGTCAGCAGCAGCCTATATACACACATATGCACGCGCTCATAGTCCAAACCCGAATACAGCCCATTCACTTTCTGTCCAAGCCCCATCTGGACTTTCACATATAGATTGGCATCGTGTACGTCATGTATAATCTGGACTATATTGATCAATATTCTATCCCCTGTGTACCCTGCATCTCATTGATCTACCTCAGACTCACTAATTGCATATATGGACATGTGTACAGCTGTAAATATCATAACTTTTATTTCATAACTGTGTACCCAGGAAATGGTACTGGTGTATATTAATGTCTATATGTAGACTCGACATATATATATATATATATATATATATATATATATATATACAGCAGTGTGTGAAAGTTTTAGGCGTCTAAGCAGATTTTTAAAAATTGTACCTCAGCAGTGAGTTTATCACAATATACATATAATAAAGTCGTATTCATAATTCAAATAAACAGAAAAACAATAAACAGTAACCAGAATTTCTCGGGTCCATATTTTTCCTGGACACCTTCACAGCCGCCACAGAGACTCGTTAATATCATCAATGACATCATGACCTCAATTTACTGAGCACTGATTGGTCAAACCAGGAGCTGCTTTTTAACTACATATAATACTGGGCTTCCTCGAGGAGAGGCTTGGAGATGGGTAAACAAACACACCAACAACCGCTGTTTATTATATATATATATATAAAATATAATTTTGTTTATTCAAATATTAACACTTTTTTCAGCAAACAAACACAAACTAGACAAATAAATAGATTTAAATGAGTCTTGGGTGCCTCAGACTTTCCCACAGTACTGTATATTTTAAATACTTTTGTAGAAGTATAATTTTATAATTTTTGTATTTCAGTACTACAAATGGGCTACACACATGATTTTCACTCACCTTTGTGTAAATGTGATGTGACAATAAACACGATTTGTTTTGATTTGATTTGATCATGAACTTTTGAGAATGAAACTGCCCTCAGTAAAACAAAAACCCTGTTCAAAACTGACCCGAACTGGCACATAATCACCCAGAGTGTTGAATAAAAACCGGGCGAGCAGCATGTAATGACAATAATTACCATGGATAAATCATGGATAATGTGAATGATGCAGTGGGATATTAGCGTTGACCTGTTTGATCCTAAAACCCTGTTTCTTTACATAGAATTTATAACATATTAAAGATACAAATAATTTGTGGCAAATTGCCTGCACTAAATTGTACTTTCCTAAATCAGTTGGCCACCGTTTTAATTCTGCCAGCATAAGACTGGTATGTTTTCTATTACTGTATGAAATCTGCCCATTTCTATCACTAAAAGACAATCAGTGATTATTATTATTGTTCCATTTAATCAAAATAACAAAGCATGAGTGATATTCCTTCCTATTATTGTATCCAACTCCTAGTTATATTTTTATTCATGCTTATTATAAATGAAAATAGTAGTTTGTGAGACAAACTAATTAAAAATCTGGGCTTTGTTTGATCTTCTTGACATATCAAATGCAACATCACCGCTCAGGAATCACGTGATTAATGAAGAAGAGCAGATTCAGTGGCAGAAATAGCAACTTTGAAGGTCAAGGTAATGGAAGAATAAAGGAAGGAGAAAGACTTTGAAACCTAAAGCCAAAAAAGTGAGAGGCCAGCTGTAAGAACCCGACTCTGACGCACATATCTGGAAAACGACATCCAAATCCTGCATGAAGAGCCGGGTGCCGTCGGGTTCGGACACTTTCTCCACACACGAACGCACACGTGCTTCTCACTGTGCCTTACACACAGGCATGACCTTGAATAGTAATGAAATAAGTTGATTCAGACAGCCCCGGAACCCTCCCACTCCATCCACCCCACCCCCCACCCCCACCCCACCCGCCATGCACACTCACTCCTGCACCACGAATGTCAACCCGATATTAGTTATTACGGCAATAGATTACCGCAAATCCTGCTAGACACTTACGGGCCGATCTGTGAGCTACAGTGTTAATTGAATTTGCCCAGCAGACTGTCCTCCTCCGTCACTCACAGATCCCATTAAAATGAAGTAGGGGGGTTTCTCTCAGGTGAGGATAGAGGTCTTATTCTCAGGCTTTAATCCAATTCCGCCTCTTTGTGCATGCGAAGTTGCTGAATGAAAAGAGTGAAAGCCTTACTGCTTCTCTGCCATCCACAGTGCCGAGCATGGCGCCCGAGAGAGTTGTGGCTAGGAGCCTCTCGGCCTCTGACATCGAAGTGAACTGGGACGCCGTGCAGTCGAGTCCAGAGAGAGTCCTCGGCTATGAGGTACGAGTCATTAAACTCGCTTTCTGGCCATCTTCTTTCTTACCAGTTCTTACCCAGTTTTCTCTCAGTTGAATCAATGCCAATTAGGTCTGCCAACTGCTTGCTCCCCCTACCACATGATAGCTGCCAGCAAGGGGATATTGAGGTTCTGCACATTTATCAGCTATAGTGGAAATCCCACCCTGATATAGTAAGGAGCTTGTTTTATACACACCAATCAGGCATAATATCCTTGTTTCTACACTCACTGTCCATTTAATCAGCTCCACTTACTGTATAGCTGGTCTTTGTAGTTCTACAGTTACAGACTGTAGTCCATCTGTTTCTCTGATACTCTGTTACCCTGTTCTTCAGTGGGCAGGACCCCCATGGACCCCCACAGAGCAGGTACTGTTTGGGTGGTGGGTCATTCTCAGCACTGAAGTAACACTGACGTGGTGGTGGTGTGTTAGTGTGTGTTGCGCTGGTCTGAGTGGATCAGACACAGCAGTGCTGGAGCTTTTAAACGCCTCACTGTCACTGCTGGACAGAGAATAGTCCACCGACCAAAAATATCCACTCTCACCAGCGCAATACGCACTAACACACCAGCACCACATCAGTGTTACATGAAAGGCCCTGAATATTCTGCTGTAACTCTCGTTAGGATGAAGCAATCAGACCTCATCACTCCAACGCAGGGACATCCTGGCTTGTTCGAAGCTCCATGTACTGAAGAACACATCGCATGTTGTTGCGGTCAGATTGCTTCATCCTAGAGAGAGTTATTACAAAATACGCGGGACCTCTTTCGAGTGAATCTCCCTGTAGATCCATCCAAAAGACACTATCCATCAGTCTAAAGAACCATTTTCATAATGCAAAGACCCCTTTAATCATGCAAAGGGTTCTTTGGGTGTTCTTGGTTCTATGTAGAACCATTTTTTCCGAACCCTTGAAGAACTTTTTAAGAGGGCAATTGCTGAATAATAAGCCTTAGTATGTAATAAGCCTGGAATTTTACCTTGTTAATTTAAGAGGATAATGCATCACAAAAACTTGCAGATACCAACTAAACTGGGTAAAACTTTCTTTTACAGTCCCTTCAGTTTTAACTGAGTAGGTGTGAAGTACAACACCCTGATTAAATTACACTGAAATGTCTATAACTGGTTCTATATATGAACTCAGTAATATGTAGTACACACAAAGCACTTTGCAGGTTGTGTCCCACATGCACTCAGTTCATATCCAGACCCTGTTTGGCAGTTCAGTTTAGTTAAACTGTCATGGATTATACTCGAATTGTTTTACCCGAAATAATTATTCAGTACTTTGGAATTTGTGTCTCGCGCTTTCCCAGCCGGTATCTAGAATTTTGGGGACTGTGAAAGAAAACTTTAGCCAAAACAGCTAAGAATTCAGAGAAGCTCTGGCCCCGCTCTCTAATACACTGAGGTATTCAAATTTAAGATTTGCAAATTTGACAGCGCACAAACTTATGTTGTAATTTTTGGCCGCGTGAAATTATATCAGTCAATATTTACATTTATACTACAGGTAGTCCCGGCCACACAAGCCGATGATTGGTTGAGAAGCGTTCTAACTGTGCTGCTATTTCACCACAACATCACAAACGCTGTATCACTCCACTGAGACGGCGTTGCTAAGCAACGACTTTGACAGCTGTAGGAGACGCTCGAGCCATTTGAACGCTTTTACTTCTCACTTTGCCACAAACAGAAAACGGACACTGTTAAGGTCACATCTGACCGACAGCCGATTTGGTCCGACTCTGAAGACGAGACGACACTAAATTCCCAAATGGTCAGTCGGTGTGTGTGGAGCTGGAGGACGAACTGCCGGCTGAGCAGTGAGTGGGCGGAGCTCGTTACTCTGACGTAGCAACGAGCTGCTCATTAAGGAGCTCTAATTAGGAGGAAGGAACTGAACATTAAAACATATTAAACGCCGCGTTCACGGCCAGTTTATTCATTTCTTACTGTATTTATTTAACTGCTGTATTAAAGCAGTAGAGACACTCGAGGAGTGAGTTATCACCAATAACATCACGGCTGTGATGATCTACAGCCACCAAACCACAGCCGGGATGGTATTTCATCATAACACACTCCCTCTTGGGTTTTATTACTTAATTAAGGCATTTGGCTGATGCTTTTATTCAGAGAAACTTACAGTTTTAATCATGTTACAGATGTAGGCAAGTGCAGTGTTAGGAGTCTTGCCCAAGGACACTGACTGGTATAGTGTAGTATGGTTGCCAGAGTGGGGAGTCGAACCCCAATTGCTGTCATTGTTTATGAGAATGTTTGGGTCTTAATCAGTATTGAGATCAATGACATAATTGCCCATTCGGTCCCAAACTGGGAGAGTCAGGGCTAATGTGCTTTTGAGCTACCGCTTACACAGTGTCACAGGGTGCACTTAAAGTACAGCCCTGTTTTGCCAATTCCACCCACGGTTGGCTGGCATCACAATGAACGATAGCGGGAGAGGAAACAAGGCGACAGAGAGCAGTGCATTAAATAATAAAGCTAGAGGGAAAGCAGGTCGGCAGTGTTCTTGGACTCCTGGCCATGGACATCTGTGGCACCAGCTAGCAGTCTCCCACTAACCAGTTCTCCATCACACACATGGCCCGGGCTCTCCTGCATGACCTTGAGAGTTCGCGGAGATGGTATCGTTCGTCTTCTATCACTGGTTTTTAAATGTCCCAAGCTTTTAGCAGAGAGATGAAAATGCCCCAGGCCAGGCTTTTAAGAAGGCAAAAGAGAGAGTGTTTTCTCGCCCGGGCACTCTTTTCTTCTCTGTTACCCCTGCCCCATGGCAACAAAAAAACAAAAAAAAAAAAGTCCACATCGCCATGGCAACAGCCATTTGGACTGGAAAGAATGCAGCTATCATGGAAGGTGCTTTGGGGTGACAAAGTGAATGTATATTTGCTATTTGGTGAGCACTGCCAGGTCAAACACTGGACAAGTGTTATGGTTATGGAGACATAAACTACATAAACTTCCATAAACCTGTCTATCCACAAAATATACTTTACAGACACTGAGTATTTCAGCAGGTCAGTAGCATCTTCTTTTGTACCCTTTAACAAAGTGGTTGTTGCCACCAGTAATAAACACATTTTGCTGTCAAGTGATTAATGAATTATCGTTGGTGTAGTTAACAGTGATTATTTGCTTTATTCCACTTAGAAAGCAGTGCATTTCATTATTGTAACGAAGGGCTGGGAGGCAGAGGCGTACGCTGAGATAAGAGACTTTTATTATGGGCAAATCCAGGGTCATGGTCAAAACGGTGCAAGTTCAAACAGCCAACACGGAGAGATCAGTTTCCAGTTTTCATCACCGATGTCTAGTGAGAGCAACAGTGGCTGCATGTTTTACCAAATGAGTGCGCACACTTTATCCATTTTATCAGCTCCACTTACTGTATAGCTGCACTCTGTAGTTCTACAGTTACAGACTGTGGTCCATCTGTTTCTCTGATACTTTGTTAGCCCCCTTTTACCCTGTTCTTCAGTGGTCAGGACACCCATGGTCACTGCTTGACTAAGACTAGTCCACCAACCAAAAATAGCCAGCCAACAGAAGGACTAGAGGATGACCAGCACAAACTGTGCTTCAGCAGATGAGCTGTCCTCTCTGACTTTACATCTACTAGGTGGACTGACAAGGTAGGAGTGTCTAATAGAGTGGACAGTGAGTGGACATGGTGTTTAAAAACTCCAGCACTGCTGTGTCTGATACTCATACCAGCACAACACACACTGACACACCACCATCACCATGTCAGTGTTACTGCAGTGCTGAGAATGACCCACCACCCACATAGTACCTGCTCTGTGAGGGTCCATGGTGGTCCTGACCACTGAAGAACAGGGTAACAGAGTATCAGAGAAACAGATGGACCACAGTCTGTAACTGTAGAACTACAGAGTGCAGCTATACAGTAAGTGGAGCTGATAAAGTGGACAGTGAGTGTAAAAACGAGGAGGTGGTCAGAACGTTACGCCTGATCAGTGTATATTGTATACATATATTTTCTTTTGTGTCGTTGGTGTACAGACACTATTGATTATATGCTACCTATGAAAAAAGTTATTAACAAAATGCAGAGCAAGTGTAATGGTCACTATGTAACGAACTATGTAATGACATGTAATTATGTAAAAATGTTTGAATGCCTCAAATAGTATAGTTAATGGCAGAATGTGGTTAATAAGCATTGCCGCTGCAATATCTTGGCCCACTGTGTGGGGAAAAAGTGCAGACACCAAACTCATTTAGAGGACGTGTTGGGATTCTGCGCTCAGTTCAGTCCAAGCCTCGCATGGAAGAACATGTACCAGACGTTTCCAAACTTTGTAGCCCAGGATAGAGCTGTCTGGAAACAAAGCTTAATGTTTGTGGGAAGAAAAAAGGAATCTGTTTTTTAGGTGAGTCTGTTCAAAAGAGTGAAGAACCAAGTCAGGCTAAAACTGTTCCTTTTGAGCCTTAAGAAGTTTGCTTTTATCACATAGCACTTTGGTCTTGTAAAGACCAAAGTGCTACGTGACATAAAAGACATCCCTGTCTGCGTCGAAGGCAGCAGCTTGCTGTGTGGAGCAGAAGTTCTATGTTTGCAGTGCATTTCTCCTACGCGGCAAGTTTCCAGTACACATGCACAATCCAGTGCAGTCAAAGAGGATGCGGAAATACTGATGTAGGTGGATATTTCAGCACTAAGGCCCAACCCCACTTCTTCTTTTTACCCCTACCCCTTGTTTTTGAGTGTCACTCTGACCCCTTGTTACTGAGCTACAGGGCAGTGGTTGAGATCTTCCCTCTGAAATGAGACCCTCTAATAAAAGAGCATCACTTCATTAACAGCTACCAGCGCCGCTCTGTAGGCGACCCTGCCCGTCTGCAGGGACAGCAGAGGAGGGGAAAGTTCAGCTCCTCACTGCTGGGCTTTAGTTACATTTAGGGATCATACGCCTTCAAAGAGGGGGGCAGTTATTTATTATCACCCCCCACTAATTCTTCAGTGATGTGAAGCTGAAGTCAGAGATTCTCCAGATTCTCATTTGAATTTTCCCGTTCCACCTTAAATGGTGCAGCAGCTACATTCAGGCACTTCAGAACTGCTGGACTGTTTAAGGTGGAATGGGAAAGTTATTTAGCTAGCTACTGAGACATTAGTATGCTATTTTTGCAGAAAATGACCAAAATACACTGAAACAACATTAAATTAAAATCATCTTGCCTGTTTGGAGTCTCTGTGAAGCCTCCCTTTGAGGGCCATGAAGCCCTAACACTTCACCCTACCCCTAGACAAGAACACGCAAAACAGAGGGCTAAGGGCGAGGGGAGAAATGGGACTGGGCCTCAGAGTTCATAAAGAAATGGTATAAGTTGGGTGAGAAGAACAAACATGATAGACCAGCAGGACATGATCTCCAGGTTGACCTGAGAGTTTGCACAGCTTCCTGAAGTTCTTGCACTTCCAGATTATAAAATACAACACTTATGAGCTAAAACTCAGAGGTGTGGACCAAGTCACATGACCTGGAGTCACGAATTTGATGCCTTTAGAAAATCGAGAGAGACTTGTGACTCGACTTTGACTTCAACACCACTTACTTGGACTCTGACTCTGACTTGAGCTTCATGACTCGAGACTCAAAGTGGAAGAAACGTGGAGAGTGTGACTGCAGACGGGACTCTACGGTCAATTATCGTTCATGTGAATGAATTTGTTTCCTGCTGTAAATTGAATAAACAGCAACGTCATCAAGTGTCTGTTACTGTTTTTATACTCGGCTAATTTTATTTCAGACGACAAGTGAAGAGTTAGAGCGCCTCCAAAAGCTGGAAACAAGCAAAGCGTCAGTGCGGCCTCGCTCAGCACTGAAACTCCAGCCTTTCTGGAGAAACTCGCCAGGTGAACTGACCGCTTTCCTCACGGTAGTAAAGCAAAAGAGACACAGCGTCTGTTTAAATGTACGGAGCCCCGCTGACGACATCCTGGATAGATAAAAATAATGTGTGGCCATGCATTATTAACGTGTGGGAACTAGATCCTAATGAATGGCTACGACTTAGTAAGGCGTGGGAATGCGATGATTAAGTCGTGGCAATGACTTAGTAAGGTGAGGGAATGGGATCATGGCTTACTAAGTCGGATCTCGTTCCTACGCTCTACGCTACGCCTACGTCTGGCCACGACTTAATTATCTTGTTCCCACGCCTTATACAGGATGTCACCAGCGGGGCTCCGTATAAATTACTCTAACAGCTTCTGCAGGTAAAACCAGCGCAGCGTTCACCGCAAGGTGGTAGTTGACTTTTTATTCGCCAGCTTTAAGTTCAAATTTGCTGTTCCACCTTAAATAATAGATCAGTGAGGCGCCGGAACATAACTGCTGCACCATTTAAGGTGGAACGGTGCACCAGTGTTCCCAAAAATTATCTTCAAATATAAAGTTGTTTTTTTTTTAATTAAATTCAGTACATTTAAAGTTTTTTTCATGTGTAGTTGCACTACACTCTGTGTATGTCAGTATGTCTTTCTACCATGGGTAATGTATTTTAGTTGGAAGGGTTAATAATAATAATAATAATAATAATAATAAATTAACATACAGTCATACACTGCTAACGTGCTGTCATTAAAAGGCAACAGTACTGTTAGCATTATTCAGTGTTATGGCCTCAAGAATACAGACTGACTTGTTCAGGACTCAAAGATTAGGACAATTGACTGAAGCTCGACTTGAGTTTGGTTTGGAGACTGTGGCTCTGTCTAAAAGACAGGAGGCTGAGCTGGAGGTGGCGGAGATGAAGATGCTGAGATTTTCGTAGAATTGAGCAGATCAGAGGGACAGTGAAGGTGGAGCAGTTTGGAGATAAAGCCAGAGAGGCCAGGTTGAGATGGTTTGGACATGTGTTGAGGAGGAATTGTGGATATATTGGGCAAAGAATGTTGGAGATTGAGCTGCCGGGTAGAAGGAGAAGAGGTAGACCTCAGAGAAGGTTTATGGATGTAGTGAAGGTGGACATGGAGATGGTTGGTGTGAAAGTAGAGGAGGCAAGATGGAGGCAGATGATCCGCTGTGGCGACCCCTAAAGGGAGCAGCTGAAAGAAGAAGAAGAAGAAGACTGAAGCTCGACTTGAGACTCGCCTGTACAGACTCTGGCTCAGTTATCTTGACTCAGGTGTGAAGACCTGAGACTTACTTAGAACTTGCAACTTAGTGACTTGTTCTGTCTCCTCCTGGAGATCTACCATCCTGCAGTATCTCCTCCAACCCAAATCTAGCACAATGGAATTTTACCACAGCTAGATCCCAGTCTCTGTTGTAAAGGCCTCAGTGTTTTGCCTTAGCTAAGAGAAACGTGTGAGGGATTTTATGCACCACCCTTACTGAATTCCCTTGGATAGAGGATAACCCTTATATCCCTTAAGGTTCAAGACAAGGTGTTTGATGCAGCCGGGCCTTACGTCTGTTTTTCCTTTTGCTGTTGATAAAAAGTGCTGCAGTCATGCTTTTGAGCTGGGGATAGAGAATAGATCAGCTCTGTTTCCCTCCAGCTGAACATCCTTTAGGTTCTGGTTAAAACCTTGAAATAGTTTAAATGAGATTGTCCAGAGCTCCAGTCATGCGGCGTATGTGACCGTCTGGACAGCTGCACTTGAACGTACCGTTATTGGCAGATTTTGGTCAGATACAGCCGCTGTCCCAGGATATGATATGAGGATTTCTTCCAGCCTCCTTCTTTTGAGTGATGACTCTGTCTCACAGTGCTCTGCCGTTCTTCTTGTTTTCTTACTGCAGCAAACACCTAATGTACCGTTAAGGAGCACTTAGATGGCCAATGTGTTGATCATGGCAGCAGAGGGAGCAAGAAGAAAAACCATCAGATCAAGATTAAACAGGGAATAAAGAAACTGGCAGTCCCCTGGGCAAATCCTGTTATTGTCGAATTATTCATTGACTTAACTCTTGCGACAGTTAATATCCAAACGCTGCTATTATGTGTGACCTAGAGGTTAATAATCGATTATTTAATTTGCTCTTAAAAATGATTTCTCACCTGAGCACAGCTAAGTGTAAAGCGAAATTTTATACCCCCCAAAAAAATCAATTGGACCACATTTCACCAGGAAACCACATCCCCTGCAGCTATCGATATACCGTAATGCGTTCGCCTGTCTGCACGCCGTAGGAAATGATGTCAATGATAATTCAATTGATTATCGATAGTGTTGAGGTGATTTAATGTAATTAGAATGGTGCCATGTGAACTGAGCAATCTGCTATTGATTCACCTCAGCGAGATACAATAAGCAGAGATGCTTTAACATCCATTAGTGACAGAAACCAATGGTGGATCATAACAGAACGGCTTACAATGAGACAGAAGGAAGTCCTACATCAATGCTGTCTTCGGCACAGTATTAATTAGAAAGTTTTATTTGTGGACTTTTCTTTCGCATTTCTAGAGAAACCTGCAGCGTCAGAACTGTTGGTGGTCTATAGGGACCAGATGTCCACCTCTAGAAGCTCCCTCACAGAAAGTTATACATGAAATGGTTGTGAATCCACTGCCTGTTGTCTGAGACGCTGTTATATATATATATATATATATATATTTTTTTTTTATAAAATACAAAATATGTATGTTTGCATATTTGCCATTTACCATTTCACCATTATATACATTCCATTTAAATCTCTGGTACTTTGAATAGTAAATAAAATGGCTATATTTGTCATTGCGACCCCTGGTTCCTATAACCACCACTTTAAAAAAGTCTGGAATGAGCTTTTTCATGACAAACCACTCTAAATTGACATCTCAAGCACTGAGTTATACAGATATTTTGAAAAATCTGGGTAATTCTTTAACAAGCCAGTAGTTACGTAACTGGCTTCTCATTACTACTTTATTAAATAATAACTAAACTGTTCTGCTTTTGTTTTAAACATAGTAAACACCTTTTTAGATCTTCAATATTGCGCCATTATTAAGTCTGCATGCATTAAGCCTGGTAACTAGTGATTAATCGGCTGCTTATTACTTCATTATTAAGCAGAAACTAGGGTGAATTAAGCATTTTACAATTACATTTACATTTATGAAACGCTCTTATCCAGAGCGACTTAGATTTTGATCATTTTTACACAGGCAGGCCAAGGCAGTGTTAGGAGTCTAGCCCAAGGACTCTTATTAGTTTAGTGTAGGGTGCTTGCCTTGGTAGGGAATTGAACCGCAGTCTACAGTGTAGAAGACAAAGGTGTTAACCACTACACTAACCACATTTCTCTACATTTCTCTAGTCATTGTTATTAGTATGTTTTTTTGTGTTTACTTTTACCTATTCGACTCAGTTTAAACCCAGTACTTCCATTTAAAGTGTCCCCTCAGCCGCCATTCGCTCCTCGAATCCTCGCCGACACACAGTGAACCTCGGGATATGTTGGCTGGCGAAGGATCAACTCGTCAGGTCCATCATTGCCATGGAAAAGAAGGACACATTTCTTGGAGTCTTCGAAATGGGACAGCCTAGTCGCACCGCTGTCAAATGCAGCCTCTGGCGGATGCAGCCCCTGATTTGGGACTCAGCTTATAAGTTGGTGTTTTAAAATGTACCTCAGGTTACTTAGCTGTGTTCTAATGGGGGAAAACTAAAGCTGGTCTCGGGAAAAAGGTACTCGTCATCCTGAGAGCGAGATGAGACAGAGAACATTTATTTGTGGTGTTGAGACTCAAGAAATAAAACATTATATCAAACATAAATAAAAATGTTCTGGAAAAGGCTTAGATCACCCGAGTTATTGCAGTAGTTACCTATTGGCTTGTTAAAGCTGAAGCCTTAAGGCCATTAAAAGGTCCTCTTAGAGTAAAGTGGTATGTTTTTGAGTTTAACATGGTTTGTATTGACAGAGAACCACTTATGTCCAAGCTGTGGTCAATTACAGATGTGTGTTTCCCTATTGTGCATCCCTGTTGTGTCCAGGTGGTGTATTGGGAAGATGACACCAAGCCGGACACTGTAGGCAGAGTGAGAATCAGTGGGAACTCCACCGCTGCCAATGTTAGCGGTCTAGAGGGAAACACTCTGTACTTTCTGGCTGTGTGTGCCTTCAACACTGCTGGGACTGGCCCTCAATCTGTTCCCGTGAATGCTACCACTAAGAAACCACGTGAGTATCCTACAAAAGGGGGTGTTGGGGTTAGTTCTGGATGTTTCTGAGAACAGTTATGAGAACATGTGAGTCTACATGGTGAGAGTCAACAGGCTGACACTTAAACTCTTGAACATCCGGCTTAGTATTCAGTAACTGCTGTGAATTATTCCATAGCTATTGTTAAATTACATTATTATGGAATAAGAATGGAAGGACAAACAGGCCCTTAGAGTTTAAATTCACAAGGAACCCTTTTTGAAAAGCGTTCTATGTAGCACAAAAGGGGTTCCTCTATTGCATGTAATGTCAACCTTTTAACAATAGAAGAATCCTTTTGGGTGCTGTATAGACCCCATTTCACAAAGGTTCTGTATAAAGGGGCTCCTGAGTGGCACAACTGTCTAAGCATTGATCCCGTCATCAGGAGATCGTCATCAGGAGATCGTGAACACAATTGGCCTCGATTTCTCTGGGTGGGTAGGATGCCCCCCCATCACTCAGTGCAGGCGTCTGTTAGCTGGCATCTGTTAGATGGTTTCACAGGTCTCAGAGGAAGCTTATGTTAACCTTCACTCTCCTAGTGTTGATAATATCGTGTGATTGGGGAAGTCTTAGCCAGCAGGTGGAATTGTAGAACCATCTACAGCATGTTCTCCATCAGTCTGAAGAAGGTTTCCCTGACGCCAAGAACCCCTTTAGCATGTAAATGGTCCTTTTGAGTGTTCATGGTTCTTTATAGAGTAATTTTCTTTGCTAAAGAACCCTTGAAGAACCATCTTTTTTAAGTGTGTAGTTCACAGTGAAAATGAAGAATGTTGGTCTTTTAAAATTCATGTTTTTTTTTTACATGCATGTTGTGCCCGCAAGAGCAAGTTTACCCAAATTGGGCATAAAACATGGATTTAGGTTCCCTTGGGCTTTAAAGCAACTTCCCAAAGTGGGACCTGTGGGCCAAAGTTGGCCTGCAGGGACATTTGACACGACCTGCTAGAAAAGTCTTCACCCAAAGAGAGAAAATGTATTTTTATACAATTATTTTAAGCACTTTTAGTGACAAAACTCACAGTCTGGACACCATGCAATCATCACTGCACACACTACACTGTTGCTGTACCAAAGAAAATGACATAAATCGAAATTGTTATATTAAAAAAATGAATTAGTTTGAATGCACTCGTAACTCAGATTGAAAACCAGTTGTCTTTTTGGTCCTTTTTGACCACAAACATTAGCGCAACCCTGATTTAAGGGGTTAACAGTATAATATGGAAATACAGCACAGAAAGCTGATGCGTTTCTGTCAGTCTTTCTCTCTTTCATTCATTAATTCATTCGTTCTTTCTTTCAGCTCCAGGGCAGCCTCCTCAGAATGTGGAGTGGAGTCTGATTGGCTCCCAGCTCACACTGCAGTGGGATCCAGTCATAGCTCTGGATACTGAGTCTGAGGTCACTGGATATGTGGTAAGTGGCATTATGCTTCATATTGTGCTTCACTTATATAGAGTGCACTTTGTATTGTTGGTATTAGTTAACAGGTGGGTATGTCTAAATCAGTCCTCTCTGAAGTTGTGCACGGTGATAATTGGTGGGGTGTAAGCTTCCATTACTTGTTAACTACATTACTGTGTAAAAATCTTAGTCAGCCAAGAACACTAGCCACGTTTAGATGCAGCTTAATCCATTAAAAATCAGAGTCAATCGGAATAGACTAGACCGATTGAGGCTATTTGGAATATGTAATGAGATCACATATAACACTAGCTACATTTTCATGCAGCCTAATAATAATATAGAACAGAATACGTCCATGTAAACATCTCAACCGGAGTAGTCTAGTCCGATTGAGGCCATTCGGAATACAATTTCTATCAGATTGAACGAGGTGGGTAAACCTCTAAGTACTCGCTTAAATAGAAGAATAATATCCGTGTAAACGCCTGTATCTGTTTACATTCCCTATCGGAAAGTTTAAGTCCGTTCTGCATGTGCATGTTGCGTCATTTTGTGTCTGAGAACACGACGTCTTCCTCTCGGCCTTCTTTAATAAGAATATGTGAGGGACGTTTTTCTGAGTCTGACATCATTTTAAATTAACTAAAAAAAGCACTGCTCACTGCTGCTCATCTCACTCTGACCGGGCTCATGTGATGCTCATTGTCATGGTAATGTCTACAGTAAGTGGTTTTCTATGCATGTGTGTAATTTTGCATCGGATTTCTTGTAATGAGCAGGTAAACGGAAATTTTCCATCAGATTGTTGGGTAGAGTGAGCATAAACACCTTCGTCTGAATCTATAATCGGAATATATTCAATCGGATTGGCAAAACTCTTTGCTTGTAAACTCAGACTTTGTAGTAAATGTAATTTCATCAGTAAAAACACCGTAACATTTTGCTTGAGCTCTGGTACATATCATTGGCATAACTATGCCATAAACATGTAATGTCAAATGTCATACTGCCTTGACAGATCATGACCAGTAATAAAATTGTCATGCTACCATTATCAGTACATCAAACTATTTGCAGGTAATGGCAACGTGGCAACGATTTTCCCAATCTGATTGAACACATTCTGATTATAGGTTCAGACTGAGGTGTTTATGCTCACTCTACTCAACAATCTGATGGAAAATCTCAGTTTACATGCACACTACAAGTAATAGAAAACCACTTGGTGTAGGCGTTACCATGGCAACAAGCATCACGTGACTCCAGAGTGAGATGAGCAGCAGTGAGCAGTGCTTTAAAATGATGTCAGACTCAGGAAAACATACTTGACATGTACTTGTTAATAAGGCTGAGAGGAGGACTCAGAGCATAAACTTCAGAGGATAAACTTCGTCTCCTCCTATTAGTGGATTATGTAAAGACGGCTGGCGTTATATGTGATCTCATAACAGCATGACGTCTGCTATGACATGTTTGTGGCAGGTTTGTGTCAATGTTATGTAGCAGAGCTCAAGTAAGTGTGCAAAAAATCTCTAATATCTATTCTTCTTGCTGCACTCCAGCCGTCCCAAGGATTCGTTCAATTCCATTTGCAGCACCTTATTTAATTTAATGATGGATTGATTAGATAAAGTAGGCATTGGATGGTAACTGTAAGTATTGCGCTTCCTGTGGAGAGATTTAGAAACGACTTTCCTGATAAACTGTTAAATCACATTTGTCTGCACACCACATTTAAAATGTTTACAAAGGTCAAAGGAATTAATACGCGAAGAAATAATATTTAAACAGTCGACTGTCTAGTCAAAGATGGCATATTTTCATACTACAGGTGCTGTACAGGCGACACCGGAACAATGACATGTACACCATCACCACCACCAAAACCACGGTGGAGCTGACCCTCTCCCCCAACGACAACTACGTCATTCAGATCAAGAGCCTGAGTGAGGGGGGGCTGGGAGAAGGAAGCGAGCCCGTCCACATCCACCAACTCAGTGAGCATCTTCCTTACTATCCCACCCACTCCACCCCCGCACATCCCCTCCTTTTTATTTCCCCCTTCTGCCACCATTCATAGGCTTCTGATGGCGATTCAATCATCTGGCAAGCGCGTTTATTTTGGCCTGGCCACGTTCCCTTCCATCCGTGTATAATAGACTTCTTTTTTTTTTTCCTTTCTCGAGCCGCGCCGGAGCATCCGACCTTTTTAGAAATTCACGTTTTCACCACTATCCATCTCTGTCAGACGCTTATTATTCCTTGTTGACTGCCGAGCAAAGCGGCATATAAAACAGCGGAACCGGCTCTCTCTGCTAACCCAACCCCCCCCCCCCCACCCCCGCCCCTGCCCCCCCCCCCCCACCCATTCAAGCAGACAGAAATTGAAGCACGCCTTTTTCTCTCTCCCTCTCTCCATCCATCCCCTCCACTTCTCAAAGCGATTGGCTTTGTGACGCGCCCCCAGCCTTATCACCGCTGGATTATTCTAATGGTCTTTCCTGTTGAAAGCTATTAATAATGTAGATCTAGAGACCATGTTTGTGAGGGTTTTTCTTAATGAGTTGTCTGAAAGCTGACCGTGTAAATGGTCCTTATTTGTCATGTTTTTTTTTGTTTTTTTTTTCTCCCCCAGGCTTTTAGGTCTTGGGTCTAAAAGGTTTGTTTTTTGTCTGTTTTTTCAGGCATGGGCGCTCAAGGCTCTGGAGTGGCTAGGCCAGGCTGTCTCACTCTCTTTCCTGTCCTCTTTACTGCACTGGCAGCCCTCAGTGCCTCCTGAGGGCTTTCTCCTGTGAGCGCTGCCTCCGCACCCTCGGCCTCTTTCTCTTTCACACATACATACACTGCCTGGTGAAAATTGGGAAGACCTTGCCTTCTTTTTTTAATTTTTGGCCTATTGCTTGATTTCTATTATTACTTTTCAATTCATTTTCATTTTTATTTATGGATATTTAGCTTCAACACAGCTTCGCGCTCATCAAAGTGTCTTCCTCGGTATGAAGAGCAGCCTTGGCAGGTTTTCTTTCCCGAAATATCGTTGAAAGTGCATAGTGAAACTTTTTTTGGCCCAAAGCTGGTTTAAACACCTGAAAGGTTTGAGTGCAAACATCACAACAAGGGGATCAAACGCATAGGCTTTGGCTTTATTCCCAAAGTAGCACTGTCACTAATGTTGGCACAAACATTTCCACATATAATATTGTTTTTTTTCTCCCGGTTACACTGCAAAATAGATATCTTGGCAATTACAATAATCCAAAATCTGAGACTGTTGTGAAGGTATAGGGTTATTCAGAGTCAGTATATTGTACATGTTCTAATTCATTTTGTCGACACCACCTTTTGCCTCGGGTTTTGAAATGACAAAAAAAATTCACAATCGGTGCAAAAAATAACCAAAAAATAATGAAACAACCCAAAATCTAGTCAATATGTCTAATATTTCCAAATCTGAGACTGTTTATTGTTCAATTTCCAGACATTTTACATGTTTTAAATCATTTTATCTACTGAAATGGTCTTTTTCAAGAAATCTTTGCTGCCATCGCTGCCAATCTGCTTAAGATTCACTAAATAAAATGACTTAAAACTAGCAAAAATGTCTGAAATAATCTTAATATTCTTTCAACAATCCCAAAAAGATGAGACTATAGTGGCTAATTTTAAGATTAAGGATGCATCAAAATTTTGTCTGAAAGAGAAAAACTGCCCAAACATTTGACTGATTAGGTAGGCCTCCAGTGAAATGTTGAATCTAAGACTTTACAAATTATAATTACAAAGTATAATGTTTAAAGTATGATTACAAAGTATAATTACAAAGTACAATTACAAAGTATAAATTATAATTACAAAGTATAATGTTTAAAGTATAATTACAAAGTATAAATTATAATTACAAAGTATAATGTCAATGAAAACAGAGAAAAAGTGATTAAAATGCTGTTTCATCCATTCGCTCTTCCGCACTTGTCAGCTCAGATGTGTTCGAACAGTTTGAGCCGCAGCAGATCATCAGCCACGTGAAACTGTATCACGATTTCTATGAGAAACGTTAGACGAGAGATTCATATTCTTTGGACATGTTGAGTAATAAGAGGAGACACTACAGATACAGCAGCAGAAGCAGACAGGAAAGTCCCTGCAAGCAGCTCAACACCGTCTGTAGCCTCAGGTCTTAGATCAGTGCTAAATGGGCAAAATATAACTAAAAATAATGGGATTTTTGCCTTGGATGAGCATCCGTTCTCACTGTTGTTGATGTAACTGGTGGACGTTGATACCACTCCCGCTGATGGACAGAGAAAACTCTGTTTCTGTCGTGAGGATTTTATTCTGATAACAGAACTAAAACAGAAGTTTTAGAGCCCCTGCTTCTTCTCTCCTCACCTCATATGAAAAGAATATAAAAGAGTAAGCTTAGCTGACCAGTACACTGCGTGGGCCATGCAGTGTGATGCAATGATGTTAGTGACATGTGCCTGAGTATAATTTACTCTAAAATTGACCATCAACAAAACATGATGCGTTACAGTTGCTGATAATGAACCCGGGAGCATTTCGCTGTTGTTGGAACAAAACCTCGTATCTCCATTCTTTGACGTTTTTCAGTTTTTGACACCATTTGAAAGCGCCTGTTGCCCTTTACATTACGTGTGCATTTTATGATGATAGGATCAAAAGAAACGGCCCAAAATTACTTGGAAAAAATTCTGGTTCCATTGACTCACATTAAAAGTAAAGTAGGTTTATTCCTTCTCCTGTAAAGTTACTCAGTTTGGAGAAGGTTTTGTTCCAACAACAGTGATGTATATGAAAAACAAGCGATTTTTCATGTACTGAAAATGTATGAGTGAGATTAGATACAAGGCACAATTTGATACCTACTTTCTCATATTAGACAAAAGACAAATATATATATATAGAGAGAGAGAGAGAGAATCATTTTGTATAATGACATTTGAACACTATAATATATTGATTTACTTACACATTAATATTCATAACTTTATTATTAAGTTTATTTTATGTAAACTTTTTTACTTGTCAGGTTTTTTTTTTTTTTGGTTTTGATTTCTAGCGTCCTAAATATCAGCTTTCGTTTCAGCCGAGGATTTTCATCACTATTTTAGAAGATTTCACTTGCCAAGATATCATTATTTGCACTGTAGTCTGTATGTTTTTTGCAAACAAACAAACAAAATATGTTCATTTCTTTACAACCCAAAGCTGGTTGTCCCCAAACCTTGACAGGCAGTGCATATATACGAACACCATGCTCTCAACGGATCCCTAGCCATCGCTGCCCATCTCTGGCTTGATGGGATTTACCCTCCATTCGATTCAGTCGCTTTTCGGGGGTACTGGAATGTCAAACAGATACATGAGACAACTTTCCATGAAGGAAACATGCAGAAGAGTGATGACCACGGCTGTAACGGTTATTAGCGTGTTTGATCGTCAAGGAAAAGAGTTTTATTTCCATGCACAAAGAAACTCTCTTTTTTCTCATTATTTTTAAACTTAGCTCCTTCTGAAGTTCACTCCCATGTCTGGAGTGCACATGTCAGCTTCTTTCATGTTTTGCATCTGGTTCTCCAAAACAATCAATGCCTTAAATTCATTTACATACCAAAGCAGACAGCATAATTGATGAAAAAGCATAAGAACAGCCTCTAATTCAACAGAGTTCATTTCCAGACTTCGGGGTCACCTGCTGTTATGAGCTTGGTTCTGCGGTGAGTAATCAGACCCATCGTTCTCCTCAGTGAAAGTCTTTTGAAATTGTGAAGCTTGAATACATATCTGATATTTATCAATGGTTTTGTTCCAGACACGCTAGAAAGGTGACTTTTGTGGGGCTTTTCTTTAAAAGACAATGGGAATCCAATAGAAAAACGACACAAATCTATGTTTGGGTCATTCTACAGAAACGTCCACTTTTCTGTAAATCCAGTGGTGTCACTGGTGTTACCGATCCTCACTGGTGTCACGCATAAGAAAGGTAACACCAGTGACGTTTTTAATGAGAAATGCTTTTTACAGAACGGCTGCTACCGAGCATCAAACCACACGCTGTCAGTCATAGAAAATCCACTAAAATATGGAATTTAATCCATTTGTCTTCTATTTTTTTCACAGTGACCTCAGAATAAAGTCGGTCACACCGGTGACGTCAGCTAAAAGCTTCATATGAGGTCATGAGCTGAGTGAGAAGATCTCTGAGAACTGAGAGACACAGTAGACCCACCGTAAGCTTTTCTTCAGAGATCCTCAGAAAACGGGTCAAAGGAGGTCGAGTGACGTCATCGGTGTGACTTTTATTTCAAAATAAGAGACTTTTTTGTTACGCGGTAACACCAGTGACTCGACTCCTGGGGAACTTCCATTATATATTTTGTCATATTTATTAAAATCACAGAAAAACACATTACTTCAAAATGTGGCCTCAGCCTTTACACGTGACTGTGGGGACGAGCTCGTCTGTGGTGCTTGGAGTTCTAGATAATTGCTTTAAAAAAAACAATATTGCTAAATTGAGGCTCAAGAAGGTGTAACTGTTAAAATAACTTATATCTAACATAAATCTCTAAATGCTAGGGACACGAAAACGGACGTTTCTGTAGAACGAGCCACTTAAGTGACACCAATATGTGTGCGGAAGCTCCAAGTAACTCCTGTGTTGTTCCCATTTTACTTCTGCGCTTGGAAGAGTCCATCTGAACCAAGACAAGCTCTTGTGTAGTGAAGTCACGCACCCAGATGTCAGCCGGTCGGAAGCAGAGGTGATTGAAGTTTTCCCCTTAGATCGCTTTTCCCTTCTCCTTTGAGGTTAGAGCTTGAGTAGAAGGTTCTAGATCCTGGTAAGTGGGCAGCTCCTACCAGTATCTCAGGAACCAGTCCTATTACCTTTGCTCTATCGCTTTTATCTAACTTCCCCCACATTCCCATTACTCCAGAGTGGATCGCTATTAGGCCTCTAACAGAACTGCCAGTTCCTGAGCAAGAGAAACCACTTCTCTGTCCCTTTGATGGGATATAGCGTTTTGTTCCCTTCCTAGCACCTCTTAAATAAGGAATGGCTTGTGCATTAGGAATTCTGCACAATTAAGGCTGGAATTTCAAGAGAATATGTGCTATACTTGTTAAATGGCAGAGCGGGCTTAGCGTGCAATTTTTCCCCCAACGTTTTGACTTCTGCAAGCATCCCCCAGAATCTAGAAGTGGGTTAATAAAGTCGGCAAACATTCACCTGTTAGATTCCACTCCGTATGAAAGCTTTGAATAAAACTAGTGCCTTGATGAGAGCTGAGTACCAACGTACCACATTCTTGCAAGGAGAAGCATCAGCAGGTTCTTTGTTCGCTCTGTATTTGGTAAACCGGTAAATACGCTTGGTACCGACTAAGTGGTGAGACGTGGAGCACTTCAGTGCAAATTGGCTTCATGTTAAAATTTTTATAGCACTTTTGACAGACGTCAGGAAGCTGAAAGCCTCACAAAGGCAGACATGGGGAAAAAAGCCTACACCTTGATTCACAGCACATTATAAGGTTGCCTGAGGTTGCGAGAACAGGCATGGCCTCAAAGATCACTGCAGCTCCGTGCGAAGTGTAAGTGCATTGGGTTATAAGAGGATTCGGTTCATGAGAGGAGATTAGCAGATCTCAAGCAAGATGTGGTCCGGACTTTATTTGGTGAAAAGCTTGAGTGCAACGCAAAATGGAAATGTTCACCAATTTCATTATTTCATTATTCTGTATTTGCCTGCATGCTCTAAAAAAGGTGGGAGTCATATTTCTGGGGATAAATTATCTTGAGAATCAGGATCTTGGCGTAATAGAATTGTTGAATTGGACCTGAAGGTCCAGCTACTGGACAGGGCAGATGTTACAGAGGTGACCATGTTCATGTTCCACTTCTGACACCAAGATGCTCTGACATTGAGTGTTAATAGGAAATGTTCACCCGTTTGTTTATATATTTATATATATTACATGAATATTATTTTTACATGCACATATACAATTTGAATCATGAATAATAATAATAATAATAATAATAATAATACTTTCCTGATAAAGCAAATTAAAAAGTGCTCTCAAAGTGCTTTAAATATAAAGATATGTAAAGTACTATAAAATATCAGGTCCTGAATAAAATAAAGGCACAGTTATAAACAATTGGAGAAAATGAGCCACAGTCGAGGCATATTTCATCATTTTACATTCTGTGAACATTTAATAATGACGACCAATAGAAATGGTCCAATAGTTTTTTTTTTAAAGTGGTACATTAACACATTATATTCATGTCATTTAAAAATTTTTATTAAATCTAGTGTTTTTCCCTCACTTACAAAGTTCAACGATTTTTTTTTTTTTTCAACTTTTATTTTTTACTTGTTGTGTGCAAAAGTTTCGGCACCCTCGGTCCAGTGACACGTTTCTGTTGATTTTCTAAGTGGAACAAAGGTGAACACGCCCACTCCAGAGAACACACGTCTGCACATTTTAATGCACACTTATTATTCATTTACTGAATTGAATATATTGCGCAAAGATCTAAAATATGTGCAAAGATTATGGCACATTTTATTATTTAAGTTTTTTTTTTCTCTCTCTCTCTAAAATCTGTCCAAAACAAAACAAGCAACACTTTTTTTTATTATAGTAGTAGGTCATTTGAATTTTATTATGATGAATAGAAATAGAAATGCTCCAAAATGGCTTGGAATAAAATCTCTTTTCATTATTTTCCGTTAACAGTTGAGAATGTTTTTGCTTCTCCTGTAAATGGATGATCTTGGAGATTTTTGACGTTACGCCAAACTCAGTTCTTTCAGCAAATGAACAGAAACTTTGCACTAAAATTTGCGGTGAATTGCTGCGTAAAGGTCGTGTTCACTTATTCTCACTTAGAAAAACAACTTGTAATCTGAGCAAAGCTTTCGCGTACGTCTGTGTGTGGGTTAAGGGCGTGTTGGTCAGTCCGTGCCTTCGCCGGACAGGTTTCTGCTCCACCGACTCTGTGACGTGCACGAAGAAATGAACCAAGGTGACACGGACCTTCGGCTTACTCGACGAGAGCGGGTGCAGGGCGGCCTTCAGTGGACTGACAGAAAGAGCTCCAATCTGGCCAGCCTATCTGTTCCCTCCCACACTTTCATGAACGTCTGGAGCTCCTTGATTAGGCTGCACTGGCCCAGTCAATGAGCTATTGATTTTTGTGCTCTATTATTGAAGCTGTCACAATGCAGACCTGCTGATTGACTGATGCCAGTTCTCCTGCTGCCATCTTTCCCCAGTGCTAGCTCTAAGGCTGTTCGAGATGTCCTTGCACCCATCCTGCCCCGCCAAGTGCTTCGCTAGTCTTTAAGCAATTCAGAGTAATATCAGGTGGTGGAAAACGTGGAGGCTCTTGAAGAAAAGAGCAAGAATGGCTCATTCCTCTACAGCGCCCGGCCTCGATGCTAATGTGTTCATTTAAGTGAATGACGGCCCCCCATTTGTGGTATAAAAGGCTGTCTGGACACATTATGAGTACGACAGAGAAGTTTGTATATGAATATTATGTGATTTATGCCTCAAAAGTAATAATCGAAGTAGGCACAACTTTTTCTTTCTTTCTCATTTTTTTTTTTCTTCTCCGAAGGTTATTTATAATTCCGGGAAAGAGTTATCGATTTTGCTTTTCTGAAGCCATCAGAAAACTGTCGCCTTGATCATTACACCTCCTTTGTTGCTATTTATTTGCTTTTATTTATTTATTTTGCGTCTTTTTACGGTTGATTTCTCGAGCCCTAAGCACAGTCATTTTATGAATAACTCCCTCGTGTCTTTGTTCTTTACTAAGCCCATTTACCTCTGCGGTTCTCGAGTTCTGGTTCTCTTATTAATACAGTATCTGCGTCTGGACACATCAATTCAGAATTGTTGCTGTTTTTGATTTTTTTTTTTTTTTTTTGTGTTCCTAGATTTCTTTCAAAGCTCTGCAATCTATTCTAAACACACTTTTAGTGTAAATGGTCTATGATAATCTTCTGTCCCTGGGTTTCTTGGTAAAATTGGATGTTCTGTTTCAAGTTTAAACCTTTAACAACCAGCGTGTTCAAAACACAGCTGAGTATTCATTGATAATCTTCTTATTTCCAGATGTAAATAGTGGCTATATTTTTAAATTTGGCCAGAACAGATAGACCGAATAATGTTTTCTACAGCATCTGGCCATGAGTTTTAATACTGATGTATTGATGCATAATCTCTGTGAGATGACCTGCCTATAGCATCGCCTATGTTTTCACATTGAAAAGCAACCGTTTTTGTCTTGTATACTTAAACTGTGCATGTGGAAGAAACTGTTTGGTGCATACGTGTTGAATTTTATAAACTTGTAACTTAATAAAAATATTAAAAGGCCGATGTTTCCGACTCATCTCATTGTGCACGGAGTTTGGGCATAAAAATGGAAAGAGAAAGCTGAGTTCTGTGGTGCGGCCAATCTGTATTCATCGGTGGAAATTGGTTTTAGCTCATGACTTGACCCTGTGACCCTGTGAGAATCATGAGCATGTTCTGGGCATCAGTAGCGGAGATAGGGTGCTGAAGTGACTAATTGGGGCGAAGCCAGCTTCTTAGCTGTAATCTAATGTGAGCTTGTGAAGTTCAGCAAGACTTTAGAAGGCCCAGCTCCAGGGATTCGCACATGAACGATATGCAAGGCCTTTTTAGACCGCGAGATCTAAGAGGATTACGGTTTGCCACGGCCGCGTGTAGAACAAAGTGCTGTGGTGGGATATAATCATTTCTTTTTTTCCGAGAAAGCAGCATTCAGACACTCTAATACGGCCTATCTGAAGGGATATTAGCATGATAATAGCTGCGTGCTTATTTAATTAGCCAGGCACGCTTAGTATTTTTAGCCAAATCGCTAATATTTTTGCTAATATCCAAGAGACTGAAGTGGAAAAGGAAACAGATTCCACTTTAAAGCTCTAGTAAACACTGTGGCTGGGGGTCCGGTTCACCCCTGCACACTAATTAAATGTATGCATGTTAGCTATGGCATTTGGTTGGCTGACAAAATGTTAATTGGACAGCTAGAACGTCGAAATTCTTCTTCGAATGACCGCAGGTGAATAGCCTCTGATTTGACAGCTCGCCACAGTAGAGGGCTTTTCTCTTTCATCTTTGCCGTGCACTCCTAAAGCTCACGCACCACGAGGCTGCTTTTTGAGGAAATATGCATGTGTGGATCTGAAGTATGAGCGTTAAAAGCATAGCACTTGTACTTAGTGATGCACATCCCAAGCAAGCTCTCCAAGGCCATGTTACGTTGCCAGTGGAGCGTGGGCCAAAAGACATCAAACAAAGCCTCGCTGCCTTTTAGCGCTCCCCAAGCCACTAATTCTGACCAGTGCTCAAAGTTAACAGTAGAATTAATGAAAAGCTTGCAATCCTCGCAGTTTAGGATATAAATAGCCCAGTAAAATTGGCTGCTCATATAAGAAAACACTGCTGGTCAAAAGTTTGCAATCAGTGTTTTCAACAATGTAGAACCAGGTTTGTTTCAGATGAGTGTAGACAGTGAATTCAGCTTGTTATAATAGAGTTGTAGTTAGAATTAACAACCAGAGTGCTTTATTTTGAAAAGCGGTGATGAAATTTCAAGACAGATAGCCTGAGGAAAATGACTGTAAACAGCATAAAATGATGCAGCTTTTAAACAAGTTAGTAACAAGTTGAAATATTGAGGTCACTGAGTTCAAAAATGAGACAATGAAAGTAAAAAAAAGTATTCTTCTGTATCTCTATATTAAAGTTCAATGAACCTCGAAATTTTAAGTTCACCTTCTTAGTTCTTTAAATGCCCGCATTCTCCAGGGTGGCCTGCTTTGGGGCAGTCGTGGGCTTGAGGTCAGAGAACCAGCCCTGTGACCGGAAGGTCGCCGGTTTGATCCCCAGAGCCGACAGCACATGACTGAGGTGTCCTTGAGCAAGACACCTGACCCCCAACTGCTCCCCGGGCGCTGTGGATTGGGCTGCCCACCGCTCCGGGCAAGTGTGCTCACTGCCCCTAGTGTGTGTGTGCTCACTAGTGTGTATGTGGTGTTTCGCTTCACAGATGGGTTAAATGTGGAGGTGAAATTTCCCCGTTGTGGGACTAATAAGGGTCACTTAATCTTAAATTTAAAAGCGGCATAAGTTTTAGTGTAATTTAATTTGTGTAAATTGCTTGTAATTTATAGGACTTAAGCATTCCATTTACAGTTTTCCCCTTAACCTAGACGTAGTTGTCAGTTACTAACAAACACCAGAAGTCAATAGTCACCCAAATCTTTTCTGTTAATACACCCCTAAAACGTCTCTCAACCCACTCAAACCGCATTGAGGGCTTTATTATGGTCATACTGACATTGACATTTTGTTCCAACTGTGAGCCATAAATGTGAACAAAAGGTCAATTTGTAGCTGAAAGCAGCATTTTAGACGTGTTGTGCCAGACTCCCCTCAAGAACCCCCCCCGTGCAGGTTGCCTTTAAGATTTGTGAACGAGTAGGTTGTTCTGAAGAGCTCACTGAAATCGAGCATGCTGCTGTAATTCCATGCCACTGTTGCAACAAGTCAGTTTGTGAAATTTCCTCCCGCCTAGATATTCCATATCAATATTCCTATTAGATATTGTGAGTGATATTATTGAAAAGTAGAAGTTTTCAGGAACCACAGCCACTCAGCCACAAAGTGTCAGACCATGTAAAGAGCGGGTCGCTGAGTTCTGAGGAGCATAGAGCATAAAAGTCACCAATGCTCTGCTGATCAATAACTGCTGAGATCAAACCTCCTCTGGCATCAACATCAGCACAAAAACTGAGCGCCGGGAGCTTCATGCCAGGGTTTCCATGGCCAAGCAGCTGCATGCAGGCCTTACATCATCAAGCTCAATGCCAAGCGTCAGATGGAGTGGCCACCACTGGACTCTGGAGCAGTGGAATTGTATTCCGCGGAGTGACAAATCACATTTCTATATCTGTCAGTCTGATGGACGAGTCTGGCTTTGGTGAATGTCAGGAGAACGATACCTCCTGACTGCATTGTGCCAGCTGTAAAGTTTGGTGGAGGAGGGATAATGATATGGGTTGTTTTTCAGGAACTGGCCTAGAACCCTTAGTTCCAGTGAAGGGAAATCTTAATGTTTCACCAAGATATTTTGGACAACTTTGTGCTTCCAACTTTGTGGGAACAGTTTGAGGAGAACCTTTTTTGGTCCAGCATGATTGAGCCCCAGTGCACAAAGCAAGGTCCATAAAGTCATGGCTGAGTTTGGTGTGAAAGAACTTGACTGACCTCACAGAGCCCTGACCTCAACCCCATCAAACACCTTTGGGAAGAACTAGAGCAGAGATTGTGAGCCAGGCTCTCCAACATCGGTGTCTTACCTCCCAAATGCTCTTCTGGATGAATGGGCAGACATTCTCACAGACACTCTCCAAAATCTTGTAGAAAGCTTCCCAGATGAGTGGAATATGAATGCCTATGGATTTAGAATGAGCTCCTGTAGGTGTGATGTATACTAAGTGTCCACACACTTTTGCCAGGCAGCGTAGCCAGCTGGTAAAAGAGCATTATTGTACGAGTGAAGAGCCACTCATGAGAGCCACTGTGAGTCTTTCTGATACACTGCACCTCTAATGGCAGCGATATCAGATCGGTGGTAAAGGCCGGGCTGGGTCATGCTTACTGGCAAGCTGAAAAGTGAGTAATTAGAAGTTCAGTAGAGCTGAGTGTTTTCCTAATTAAGTATAAATGCCAGGCTTGTCAGGAAGAGGCCCTGGCTCCATCTGAATGCCAACCGGAGATTTTATTAGTAAACAACATGCCAGGAAGTCATTCTCTCCTTCCTAATCACTGAAACACACTTACACACACTCTTCTGAGCTGTACAAACAAGGACGCAACCAAAGCTCAGGCCAATAAATCATCATATTAATACTGTTTTATGATGCTGGCATTATATGGATTACACTGCAGCTGCTTATTTTGTATCTTCATCCTCAGGCATGTTCATGAAGAATAAAAGGGACTTGAGCTTTCTTCAAAGCTTCAGTCACAGATTAATATCTTTATTTTAATAAACGCTTATTAGGGTTTTTATGGTCAAATAAAACACTTTGGTAACACTTAACTTAAACAACGCCGTAAAGATGGATAAATTGAACGCCTGCATGGAAAAGTGTCATCATGAATTTGTGTACGGAGCTTTTTTTATGCAAATTGACTTGTTTGGCATGTTTTAATCCACTAACGATGCATTAATAAGATGTGAATTAAGATGATAATTTATGCTCAATGATTTGCATAACACTGCCTTCTTAAAGTGTTTACTGTGCATTGTTACTAATAGCCTGTTTCCAAATTCCACGTTTCCAAATCCAAAATTCCAAAATGAGCATATGCTTCTCAAAAAACAGTTAAAGTTCTCACTTTCAACATGTGATATGTTTGGATTTATACCATTTTCCATCACATTGCACCTGTCCTTCAACAGCTCCACTGGCTCCCTGTTAAATATAGGATCGAATACATTTAAGGATCCACACATTTAAGGCCACGCATAATCTTGCCCCCCCCCTTATCTGTCAAATCTTCCCCAAATCGCAGCTTCTACCTGCTCGCTCAGATCCTCCTCTTCCATTCATCTCTCTGTACCTTCTGCTCGTCTGACTACCATGGGGTGCAGAGCTTTCAGCCGCTCTGCTCCCAAACTCTGGAACTCCCTCCCACCTGACATCCGTAACATTGACTCTTTTCCTATTTTCAAATCCAGTCTTAAAACTCACCTGTTCAAATTAGCCTCCTCTCTCTGTTGATGTTTTTTTTTTTTTTTATTTTTTTTATATATAACCCTACATTTTGTACAGTGTCCTCGAGTGTCGAGAAAGGCGCTTTGAAATTAAATTTATTATTATAATTTATTATTTTCCATTAAATAGAAGGTTTTAGTCACATTCATTCCATTGCATTCTCCTTTATTTACATTTTGCACATCGTCCCAACTTTTTTGCTTGTACTAATAATGCAATTCATGATGTTTCACTAAATGGACCTCCAATTATGCATAAATACAAGTAATAATAAAGAAAGCTTAATATACGGTAAATAAACCATAAATAGCCCAAAAATGTCTGGGCTTAAAAATAAACAAAGAATGAGATTAATTAAGCCCCGATAAATGTTCCTACAATAAAGTTCCCATTAAAACAATAGCTTTATTCATGTAGCACGTCATACATAACAATACAGCCGGAAAGGCTTTCAAATGTATTTGAATGAAACAGTAAATTAAAATTAAAGGAATGCATCCATGCATGTAGGGAATGAATCATAACCTGTAGGATGTAATAAGCCTGGGACTTTCAGGGGTTGATGAAGTTAAAAGGTAAGAGGAATAAAGAAAGCAGGAAAGCGTTAAAGCATGAATCATTTGCTGCAGCTATAAGAGCAGGAGGGAAGGAGGAGGTCGGGAACATAAAGAGCTCCATTCTTTCTCTTACTTTGCTTTAAAGAAACACCATAAAACTTAACCTTTGCTTTCGGTCTCGCACTCTGAGCATCGCGCATTGTAACTTGACCCATAAGGCTTCTCATAAACAGCCCACAACTGTGCATTATTGATTCCTTGTCTGCATTATGTTCCTACTCAAACTAGATTCTTGACTAATCCCTGACAGCTAATCTACCACGTCGCCTATGGCTCAGATGTGAATCTTCGCTTTGGGCGCATGTCTTCAAACACCGTCCTGCATTTCGCATCGGTGAACTTTCACCATGCATAACAGGGATTCTTCTGGATGGGAGCTGAGGCGGTGCACCGCACTGAGTGTGATGGGACTCCCTACCAGGGTAATTATGTTGGAGATTGCCTCCCACTACACATCATGGCTGCCTCCCCTGTCGGCATGCCTGCGTCATTAAATCAATGCGGCGCAATGTTCACTCACCCCACACTCCCACTGACACGGCTGGCAAATACCTTGACAGATATAAACAATATTCCTATGTGTTAATGTATAGCTTGTAGGCAATACAAACGAAGACCAGTGTCAATCGAGCCATCCACAAAATTCAAGAAGCATCTTCTTTGAGATCGGGGAGATTTGCTGGCACATTCACTTCAAAAGCAGGATGCAGTTTCAAAGACGAAGGTCACGGTGGAACTTCTGCATGCCACAGTCTATGCATTTTAGAGAGCTGCGGGAGGCCAGAGGAGCTAAAGTATTGTAATTCTTAGGAAATAACATGCCTTTCAGCCTTCGTCTGAACCAACCGAGGCTGGGGCAGCAGAGAAAAGAAGCGTTTTGTGGCATTTTGGAACAAGGGCAAAAAAGTGGATTGCCTTGAATTTCCTGTCCTTAGCAATGACATGCTAATCCGTAACTCAATAAAACAGTCCAAGGACGTTTCCAGCTGAATAAGTGGCTCAGCCCAAGGTATTGCACAGCGTCTCACATTGCCGTCCGGACATGATTTGGAATATCTTCATTCTGCTCCTCATTAGGCTGCCTCAATTTGCCAAGTTATGCCAGTGGATGCCCTGTGAAACAGTATGCAAGGCGAAGTGGGGTGTCAGGATTTGAATGCCTCGGTTAATCTGTTGGCAAAGAGCAGGCCTTTTTTGTGTGTTTGCCCTTGGTGGAAAGGTTGAGTTAAGGCTTCACTGTGATCCAGCCTGTCTGTAAACGTCAGGTTTTAGTATTCCATGCAAGGTCTATGAACAAATCTTGTCAACAATACACACAAATTTTCACGGCAGGTTTCATGGCTTGCTGACCTCTGATGTGTATGCAGACAGGCCATCAGACAGGATCATCAAGTTATCGGCCCCTGGGCGCAAAGGTCCTTACTTGGCCTCTTTTTGGGTGATCAAAAAATTGCTTGTGAAATCACAGCAGATTAGACGAGGCCTCTGCAGCAAGCTTTCATGAGAGCATAGGTGAACTGAAGCGCTATTTGTCTTTAAAGCATGTGTCCACTCTTGACAAACATTTACCCCAATAAAGATGACAGATTAAAATGGGAGAGGTGAAATGTGCATGATGGTGACGGTAAAAAGCAGCAAGCTTAAAACCTAAACTATCAAGCATTATGAGCTAAAGCTTCCACATCATGAGCTTCCACAGTGAGCGTAGAATTTTATCTGATGACTTTATGTATGTAAGCAGGGTTCTATGGGCTAAACTTCAGCAGGGTTCTATGGGCTAAACTTCAGCAGGGTTCTATGGGCTAAACTTCAGCAGGGTTCTATGGGATGTTTTCAGTAGGATTTTATAGGCTGAGTTTCTGTAGGGTTATATGAGATGAGCTCAGTAGGGTTCTATGGACTGAAATTCAGGAGGGTTCTATGGGCTGAGATTCAGCAGGGTTCTATGGACTGAGATTCAGGAGGGTTCTATGGGCTGAGATTCAGCAGGGTTCTATGGGATGTTTTCAGTAGGATTTTATAGGCTGAGTTTCTGTAGGGTTATATGAGATGAGCTCAGTAGGGTTCTATGGACTGAAATTCAGGAGGGTTCTATGGGCTGAGATTCAGGAGGGTTCTATGGGCTGAGATTCAGGAGGGTTCTATGGGCTGAGATTCAGCAGGGTTCTATGGGATGTTTTCAGTAGGATTTTATAGGCTGAGTTTCTGTAGGGTTCTATGGGCTGAGATTCAGCAGGGTTCTATGGGCTGAGATTCAGGAGGGTTCTATGGGCTGAGATTCAGCAGGGTTCTATGGGCTAAACTTCAGCAGGGTTCTATGGGATGTTTTCAGTAGGATTATATGAGCTGAGCTTCTGTAGGGTTATATGAGATGAGCTTCAGTAGGGTTCTATGGACTGAAATTCAGGAGGGTTCTATGGGCTGAGATTCAGCAGGGTTCTATGGACTGAGATTCAGGAGGGTTCTATGGGCTGAGGTTCAGCAGGGTTCTATGGGATGTTTTCAGTAGGATTTTATAGGCTGAGTTTCTGTAGGGTTATATGAGATGAGCTCAGTAGGGTTCTGTGGACTGAAATTCAGGAGGGTTCTATGGACTGTGATTCAGCAGGGTTCTATGGACTGAGATTCAGGAGGGTCCTATGGGCTGAGATTCAGCAGGGTTCTATGGGATGTTTTCAGTAGGATTTTATAGGCTGAGTTTCTGTAGGGTTATATGAGATGAGCTCAGTAGGGTTCTATGAACTGAAATTCAGGAGGGTTCTATGGGCTGAGATTCAGCAGGGTTCTATGAGCTGAACTTCAGCAGGTTTCTATGGGCTGAACTTCAGCAGGGTTCTATGGAATGTTTTCAGTAGGATTATATAGGCTGAGCTTCTGTAGGGTTATATGAGAGGAGCTTCATTAGGGTTCTATGGTTTGAGCTTTAGGAAGGTTCTATGGGCTGAGATTCAGCAGCATTCTATGGGATGTTTTCAGTAGGATTATATGAGCTGAGCTTCTGTAGGGGTCTATAGTTTGAGCTTTAGAAAGGTTCTATGGGCTGAGCGTAACGTGAAAGTTACCAATTTGGAGAAAGGGCTACCAGACATTGCTGCTGTCAGCCCAAAACCTGTATCTCCGTTTTTGCCTTTTTCAGTTTTTTGATAGAATTTAAAGATACCTGTTGGGAAATACTTGGAAATCTGGTTCCTTGACTTACAGTAAAAGTAATGTCGTTCTTTCCATTCTCCTGTAAAGTTACCATTTTCGAGATACAAGGTATATATAAGGGAGATGTGCTGAGTTGGTGCATAATATTTTTTTTCTCCCACTATCTACACTAGATTGAAATTAATTCAAATTTTTAATTAAATCCAAAAGTTACTGCTTCAATAACATTATATTATCAAATCCAGTAGACCAGACATCTTCACTGTAATAATGTAATATTAATGAGCACTAAGAGTCAGGGATGAAATGTCTCCATCGTCCATCCTAGTAAAAAACTCTGTGGTGCCTGTTTATGGCACCGCAGGATTTTTCATCATTTGCAAGGCCAGTGCTCCCCAGACGGCTGTTGTCTTGGGTCATTTTTGTTAAACAAGACATAAGAAGACCAAAGACATTGGGTCAGGGCGTGCCGATATTTAATGGGGCTCTGACCTCAGAGGAACTGCCACAGATATTGGATCAATAAAAGGGAAGGCTTTCTGCTGGGGATGGACGGAAGTGTCAATAAGAAACAAATTGAATCTGCCTCATAAATTCAGGCTCCCTGTGCTCTGATCTCATATTTGCCTCTTATTTATTCATTCACAGGGAGACAGATTTATGGACGAATGCATAGTTTCCTCCTCCACTGCGGTGCCAGTAATGATGCTGATGGAAAGGCGAGAGGGTCAAACATGTGGAAAGAAATCTGCTAACAATCAGTGACGTCTTGCTGGAAACCAGATAGCGTGATAGAAATTGCATAATGGTAATTGTCTTTTAATTAGCTTTCATCCATTGTTAGAAACATCAGCATGTTATGTGATATGCATCATGGGACCAATGCAGTGGCTCCGCCCTGTACTGGCTTGGCTCCTCCCTGACCCGTGACTAGTGCTGCAGTTTGTGTATTAAACCCTGCATTAAACCTCATTGTGAAACCTTACATGCCCTCTTTTAAAACGTTGGTGCTTCAAGGTTCTTTAGTAAAGAAAATGGTTCTATGTAGAACCATGAACACTGAATATTCACTGATATGCTGATATTCTCCTACACTGATGTTCTCATAGACTCCTAGTTATTCCTAATACCAATATTACTGCTATTAATATTAGTAGTATAATCACTTGTAGGTAGTTTGACCAGAGGAGGACGGGTCCCCCTGCTGAGCCTGGTTCCTCCCAAGGTTTCTTCCTCAGTTCTGAGGGAGTTTTTCCTTGCCACTGTTGCCTCTGGCTTGCCCACATCCATGGTAAAAAGCGCTATACAAATAAATTTGATTTGATTTGATTTGATTTGAAAGAACCCTTTGCTAAGAGTCTTTGCATCACGAAAGTGTTCTTCAACCTGGCAGTGAAAGTGCTGTAGATGGTTCTACACAGAACCTTTTGCTCTATTCAGCACCCAAAAGTGTTCTTCAATTGTTACGGTGTCAAACTTGTAACAATAGAAGAACCTTTTGGGTGCTATTTAGTACCCTTTTCAAAAAGGTTCTATATTTTTCATAAATCCAAAGAACGCTTATACAGTGCAAAGAACCTTTTAACCCCTGAAACCATAGAACATAAATATGCAGAAAGTAAGACACTTATGGATGATTCCATGACTGGGCTGCCATTTAGTCCTTCAGCCCAGGGTTTGGTGGATGTTGAGGCTCATTTTTCACAGCCTTTAATTGAAAAGTGATGTTTGTGCACGAGACATTAAATGGACTCACACATTAATACAGAAATAACAGGACTTTTGTGGTATTTTAATGGTTAGATTTTAAAATAATGCATAGCTAAAATACTAAAGTTTTATTTAACTGTCACGCCGCAGAACGATCCTCTCAGATCGTGACCTCAGATTTTCCTACAGCTTCGGAGTCCAGAGCGGACTCCATTTCCCAGGAGGCTCTGGGTGATCACAGGTTTGGTGCCGACCAGCCACGCACCTGGTTCCGATCACAATCACCAGATTACTGACTCTCTGCACCAGTGTTAGGTGATCATGTGACTTAAGCCTGGGCTTTTTGTTTCATTGATGAAGTTGCTGTGTGTTTTCCAGATTTACCTGTTCTTGTTTTCGTGCCTGACTCTTTGCCTGTTCATTTCGACCGTGATTTTTGATTTTTGCCTTGCCCCTTTGGTTTTGTTTGCCTGTTTTTGACCTTCTTGCTCGTTTTGGTTACCTTGCGTATTGGATTATCCATTTGTCTGCCTGGTGTCATGATCACTCTGGTGATCGTATATGCTGTTCTGGTTTTGACCCACGCCTGCCTCTGAGCTTCCCAGAGTAAATCCAGCGTTGTCACTAAGATCTGCATTCGTCTGACTGATACTGAATTCTTACATTGACATGTAAACATGTATCGTGTTCTGTTCACTACCCAGTCCATATATATTAATAAATAGTGTCAAAAGTATTCAACTCCCTTAAAATGATCAGATTTGTCACAATTACAAGTGCCACTTTAATAGGTTGTGCTGTTGTATTTTATTTTAAAAGATTATGCTCAAAAGCTTTATTTATTTTAAAGGATGTTGGTTTTATGAAGAAAATATTCGGTGATAAAAAACTACTAGGGTGGCGTGGTGGGTAGCTCTGTCGCCTCACAGCGAGGAGGGCCTGGGTTCGATTCCCTGACCGGGGTCCTCTCTGTGTGGAGTTTGCATGTTCTCCCAGTGTCTGCGTGGGTTTCCTCCGGGTTCTCCGGTTTCCTCCCACAGTCCAAAGACATGCAGTCAGGCCAATTGGACGTGCTGAATTGCCCCTGGGTGTGAGTGACTGTCTGTGTCTGTCTGTCTGCCCTGCGATGGACTGGCGACCTGTCCAGGGTGTATCCTGCCTTCCGCCCGAAGACTGCAGGGATAGGCTCCAGCACCCCCCCGTGACCCTGACGGAGAAGCGGCTTAGAAAATGGATGGATGGATGGAAAAAACTACTAATAAAAAAAGCTGTTTGCGTCAGTATTCAACCCCTGTGCTGTGGAAGCTCCTAGTGTACTGCCTTAACGAGGATACACTTGACTTACAATTGGCCTCTGTCTACCTGTGAATTATTAAAGGAGTTTGTTTTTTCTGAATAAAAGACCCCCTTATTTCAAGTACTATTAATCAGACTCTGAACCTAAAGGAAAACTGCAAAAACCTGCTTAAGACCAAAGAGAATTTTAAGGAAAGAAGAGATAAAGTTATACAAATGCACAAGATAGAAAAGGGCTACAGAATAATATCCAGGTGTTTGGAATTCCCAGTGAGCACTGTTGGGTCAATTGTGAGGAACTGGAAGCTGCACCGTACCACCCGGACACCGCCTAGACAAGGCCGTCCCTCTAAACTCAGCATCAGGGCAGGAAGAGGACTCAATGAGGGAAGCCTCAGAGAGGCCAGCAATCCCTCAGAAGGAGCTACAGAGGTTTTTTATTGTTATTTTATAAAAAATATTACCTAGAACAATCTGTGTAAATGTCATATGTAATCCAGATGGATGTGATGACTTTTTAAGGGTACTTAGCAAATAAAGATTTAAATTCTGATGGTGATGGACACTTGACTATCACGCGTATATGAGCTTGTTGGACGCCCCTTTCCAAACTCATGGGAATTGATTAGGAGTAGCCCCCTCTCCACCTCCTGTGGCTATGGCAGTCTCCACTCCTTTGGGAAGCTTTCCACAAAATGTTGGAGTGTGTCTGTGGGAATTTGTACTCATTCAGTCAGAAGAGCATTTGTGAGGTGACTTGTGTTGGAGAAGAAGGCCTGGCTCACAATTTACTAGACCATCATCCCCCCTCATCAAACCTTACTGGTGGCACTATGTATTCCAGGAGGTAGCATTCTTCTGGCATCTGCTTAACCCATACCATAAGACTGCCAGTGCGTGATTCATCACCCCAGCGAACACGTTACCCCTGCTCCCGAGTCCAGGGGCAGCGTGCTTTACACCCCTCCAGCTGACACTTGGCATTGCACATAGTGATCTTAGCCTTGTGTACAGCTGCTCGGCCATAGGAACCCAGTTTGGATCTGTAGTGAGTGGCGCAACTGATGATAGGCGATTTTTACACACTACCTCCCCCATTCTGTGAGTTTGCTTGGTCTGCCGCTTCCAGGCTAAAATGTTGTTGCTACTAGATGCTTCTATTTCATAATAATAGCACCACGGCAGATCTAGCCGGGCAGAAATATTAGCTGAATTGGGGCAAAGGTGGAGTTCTTCATTATGAATCATTCAACTGGCAATGTTTGTCTATGGTGATGTGCTTGATATTAACAATAGCTGTGGCTGAAACACCACTTTGTCCACATACTTTTGGCCACGTGGTGTACATTATTATCATAGCTACCCATTAGTCATGGGTATATAATTGCCTAAAGAGTGATATAAGGTTTCCAATTAAAAGTGGAACCCCATCACGAGTTGCACCCCACACTACATCCCCAGTGTGAATGCCCTGCCAGCACTGCCAGTAGTTATGCCATGTAATCAAGATATATTAGGAAGTTCAATGTAACACCCGTGAGATTGCTTAAAAGAATAAAAACACTGCTAGCTCAGTGCGGCAGTAACACACTGCAATAGTTGTAGCTTCGTGAGCAATACCTCATTGAGATTCTCCTGTAAGAGTTTAAAATAGAGTAAAATATGAGGGGAAATGTATTTGTTGGCTTTGCCAGTTGGAAAAAGAACTTTTTAATCTCATTGATAGCTCTTCCTGACCCACGCAGACGAGGGTTTTAAGAAGAGAATTTGAAGTTGTGGAGGAGGTTAGCTCTTTAAGTATAAGTACATAACAGAAATGGGCTTAAATGTGATTATGCAAATCGTTACCCATAACTTTGTGCATTACGGCAGCAATAAATAAGAGTGTTATGCTGTTATCAAATGGATGAAATGCAGGGTACTTATGCATTCGATTCATTCTCTGCCTCCTTTACATATCGTCAATTATTGAGTTGTTTTTGAGTCACGGGATGCCGGCGCCGGTACCTTTCACACAGTTGGTGGGGCGTCTCTGCACTTTTGAAGTTTCACTCGTGGGTTAGTTCTGTCTGAACACATTCAAAAGTAATGACAACATCTCCTGAGCTGTGTTGGCATGTAAATGCAAAATGTAATTGGTAGGGGTTGTAACATTAACATCAAAGAATGTTGTTGCGCTCAACAAAACCAAGGCGCAGGCAAAGCAGGTGCAGCTCGAAGACAGACGCTCCCTGGCAGATGAAAGATTTAGTCGAAGAAGGAAACAATATTAAGACTTCAATAAATGTAGTTTTCTTTTGCCATTTGATTGTGATTCTTCTAGGGAACCATCTAGGAATGATGGTCAGAATGATAAGATATAGCTTAGACATTTGGAATCAGCCTTTCCAAAAATATAAAAGTATTTTCCAATCTTTTCCATAAAAATACATCCCCAAAACCTCTCTCAACTCACTCAAACTGCATCCAGGTCTTCATTAAGGTTGTCGATGTGGTTTCGGACACATTGTGACTTAATATGGGCTGTAAAAATGAAAAAAATAACCTGCAAATTTTGGCTCCATTTCACATACACAGTATTACACAGGCATGCGGTTACTAAGCTGCTCTAGATTATGTTCACAATTTCTGTTGTTTCTCTTTATAAATAACTATTAATATCTTGTAGCAATCTGTTCACAGCTTTGAAGTGAAAATATACGTTTTTTTTTTTTTTTTTAAATAGAAACAACTGGAATCTCAAACAACCTGGTGTCCATGTGTCTGTGTGTCATAGAAGGGGAGTCTGGCTTGGCAGGGGGTGAGAATCAGAACACCCTTCTTGTTTAAAGTGGATTTATAGTTGTCACGCATTCGGCTCCTCCTATGGACTCCAACTCCCAGCGTACACTGGGAGATCATGTGACTTTGGACTCCAGCTTGGACTCTCAGTCTCCTGAGTTCTAACTGTTTACACCTGAGTTCTATCAGAGGACAATTAGCCTAGAGCATATAAGCCCGGGCTTTAGGTAGCATCAGTGCGAGGTGTTGTCTACCTGAAACTACTGAGCTGTCTGTTTGTTTGATTCTGACTGCTTGACCGTGTTTATGACCCTTTGGCTTCGTTGTTTTTGATTACGTCTCATGCCTTCACCTTTTGGTACTTCTGCTCGTTGTTTTGACCTCTTGCGGACTATACATTGTCTCTGTTGCCTTCGGATGCTGGGTTTTTCTTTAAACCATCATCTCTCTCATCCGCAAGTGTCTGGTGTTCTGTCAGCACGTTACAATAGTTCAGCTACACAGTGAAGTTGTATTGATTTTTATAGTGTACAGGTGGCGCCCTAAACCACCCCGATATGCCTGTGCAACGTTAATGAAGACCTGGATGTGGTCTGAGGTTGAGATTAGTTTTGGGGATGAAACGATTTGGGTGAATATAGACTAATTTAGCTCTATTGATAAATTAAAAAAAGAAAAATGTGTTCAACAAACCTGTCTTTGCTGATCTGGGAGTGAATGAAAAACATAACGTGCAAATGTAAATTGATTTATTCACCAAACCATTCCATCAAGGAAGAGCCCTTACTAATCTTAAAAAAAAAAAAAACGGATCAGAACCAACTTAATTGGCTTTAGTTAATTGGATCCATCTATTGGCTCGGTTCCAGTGGGACTGGCTCAGCAGTTCTGAATTCAAAGTGCAAGCAAACAGCAGCTGTGATTCCCCCTAATAGAGACAGAAAGCTCTGAAAAGACACTGCCCTTCTACAGAAACTATTTTGAGAACGAGCAGCAAGGGATGTATTTTAATACTGGATGGCATTTCGGCAGATCTTTTTGATTAATATTTTCTCACCCTCCCTTATTGTGTTAGCCCTCATGGCATTGATGGAAGCTAATTAGGGAGACAGTGAATCACACGGGCGTCTGAGGCCTTGATTGGAGGCCAGGATTTTAAACTCACTGTCAGTATTTTTTGGATAAGCTCAAGATGTGATAATAAAGAGCAAAAGGTATATACATTTTATGGAGGTCTGGCCTGAGATTCCACTAAAGGTGTGAGGTCTGTGTTTATAAAATAATACCAATAACAAATCAAATCGAATTTATTTGTATAGCACTTTTTACAATGGATGTTGTCACAAAGCAGCTTCACAGAATTTTGGAAAAGATAAAGTTTTAACAGGAGTGTAAGAATGTACAGAAACCCCCCCGGTGGGCAAGCCAGGGGCAACAGTGGCAAGGAAAACAAAAGCCGTTTGTTTGCTTTCTGTACAGGCGACAGCCATAAGGCCATGAGGATAATACTGAGACATACAATGGAAGATTGGAATAACACTACAGTTAGTTGTTGTTTTCTGGCTCTGTGTTTGAATAGGAGTTCACTTTATTGTGCATTGCTACTACTTGTAACGCCGGGGAGTGATGATGAGGCGGACGCATACACTGAGAGAAGCAAGATTTATTAGGGGCAAATCCTTAATCGGGGTCTATTGGGGCAGTCGTGGGCTGGAGGTTAGGGATCTGGCCCTCTGACCGGAAGGTTGCCGGTTCGATCCCCAGGGCCGACAGTCCATGACTGAGGTGTCCTTGAGCAAGACACCTAACCCCCAACTACTCTTCGGGCGCCGTGGATAGGGCTGCCCACCGCTCCGGGCAAGTGTGCTCACTGCCCCCTAGTGTGTGTGTTCACTAGTGTGTATGTGGTGTTTCACTTCACGGATGGGTTAAATGCGGAGGTGGAATTTTCCCGGTTGTGGGATCAAAAAAGTATCACTTACTTACTTACTTACTTACTTACTTAAACAGTCCAGGGTCAAAGAGTCAACCTGGAGAGATGGAGGGACAGACATAACGAAAAGGAACACAGACTAAACACAAAAACAGAGATGAGGAAATATACGCAATACAATACAAAGACCAGCAGCCTAACAGGGGGAAAAAGACAGGAACAGGTAAACAAGGCACAGGTGGTTAACAAGAGGGTTAACAAGACACAGGTGAAAACTATCGAGGGTGGAGTCTAGAAACAAGGGGGCAGAACAGGGAAGAATCAAAACAATGAAGCACATGGACAAGACCAAAAGGTAAACACAAGCACATGGAGGACTGGGAGGGGCCAATCGTAACACTACTTCAGTTAAAGTACTGTGCAAAATGATACATAAAGCTGTTTATCTGGCCAGCAAGCCTTTGTTTGTTAAAGGACGACATTCATTTTACAGTAAATACAAATAAACAAACTATCCATTGGAATTGTTCTCAAGAAACTCCAGTATTTACAGCTACCATCCAATGCCTAGTTTATATAATCAATCAGTTAAATCACTCAAATCAGCTGCTGCTGATGCAATTGGACTGGTCTATGTGATGGCTGGAGCGCAGCAAGAAGTAGGAACCAAGTCTGTGATCTTCTAAATGTATTCTTCTAATCAATGTGTCTTCTAATTAAAAAATATGAATAGTTATTGATAGGTTTAAGCAGCGTTCATGATGTTTGTACTTTACAAATGCCGCATTAAGCCAGCTGGAGACTGGACAGTGCATACACCTGAGAGAATCAACAGGCACAGAAAGGTTGCATGCCTTATCCACTGGACAACGTCCAAACATCTGGTGCCTGGAAAATACACCAATCAGGCATAACATTCTGACCACCTCCTTGTTTCTACACTCATTGTCCATTTTATCAGCTCCACTTACTGTATAGCTGCACTCTGTAGTTCTACAGTTACAGACTGTAGTCCATCTGTTTCTCTGATATTTAGTTAGCCCCCTTTTACCCTGTTTATAAACACTGTGTCCACTCGCTGTCCACTCTGAAAGATGCACCTGAGTTGTTGGTCCACCCTGTAGATGTAAAGCCACATACGATAGCTCATCTCTTGCTGTACAGTATGAGCTAATTTTCCTCTATTCATTCATCAGTGGTCACAGGACGCTGTTGGCTGGATATTTTTGATTGATGTTCAAAAACTCCAGCAGCACTGCTGTGTCTGATCCACTCAAACCAGTGCAACACACACTAACACACCACCACCACCACATCAGTGTTACTGCAGTGCTGAGAATGATCCACCAACCAAATAGCACCTGCTCTGTGAGGGTCCATGGGGGTCCCGACCACTGAAGAACATGGTAACAGAGTATCAGAGAAACAGATGGACTACAGTCTGTAACTGTAGAACTAGAAAGTGAAGAAACGCTATATTTCCAAAAGTATTCACTCATCCATCCAAATCATTGAGTTCAGGTGTTCCAGTCACTTCCATGGCCACAGGTGTATAAAGCCGAGCCCCTAGGCCTGCAGACTGCTTCTACAGACATTAGTGAAAGAATGGGTCGCTCTCAGGAGCTCAGTGAGTTCCAGCGTGGTGCCGTGATCGGACGCCACCTGTGCAGCAAGTCCAGTCGTGAAATTTGCTCACTACTAAATATTCCACAGTCCACTGTCAGTGGGATTATAACAAAGTGGAAGCGATTGGGAACGACAGCAACTCAGTCACGAAGAAGTTTTGTGGATGTCATTTTATGGAAAAGATTTGGGTGACTCTTCATTTCTACTTTTATATTTTTGGAAAGGCTGATTGGAGACTGTGAGCCAGGCCTTCTCATCCAAAATCAGTGTCTGACCTCACAAATGCGCTTCTGGAAGAACGGCCAGAAATTTTTTCACAGAATTTGAAAATGTAAATACTGACCTTGTAAAATTTCATGACAATCTAAACAACAGAAATGGTCCAAAAGAGCTTGGAAATAAATACAGTTCCATTAACTTCCATTCCCAAGAAACAATGTTTTTTTCTGTCTCCTGTAAAGTTCCCGTTTGGGATATGCGAGGTCCCGACAGCAGCAATATGCTGTGGCAGTAGTCCAATAATAAAATGCCTCACATCTTTAATCAAAAGAAGCTGTAACAGGTGAAGATTCCTTCAGTGGAAAGAAATAGGGCTAATATTGGAAGGTTATGAGCTCTAAAGCTGTATGGGCATCTTTGAATTATGCATGTGCTTTAGAAAAGGTCTTGCAGCACAAAGGTTCTCGCCCCAGGGTTTACACCAGCCCAGCACAGCCTCTGCCTGATGGGTTCCTTGCAGATTCATGATGAAGAAGCCTGAGCTGAAACCAAACTGAAGCTTTTCTACGAAGGGTGACGTCAAGCTAACCTCGCCTGTAGATAAGTCTAAATGTTCAGAGTGAAATGCAGCTAGTGAAGTCAGGCCTCACAACCAAGGAGGTGACTAGTATGGCCACCTGTATCTTCATGCTGCAGTTCTTCTGTGTGTTTAGTGATTGAGGGTTCTTTTTCAGGCTGAATGTTCTTTGTTTCCTTTCATCTTTTCATTAGTCGTTTCAGAAAAGCACAAGCATGACCGTCTGCTCCAGCTTTGTAAGTACACAGCCTACAGAGGCCAAATATTGCTCACAAATTCACCAGCATGCCTTCTTACCAATACAGCATCTTGGGAGGCTAATGAATGCCAAGTACAAGCATACATTCTTGCCTTCTGTCTGGAGGATCTCAGATTTGGCTCTGGTTCCATGTCAGTGGAGTTCAAACACATGAGCTGAAATGGATTAGCAACCAAAACAATTTGTACAGCAGAGTTATTGCCTATATTTGGTCATGAGGCACTAGAATGTGCACAGCCTCAGCGATGAACTTGTGTTTTTGTGGCAGTCCTGCATCTTAGATCATCAGGTCACATTGTTTCTCGCTGGGGCTTCAAGAGCATGTAAGAGTGCTAAGCTGTAATTTTACATCCATCCATCCATCCATCCATCTATCCATCCATCCATCCATCCATTTTCTAATCCGCTTCTCCGTCAGGGTCGCGGGGGGATGCTGGAGCCTATCCAAGCAGTCTTCGGGCGGAAGGCAGGATACACCCTGGACAGGTCGCCAGTCCATCGTTGGGCAGACCGACAGACACAGACAGTCACTCACACCCAGGGGTAATTTAACACGTCCAATTGGCCTGCCTGCATGTCTTTGGACTGTGGGAGGAAACCGGAGAACCTGGAGGAAACCCACACAGACACGGGGAGAACATGCAAACTCCTGTAATTTTACAGTGATTTACAATTATAATAATAATTTACAATAACATTGTTTTCTTAAATTACCGTAAGCTGTTGTAATTTTAGGATATTGTCAATTCTTAACAGTCTCTAATAGACTTTACAGTAAATTCCCATGAATTTTTCTAAATTACCGGAAACAAATATGATTAAAAGCAATGGGACTCCTAACAACCACCTGCAAGACCTGTGAGACCAACAAAACTGTCCCCATCAGATGGAAAGTAATTCCACCGATTTTTCATTTCTGTGCGGTTCAGTGGTTGAGATCCTTAACAATGCATTTGATGGCGTGGTGATAAGAACCAGGAGTCATGTTGCCTTGAACACACAGATGTAACAATTTTATTTAGCAATGGTTGGTTAGTGTAGTTGGTAACACCTCTGCCTTCTACACTATAGACTGGGGTTCAATCCCCCACCAGGGCAAGCACCCTACACTACACCAATAAGAGTCCTTGGGCAAGACTCCTAACACCACCTTGGCCTACCTGTGTAAAAATGATCAAATTGTGAGTCGTTCTGGATGAGAGTGTCTGCCAAATGCTGTAAATGTAAATTTACCATCTAAAACCACCAGTGAACCCACACGTCTTTGAGTTTTTTATATGGGACTGGTGGTAAATCTGACACAAATAATTTTTTCTTAGATACTATCTTACCTCATAACACCCTGCATGTATGTCTTCACCATGAATGGATTAAAAACATTGTTTTAATTCAGAATTATATCTCAAAATATTTATAAAACAATGTCACAGGTATCAGGCAGCGCATCTGTAAGCATTTCAAGCAATAACTTTCTGTGAGGTGGACGTCTGGTTCCTATCACCACCACTGTGAACAACTCTGACTCAGTAAGTTTCTCTAGAACAGAGCGTTTCACACCAAACCGCTGTGAACGACTCTGTTTACATCTCAGCAGTTGATTCAGAAAGCTATTTTGAAAAGTAAGTGGAATTCCCCTTTAGAGCTTTGATCTCTGAGAGAGAGGAGAAGATCAAGCTGCTTCAGATCTGAAAACATCCACAGGTGTTTCTGTCCATCCTTCCACTGTGAGAAGACCACTCAGCGCTGTGGGTCTGAAAGGACGTGTAGCTGATCAAGAAGAACCTCACTGAGAAAAGGAGACGGACACATCAGACAAAGAAGCTGAACGATGGACTGACCGCCCCAGAGTCCAGACCTCAGCACCACTGAATGGGTTTGATCACTTCAGAAAATCATCAACCAGCTTCTCAGACTGAGCTTTGGAGACGTGTCTGCAGGTTCTCTGAGGAGCTGAAAGTGAGGCTCCTGAAAGGAATGGAAGCTGGAATGAAGGTTAAAAAGTGAAACACTGAATACTGAAAATATCATAAAGCCTATTTATTTTCAATAATAAATAGTTTTCAAAGGCATTTCTTTATATGCGTCAAGATGTTCCTCTGCCAGTTTTTCTATTGGTGCATTTTGTGGAGATGATTTAAACTACCATCCATGTAGAGCTTCTATAGGCAACCAAAAGCAGTTCTTCTACAGCATCAACCCAAAAAACCCCTTATGACACCTTTATTTTTAAGAGTGTAGCGCCTTAATGGGGGGCATTGCCCCACCAAAGCTAATTTTCCCTGTAAAATGTTTATGACCTATAAAATGAGAACACATCTACCTTGCACCCAATGCATTCCGCTCACTGCTCCATTTGCCTGTTTTAGTGCCTACATATTCAGCTCTGGGACTGGAGATACATTTCAATATGGGACCAACAACATCTCCAGTCAATTGCAATGTATGCTAATTGAACTGAAGCCAGTCTGTGAGCCCTGTGTGCGAGTTTATTTATAAGCCGTTTATGTCGTATGAAATGGAAGCAGGCATGTCAGTAAACATGTTGATAAACGAGCATATCTAAACTCCAATTATGTGAATTACACAGGCCCAACATAATCTCACGTGTTGTGTTTATGTTCACAGGCCTCCAGAATGAAACTGCTGGAGCTGTGAATTGAAAAGCCATTTACCGTGCAGGGAAGGGGGCTGTAAAGAGCTCGCACAGAAAAAAAAGACTGGTACGAGCCCAGAGCCAAGGGGCTGACATATGTTAATATGTTCTTTGGCTACACTCTAATTTTCCCATCCGCACACACGCCTGGGGCGTCTGAAACCCATACGTTAATTATACATGTGCAGTCGCAACAAAAAGCAATGAAGTTCCTAGCATCCGAGAGGTGGCCGTGGAATTGCACCGGAATCATCAAGTCTGAAGCATGGAAATAGAGCCAGGCTTTTATTGGAATGATCCTTAAAGGTCACACATGTCCAGTATAAAATACCATCCCACCATAATGGCAGGTACTTCATTATGTTCAGTTACGGGACACTTTCATCGTTTGACATGATCAGCTGGGAATCGAGCTCCGATGCAAAGATCCCGGCGATTTTGTAATTGGGAGGTTTACAGATATTTGTGCTTGCTTGCAGATGATTAACCCTTTAAGCCATAAGTGTCCGCAACTACTGAACTGACGTTTGTTGCAATAGCGTTTCCCAAATCGTTTACTGTGGGCACTGAATAACACGTCTTGCACTGATGCCTTACAGGTCCTCCATAATTCAATGGTAGAGAAACTTACTGATTGACACTGGTGCAAACAAAATTTCACTGAAATGTCACATTTAAGCAGGAGACGGAAAAGTAAAAAACAAATGATCCAGGTTGAGTTTAATGCCTGGTTAACAGACAGATGCATACTGTCTATCTCAGACTCTTCAGGGTGGAATTCCACAGATTTTTCACAATGTTCTGCATAAGAAGAAAGTCATTCAGAGTGCTTTGGTGTGATGATAAGAACCAGACCTCACAATGTCTACAATACAAATACAATACAAAGCCATTTTATTTACTGTCCAAGCCCACACTCTAAGAAACTCTCGGGTACTAAACTGTCTCTGGGTCAGTGCCCCTCTTGTCACTGGGGTGGGACCCTCAAGGCTCCATCTCAGTGCCTTCAGTCAGGGAATCATAACTGAACCAGAATCCACTGAAATGATCTGTTCTAAGCTGGACTGACTCCACACACCCCGACTCGCCTCGCCTCCAGGCTTTTACTCTACTGCTCTGTTTTAAAACATTCGGTTAAGAAAAGGAACAAATACCAACTTTTCACCTGGAGGAACTGATTTAAGCTCCACAATCAGACCTTAGAACCACTGTAGAACCTTTGAGGGAACAAATGTACCTGCACAGCACTTACATCTAACAGTGCACCAGTGAACCTACATATGTCTACTGAGTTTTTATACAGGACGTTTTTTATATGGGATGTTACAGCCGTCTTTATGGGGAGCTGTAGAGGGGTCTCCCCTTACACCACTCATTGCTCGCTATCAGCTCAACGCAGAGTGACGACATTTCACACACAAACAGATGACAAAATCCTGGTTCACCTGAGAACAGAGTAACAGGTGAGAAATCTTTCATCAAATAAATTACTAACCTACTGTAGAATGGCTACACTGTAAAAACTACCCCCCCCCCCCACCTTCACTATTAGTATCCTCACCTGTCTGTAGCCTCTGTCCCCTCCATCTCCCAGGTGTTCCCCATTTGTTGTAGCTGGTATCAAGCCCTTTGTTTCAGTCAGTGTTGGTCTGGTCTACTTGTCACTCTGTTAGGTGTAGTTGCCGTGCGACTAGCTCGTCTTCGGCTCGCTCAGTGTTTCTTTGTTAAGCTTAGTAGTTTGTTATTTCGTGTTCAATGAGTCTGGTTTGTTCATTAAAGTGTGCTTCCAAGTACATCCAGCCTGCTTGCTCTCTACACACATGACAGCAGGCCAGACCAACACAAGCACAGGCCTACAACACAGGGCAAGGTAACAGATCAGAGACCATGAAAATAAAAACTAGTTTTATTCAACCCAAATAAATACTTTGAATTAACGATTCTTTGCTCCAATGTCATTTTTTGAGTTGACAGAATGTTGTTTTAGGGCAGTTTTGAGAAGCTTTTCCACTGTGAAAAATGGCTTGTTGGTGAAGTTGTTGTTGTTGTTGTTGTTGTTGTTGTTATTATTATTATTATTATTATTATTATTATTATTATTATAGCAGTTTTCATGCTGGTGGCAGCTCAGGTGATAGACATAATTATAGAAGAGATCATTAGTATTTAATCAGAATCAGAAGAAAAAGAAGATGATTAAATTACATGATAAAGATAAACACCACGAGACATTCACATACATCATCTAAACCGCTTATCCTTCTGGGTCACAGGGGGTGCTGGAGCCTATCCCTGCGGTCATTGGGCGGAAGGCAGGATACACCCTGGACAGGTCGCCAGTCCATCGCAGGGCAGACAGACACAGACAGTCACTCACACCCAGGGGCAGTTTAGCACATCCAATTGGCCTGACTGCATGTCTTTGGACTGTGGGAGGAAACCGGAGAACCCGGAGGAAACCCACACAGACACGGGGAGAACATGCAAATTCCACACAGAGAGGACCCCGGTCACCCGGCCGGGGAATCGAACCCAGGCCCTCAATCATGCCGCCTTGCAGTTTTAGTTAAATGCTCGTTTAAAGAGATACGTTTTTAGGTGCTTTTTAAAAGTGAGCACTGAGCTTAACTGCCTAATAAAAGGTGGAATTGAGCTCCACAGTTTAGAAGCAGAAGAACTGAGCAAGTCTCCCCACGTTTCTGTGTTTTACAGAGGGCGTCTATAGAAGGCCACTATCTGCAGATCTCAGATTCTGTGCATAAACATAAACGGACAGACACTCTGTGATGTAAGCAGCTGCTGGGTTGTCACTAGGGAGCCTGTAGAAAGAAGTTGAAGGTTTATTGTGCCACATTTTAAAAAACGGCTTGTCAATTCTACCTAAAAAATGACTTCGTGTGGCAACAAGAAAATGAACCAGTTTTATTCAACATGAATAAATACTTTGAATGAACGATTCGTTGGATCGATATGAAGTTCTGAGTTGAAGAGAACGAGTTCTGTTGCTTGCTGCTGCATGAAGTCCTTTTAAAGGTTGAACCAACAAGCCATTTTTGGCAGTGGAAAAACTTCTCAAAACTGCTGTAAAACGTTCTGTGAGGGAGCTTTTAAACTCTGCAGACATCTGTAACCCCCTCAGCACCACGGTGAACAATTTTGGCTTGGTTCGTTTCTCTAAAATGAAGCATTTCACGCCAAACTACTCCGAAGGCCTTTATTTACACCATAACTATTTAAATTATGCACAAATTTCAATCCCTTATTAAGAGTAATTGAAGCCCACAGTTTAAGGGCTAATTAAAAGCTGACACATAGTTAAACTAATGACCGGCACAGACAGGCAGTCCAGTACTATGTTTGTGTAGTTAACTGTGTTTCCGTGTTGGCAGTGATGTAACAGAGTGCTCTGTGTGTATAACACCCTTTAACATTATTGCCACTCGTAGTAAAGATGAGGAAAATAAAACGACTTTATTGCTTGGGATGAAAATATGAGAGCAGTTAAACCTTTCAATGATGTAATATTATTCAAAGAGTAAAAAACCCTTTTTTTTTCTCCAAAAGACAATAAACATTTTTCTTCTCTGTCTAAAAGACCCAGCGCGTAAACATACTTTGAAAAGGACTAAAGTGGCTTTTCATCCACAAGCAAAGAGATGCTGCACCTGATCAGGGAAATGTATGATGTGCATTATCTCCTTTTGTTTGAACTTTTCTGCAGCTTCTCGTTCTTGTTATTGCGTTAGTATATCTGCACAGCGAGCCACAATAAAGCCACAACTCTTCCTTCTACTCCTGAGAGACGTTCTGTCCAAAAGTTGGTAAAAACCTGAGCATCTTCTAAAATGAGGGGTATTAATAGGGAGTTTGTCCTCTTTGCTGCAGCCTCTGCTTTTCTGGGAATGCTTTACACTAGATGTTGGAACATTGCTGTGAGGGTTTAATTGAATTCAGCCACAAGACCATTATTGAGGTTAGATGCTGATGTTTATGTGTGTGTGTGTGTGTGTGTGTGTGTGTGTGTGTGTGTGTGTGTGTGTGTGTGTATCGCTGTTGTCGGAACAAAACCTTGTATCTCCATTTTTGTTGATTTTCAGTTTTTGACATAAATTGAAAATGCATGTTGGCCTTTATATTGTTTGTAATTTCATTTATTTTCAATTTTATTTCGTAATTTCAAAATAACTTGGAAAAAAGTCTGGTTCCATTGACTTACATTGAAAGCAATGCATGTTTTTTCCTTCTCAAGTAAAGTTACTGTTTTGGAGATACGAGGTTTTATATATATATATATATATATATATATATATATATATACATATATATATATATATACACACATAGCATTCAGGCATAACATTATGACCACCAGTCATATCTCTGGTCATGGAGTTATCAGCTTCACTTACTATATAGGTGCAATTTGTGCTGTTTCTCTGCATACTGGTGTGGTGGTGTGTTAGTGTGTGTTGTGTTAGTATGAGTGGATCAGACACAGCATGATGAAGTTTTGTTTATTTCTATCTCACAGTGAGTTCGATATGACATCTATAACTCTCTGTGACTTTATGAAGACTTTTATTAAAGATTTGGGTGAAATGATTCAATCTTTAAATGCTTGAACCTGAATATTTACCCTAATGATTTATTTCCTCCTTCCCTGCATCCATCCAACCACACACACACACACACACACACACACACACACAAAAAAAAAAAACCAAGCTTTCAACCAAGCTTTCAAGACCCGGCTGATTCCTTAATACATGATATTGATAATCGACTCCTCTTTTTTTTTATTTAAAAAATGTAATAAATAAATAAAACAAACCATTTAAGAAAGCCAGTTAAACCGGCAGGCACTCGCTGCACATTCCCCTTCTTTCTCGCCTTTGGAACACTTTTTGATGAAAACATTAATATGCAAATCAGTTAAAAGATGGGCAGAGTTGAAAAGCTCATTCATGGGCACTCATTTCGACAAATGTTAGTGATTTATAAGTTAACTCAGCTGCACTCCACAGCTGCACACTTATACTGAAGTGTACACTCGTTTTCATAACTCACTGGCATGCAGACTTTTCTGAAGAATGAATTCGGTAAGAATTTCACCATATTTTATGAAAAAAAACCCTGGATGTGGTTCGAGTGCGCAGGGAGAACGTTTGGAGATTAATTTACAAAAAAGCTTCAGTGCTAAATTAAAGAAGCCAACTGTGGACACCAAACATGCCGTCTTAGCTGAGCGGAAATTTGTTAAGAATTAGATTTTTCCTTTTAAAGTAGATAAATTCAGTAAATAGAGTGCCTGGATGCGTAATGTAGCTCTCTATTATTAAAAGAACTTTATAGGCGTGAACATCTCTAGAAATCACTGCCCTAAGTGGTATGAGGGTATCAGTCTGTCATGTTTAACCGCGAGGCGTTCTGGGAGCAGAGGTGGCCGTCATGATCCACTGCCTCGTGGTGCAGAAGCACAGTGAGTCAGAACAGAGAAAGCGCCCTAAGCTCGAGCCCGTTCATTACAGCCTAATTAATCCACTCCAGGCTGCTGTGTATGCGGATGCTGATAACGAGGAATCGCGCGCCACTCTTCACACACTTTTTTCCCTTTTTTCCTCCCATGTTCTGCATGACTTGAGGGGGTGCGCCGCTGCATTACTCCAGCATCTGAGACATCATTACAGTCAATCTACTCTGCCACACATGCCAAGGTCATAATGACCTAGATGTGAGATGTACACAAGCGTGCGAGCCGTGATATCTTGAGCTCTAATCTCGCCGTGCGATTGGTGTGACTAAAATATTGAGCGGCATTAATTACAGCATCAGGCCTCGGCGCCAAACCCATCTATATGGAGAGTGCTAAGTCATGCTCTGAATCTCGCGCTCCTCATTACTCCAGCTTGGAGCTGACCAGCTCCCACTTCTGACCATGCAAAAGGGTCCAGACGACAAGATTAGGGGCTCATCTCGGGTGAAATGAATACAGCCTTATTAGCCATGGATGCTGGTTTTACGTAGTGAAAATTAAGGGAATAGCACAGCCGAATTCCATGCTGGTCTGCGCTGGGATATGCTGGTTTTGTGCTGGTCTTGTGCTGGTTTAGTGACCAGGCATCATGCTCATTGACCAGCATACTAAAACCCAAAACACAACATACGCTGCATATTAATCAGCATATTAACTTAAATGGTCGCTGGCCAGCACACCAACATCTTTTCCTCCATTTTTATCTCCTTTTTTCCATTTTTATGTTTATAAATCATTTTTATGCTTACATTATGTGAGCATTTCATTATCAGGAGACAAACAGAAATGCTCCAACAGAATTGCTTGGAATAGCAATCTTTTCCATTTACTTGCATTACAAGTTAAGAGTGTTTTGTCCTCTCCTGCAAAGCTACTATTTTGGATATACTTTATCTTTGGACAGCGAAAATAGCCGTGCTCATCTTTCCTGGTATTTCTAGCAGGGATGCACTGTGGCAAGCAGCCAGTTCATCATTCAATTGCCATGTTAAGTTGACAAACTTAATCCATCTTGTACGACTTATTATGATTATATAGAGCACATGTGTCAGGCTCCAGTCCTCGCAGGCCACAACACTTCAGCTCGCTGCCTCATAAAACTCACCTGATTCAGCTCATCGGCTGATCCTGATTCATCGTGAACTGAATTCGGAGCGTTAGACCTGGGTTAACGCTGTTCTCTGCAGCACTTTGTCCTGGAAGGTCCCCGGTTTGACATGCCTCATGTAGAGTGATGTACTGTACCATCTGTGCTATAGTAATACATAGTGTCACCACATTTTTCCACTGAAAACACAGCATAGTCCTATGATGCTATGTAGCAGCTTCATTTTGAACATCATGAGCTTGAACCCATCACGGTCCAGCATTACAATGTAGCACAGAGCTATATAGCAGGACTGGGCTTGTTTGAACTCTTACTTGAACTTGTTTGAACTTGTTTAAACTCTGTTGCTGTCAAATGAATGTTCCACATCTATCGAATAAACTGTCAAATGTGTTGCGTAGAGCTGTTCTGGTAGCAGGTAGCTTTCACGACCCACCAGCACAGGTTTCTGTGTTTTTGTGTGTGTGGAGGGCAACCTAAGCTACAAGAAGGTAGTACTAGCTTAGAGAGAAGGCCTTAATAACTTTACATAGGACCACGCAGGTTCATTCCGGCTCATTGAAGCCTCACTGCTGCGAGTTTATAGAACCAGACCCAAATCAAAACTTCCTTGTCAGCATTGGAAGCTTAAGTTGGCTTGGCGAGAAGACTACACCACCAGTAATGCCAGCTCCACGGCATGTTAGCACCAAGCTTGCAAGCACTAGAATGAATTTTGATGTCAGGTCTTTGAAATACAGATGTTCAAGCATAACATGCAGGCAAGGAGCATCTTCACTTACTTAGTGCGGGAGTAAAGTAGTAGATTTGCTGAGGCAACTCTCCACGGCCGCTCTGTATAATACATGTAAGCAGGTCTAAGATTATGTAACAACTTTCACCTAAATTTTTCAAGTGAAATTGAAGTGTCGGTTTAAGTGTAGAACAACCCAAACAGAAAACACATGGACATGCATTTTTTTTTTTAGATGTAAGACACATTTCAAACTCCCCTGATAGCGAGAGGATGGAGGGCCACTGGTGGCCTGCTGATGGCAAAGCTGGTGGTCCACTGGTGTTTTGCTCAGCAGTTTCTGGGTGGCCCACCAGTGTTTTAAGCAGAGTATTACACAGAATTCCACTCATCATCACTCATTCTTCCCTCCCAGTCCTCCATGTGCTTTTGTTTTGCTTCCTTGTTTTTCCTGGTCCTGCCCCCTTGTTTCCAGACCCTGCCCTTAATTGTACCACCTGTGTTTATCACCTGCGTCGTTTTAACCCACGTTGTCTCTGTATTTAAGCCCTGTGTTTTTCCCTAGTTGTTTGCTGGTCTTTGTATTGTTGGGTGTTTGTTCTTCTGGCTTCTGTTTTGTGTTTAGTCTGTGTTCCTTTATGTTATGTCTGTCCCTCGATCTCTCTGTGTTGACCCTGGACTGTTTAGACCCTGATTCTGGAATTGCCCCGAATGAATCTCGCTTCTCTTCGCATATGCATCCGCCTCATCATCGCCCCCCCCCCCCCCCCCCCCCCCGCGTTACACCTGTCTTTGGTTATACTAAATTAGTTTAGTAAATAATTTTAATCTGGCACAATGTTGGCTAAAACATTTTCTATAAACGTGTTCCATGTTAGATCTAGACATTTGCTTGTTTTTTCCTTTCAGCTGTTCGTAACGCTTGTCTACGTTTATTTACTAAAATAAAATGCATGTAAAATCTGGGTGATCCGAGGCTGGACAAGCAGTGGCAAACAGTCAGAGGGGTTCTGACCTTATCAAGCCAGCAGACCGATACATGCTTGCTATTTAGGACACTGTCTCAATCCAAAATGCATTCCAAACACTAAAGTACACTAACCAGAAAAGTTTTTGACCATTTTCATTTAATAAATGAAAAAGCATTTAATAAATTTGTGTTTCTTTTTTATACAGGAAAATTTAAAATCCATCTATTACAGATTAGTTCACTCTACACAGTTTGAGGCAATTCGATATGATTTAAGCATGAAGTTTGATTCATATATTATTCAGTTAAATATATAAAATATGTATTCCTAATCGGCTACAAATGGAGTAAAAATGGAAAATTCTATTCCCATTCCCACAATGGATTATTCCTAATTCTGTTAGAGGACAAAGGTTGCCTGAAGTAGGGTGATTTTGTAGGCTGCCTCTCCCACTGTCCTCACATTTTAACACGGCCTTTTCATTTCAGGCACCTAATCACATATTTGTTATCCCGGCGTCATCTTTGTGCGAGAGCTGCTCTTCTCCGCTCTGGGATTCGGCTGTGGCTCTTTGACTTTCATGTCGCCTCAGTGAAGTGGCGTCTGGGCCTGGATGTTCCTCGACAGGCCTGCGCTGGTGGATTCATTCCTGCTGACAGGTGTTTGATTGTGGGCTATGATGAGAGACGGCTCTGGCTTGACAGTGGCACCGCTCCCCCAGCTGACAATCTGAATTAGGCGAGTCCGGTGCCTCTGAGCCCCGAGCGCACGCAGGCCCCCGTACACACACGTGTACACACACTTCAGAGTCACTTCCTGAGCTCTCAAACTCTCATCACAACTAGCCCCCAGACTCGCTGATGCAACGAGAGGACCAGGGACCTTATCTCTGGGCGAGGCTGCCTCTGACACGAGCGCACATACTGCAGTAATGGAAGGCTGAGATAAGTTTCATGGTTGGTGTTGCTGGGTCGCTGTGGCCTCACTCTTCTGCATGCTCACAGCATATTAAAGATAAATATAAATAACTTATGGCTGGTTCAGGGTGGATTTAGAATGCAAAATGAGCACATGATTGGCCTAAGCATTTGGGACATTCTAACTTCAGTACTGACGTTACAATACAAGCTAAGCTCATGTTGAATTTGTTTTTTAAATAACGTGACACTTTTTAATCCCACAAACGGGGAAATTTCACCTCCACATTTAACCCATTCATGAAGTGAAACACCACATACACACTAGTGAGCACACACACAGTAGGGGGCAGTGAGCACACTTGCCTGGAGCGGTGGGCAGCCCTATCCACGGCGCCTGGGGAGCAATTGGGGGTTAGGTGCCTCATGGACTGTCGGCGCTGAGGATGGAACCTTCCGGTCACAGGGCCAGTTCCCTAACCTCCAGCCCACAGCTGCCCTTTTATAAGCTTAAATGAAGCTTAATTATATGCACACAAATTTTGTCTATTACTCCATAGTCAATCAGCCAAGGCATGTTAGCTAGCAAGTAATTGACGCTTCCCAACAGTTGACCATTGTAAAATTCTTACAAAAATAAATATCCTTGTTGGGGGCAGTTGTAGGCTGAAGGTTAGGGAACCAGCCTTACAGCTGGAAAGTCGCCGGTTTGATCCCCAGAGCCAACAGCGTGTGACTGAAGTTCCCTTGAGCAAGGCACCTAACCCCCAACTGCCCTAGGGCTGCCCACCGGTCCAGGCAGGTGTGATCAGTGCCATCTACTGTGTGTGTTCACTAGTGTGTATGTGGTGTTTCACTGCATGGCTGGGTTAGATAGCACAGATAAATTTCCTCATTGTGGGACTAATAGGGATCACTTAATAAGATTAAGTACCTTGGGATTTTTAGCTACAAAATCCCAAAGTACTTAACTTTAACAGACCCTTATTAATCCCACGATGCGGAAATTCCACCTCCGTGAAGTGAAACACCACATACACTCTAGTGAGCACGCACACACTAGGGGCAGTGAGCACACTTGCCCAGAGCAGTGGGAAGCCCGATCCGCAGCACCTGGGAAGCAGTTGGGGGTTAGGTGTCTTGCTCTAGGACACCTCAGTCATTTGCAGTCAGCTCTGGGGATCAAACCAGTGACTTTCCGGTCATGAGGCTAGTGCTCTAACCTCCAGCCCACGACTGCCCCTAAACACATTTAGCTCTACCATGGCAGAGCCTTCAAAAATAAGAACTCGTCAACGTTCCCCTCCACGGAAATCTTTAGTAAAAGGCGAAAGATTTGTGCATGAATGAAGAGAAACCTGAGCTACTTTACAGAACGATTAAAACTCTGCTGTCACGCAAAAATCTTGATAAATCTATTTTAACCTTTTTGTTTAAATTTATAAACTGAAGTTACCCTTAACATTTTTTTTAAATTTCAGCACAAATGGACCAACAGAAATGGTCCAAAATTGTACAGAACCTCGGGCTGAGACCTGCCCGATGATGGTTCTTGTTCTTGTTCTACCAGAATTTAGAATTCATTTTCTACATTAAAATCATTTTGTGGACCGTAACTATCTGCAAAATAATAATCTTCAATAACGCAGAGCAATGGTAGAATCAGCCGGCTAGCTCAGCTTTGCTTAGCTTAGCTGCTGACATTACTGACCATTCAATAAATCAGTCAGATTAAACAGGACTGCATGCTCACACTGCACTGCACACAATGGTCTTCAGTCAAGTAATACCTTAAGTCTGGTAATATCAATAAATCAATACATCTAATATTTCTCCTATATGATTGTTGTATTTTATTGTTTATATTAAGATTATTTACCTTGTTTCCAAACATTTGACCTGTTTTATGTAATTCAATTAAGTAAAATGATCTCACTAAGTTGATAGATAAGTTGAAACCAGGAAAATAAGTGCACAAGCACCTTAAAATAAGAAATATTAGAAATATCGACTAGATTTAAGATCATTTGACTTGACATGACACTATTTTCTGCAGTGTTGCGATTAATGTTCCCTTTGAAGATGCATATTAATGCAGTTGTATGTGTAAAATCCTTTTCTGAAAGATTTGGTGTAAAATATGACACATCCTCAGCATCTGATGTTGCACTGACTAACTTTAGTCTGAACTTGTGATAAGTTTTTTAGATGTTTGTTGGCTCAGTTTGTTCATTTAGAAGACACATTCCAGAAAAATAAACACATTTTGGACAGTTTGTTGATGTGTTGTCCGCCTACTAAATATATATATATATATATATATATATATATACCCTGACGGAGAAGCGGATTAGAAAATGGATGGATGGATATATTTTTTTTTTTTTTTTTTTTTTCTGGTCCACTTGTATAATATGTAAGTATAATGTGACCCATTAGCTAAAACAATGCTCTGAATGAAAATAACAGCAAAATTGCAGACCACAGAAAAAAAACACATGCTAGCCTAAAAAACATACTTTTAATATAGCTTGTTAAATATTCTCTGTACACTCTCCCAGGAATGAAGGCAGTAAACTGTCACTGGGTCAGTCCCCCTCCTGTCACTGGGGTGGTCCCCTCATGGCTCCATCTCAGTGCCTTTAGTCAGGGAACATAACTGAACCATAATCCACTGAAATGATCTGTTTTAAGCTGTACTGACTCCACACACCCCGCCTCGCCTCGCCTCCAGGCTTTTACTCTACTGCTCTGTTTTAAAACATTTGGTTATGAAAAGGAACAAATACCAACTTTTCACCTGGAGGAACTGATTTAAGCTCCACAATCAGACCTTAGAACCACTGTAGAACCTTTGAGGGAACATTTACACTGTTTTTACCTTGATAAATGAAAAACGTACCTGCACAGAACCTTCATTTCTAACAGTGCATCTAAATTTGTACCAACAGAAGACTTTGAGACATCAGTGGTTTTAATGTTTTGTAGATTAAATTATTTGTGGTTATTCTGCACATAAAGCATCAAATTATTTGACATTTTATGTAATATAGTAAAATATTAGCCATGTTATACATACAGTACAGTATGCATATACAGTATTTTAACCAAAATCTGGTCAAATGAACTGCATTTTATTGATTTTTGTTTGGGAATTGTGGAATAAAATGCGTTTCTCTGTCCCAGTTGTCTGTTCGGATCACAATGATTAAATATGATGAGACTAAATCATGACTTAAACTGAAATTCTGTGTTTCATTCATGAGATGAAGATTAAAATGGGCAGCAAAGTGAGCACTGCACACTAATGCAGCTCAAAAAACTACTCGGGTTGGCTCTCTCCGCACCTCAGTCGCATTTTAAGAGCGCGCTGAGCGCAGCTGACGTTTTCATTCAAGCATCCAGGATGATGTTCAATTTTTGATAAAAGACGTCTCCCACTGAAGCACCGGCAGTCTAGCTCAGAGGTGGGGGCAGGGGTGGGCTGGTGTTGGGGGGGTTGATGCAACATTGTCTAGCGAAGGCAAATCACTGTCTACCTGAGACTGAATCACAAAGAGTAAAAAAAAAAGAATGTCAAAACTCATCAGCTCGCTCCGGAACAAATCGAGGGCGCCTCGAGAGCTTTTGCGGAGGCCGACGCTGCATGTCTCACTTTAACTTTTGTCATTTGTTGTGATGTTTTTTTAATCACTGCTGAACATTAATGTTAATGTCGGGCTGCATGGTGAACAGATTAGCACCGAAGCATTTGCATTCTGGTTTTTATAGTGAGATAAGAAAAGACCCCTATGCAGTTTCAGGCTCCTTTTTTGTTCCCTTTTTTTCTGTTTACCTGTTTTCATTTTTAGAATATTGAAGATATTAAAATTGAAATAAAAAAGATATTAAAATAAAAACGGTTTAAATAATTTAGGGTATTGTGTGGCCAAAATCTTAAATGGAAGTCCCGTTCTACAAAAAAAAAAAAACTAAAATACAAAAAATGTTTAAATAAACAATATCTTCATCAAAACGGACAGAATTTTCGCAATTCTCTCCATCCACATTAGAACAACAAAAAAAAAATTGGAAATGCTTGCATGAGCCCACTAGCCCAATAGGGGGGAGATAACACTTCAAGGAGAACATTGAGAGCATGTGAACTGCCCAAAATACAGAGCCGTGAAGCTAAAGTAGAGATTTTCTTACAGAATGAAGCCTTTTATAAACCCTGTAGACTTTGACCTGAATTCTCTATTTCACACAGATTGAAAGTCCGATTTCTGCCAAAAAATAAAAGCTTCAGAAGTTAAACAGGACCTAGCACTTGCCTTGGGGTTGTTTTTTGTTGCCATGGCTATGCTTCTGTCTGAAATGTCTACATGATCCTGGTCAGGCAGATAGTTTTTAATTGTGGAATTAGAATTAAAATTAGTTTTTTTTTAATGATAATCAAGATACTTGAGAATCAATTAGGTATTTTTAAAATTAAGTGACGCCTCGTTTAGAGAACTGAGTACTTTGAGACACATGTGCACTGCAGTTTAATGAAAACATAAAGCTAAATTAATTTATTATCACTCCCAAATTGCCAAGCATGTGGAAACAACCCAGTCAGTCAACTCAGACAGAATTCTGCATACTTAATGAATGAAAACGATTGCAAGCAGGTCCAAATTAACACAGTGATGAACCTGCATTTTGCCCGTCTTTGTGAAAAAACTGAAAACGTTTAAGTTTCCAAAATGCAGAGAGAAAACTGTTTTTAAAATATCCAGGCACATTTGAATGGGGCCTAAAACTAGTATTTTAGATTCTTCAAAAGTTTTAAGCAGAAAATCAAACCCCCTCTTAAAAGGATAGTTTGGGAAATCTAATGTACAAAAAGTTCTCCCTTGGCTTAAAAGTAGCTGACCAGCAAAGTCATCATCACCAGGCACTGCTTCTGCCCTCAAGTGGAGAAAAAACTCTAACAAAACTCCTCGGATCAAACCTGCAGTGAGATCTCGCGAGACTTTGTGTAGAACACGGGTTCCCAGTGTCAAGGTGCCCTCATAGTTCCCTGCAAAGTGTACTGCAAAGGGTGTTCAGACATTTTAAGGGTGGGTCCAAACCAATTTCCGATAAAAGGGAACTTCGAACTGCAAAGAGACTTCATAGGAAGCTGCGGGAAAGTTTACCCATCAACAAGGTTGGGATAGCTACTGAAAAATTTGTAGTTAGCTACTTTGTAGGTACTTTCCCAAAATTTATAGCTACCTACAATTTAGCTACTTTTCCAGAAAAAGTAGTGGCTACTTTTTAGCTACTTTTTGAAAAGTAGTGCACAACATTTTAGCTACTGTCAAAGCACAACCGTCAAAGGCAAAGAGAGAGATTTAAGACGAACATCGATAAATTGGAGATGAATGGACGTATTTGCATTTATAATGACTCCAGCTGGTTTCCTCACACGTTTAATCTGCAACAACTTTGCGAGGCTGAAGCCGCTTCTCGTTCTCCTGCTTCTCGTTCTAATTGTCCCGTTCCACCTGGTGCTTGAGGTGCCTGATTGTATTGCTCTGCCATTTAAGGTGGAACGGGACAATTCGAATGAGAAGCAGGAGAAAGAGAAGCAGCTTCAGCCTCGCGATAACGCCTTGATAAAAGTCTAACGTTGAAAGACAAACTTGGGGAAAAGTTTCCTGAGATGCAAGAAAAGTGGCTACAGCTGAGCTTGTGAGTTTGTTATATTTTTAGCCTGTACTACAACATCAGCACATACTGAGATATACTTACAGCCAAGATGGTAAAATGGAGATAAAATGTTGTGGCTCCCACAGTGGTTTGATCTTTGTTGAAAGGACAAAATTAATTCTTAATATTTCAGTTGTGACCCCTAAGCTGAGTTTAGTATAGTAAGGGGTGATCAGCTCGTGGGACCCGTGCGTGACCAAACCGGCCACGGCTCAGTCAGGATTGCACACCAGCCCAGTTAACGACCACATTCTGTGCTTCAGATTTTGCCCGGATTTCCTGAAGCCTGTGAAGTTGTCGCAAAAATTATCACTATAGCTACACAGAAATTGTAGGCACTACATCTACTAGCTACAAAAAAAATGACAGATAACTACAAAAAGTAGCGCGCTACTTAGCTACTCCCCTATCCCAGCCCATCAGTCATTGCATGTCTTTTAAAGATGCTTGTTTGATTATGATGCTGTAAAGACATTCCGAATGAATGTGTTTTCAGTTGCAGTTTCCTTACCTGGCATTCCGTACTCAAGTGTGTAGGGAACATAACGTTACTGCTTAGGGACCCGGTGGAATGCAGTGCAGGGCCAGTCCTTGTAACCCTTCGCTCTGCACATTTTTATGGCTGCTCTACACACCTGACCCAGCGATCATGGTGCTTGTTAATGAGTGATGGGGTAAGTCTGTTGTGCTTGAAGACACAAAGTATAAAAATGTGCATAGTGTTGAGGCACCAAGATTTGGATTAGGACCACCCAGTGTAGAAGATGCAACCTCCTCAGCATTCACCATGACTTTAACTATCTCCTGTGTTAGCTTTGGCATTAGGATCAGTGTTTACGCTCATGAAGCGGTAGTGCTTTTGCTGAAATCTGCTGATTATTAGATCAAATCTGTCACATTATCAACTGTGCACTGAACATGTAGAGAAGGTTTTTATTTATGAATTATGAAATATCCCGAAGGTGCATCTACATTTGTGTTTGTGCTACTCAACTTTTTAGTCTGTTTGCACAAGTGCTACAGATTCTATCAGGTGGGCTGAGCTGGAAGCTTGACAGACATATCATCAAGAACAAAGAGAAGCTGGACTGATCCAGTTACACATAATGGAATATTGTTTTAAGGAAAAAAATAACGACATGATCAGAAACCTCCTCCACATAAGCTCTGATAAAACTATTAATTAATGTTTGCTTAATGCAACCAAAAGCTGCAGTTAAAGGCCTTGTTGTAACATTGGGTGCTCGCTTATCATTGAGTCCCTTATCAGTAATATATCTAGACTGCATTTGATGACTTGAGAGGTGCATCCAGACTAAGATTCACGGTGTTCGTACAAGATGCTGATGAATGAGTTCTTTCATGTGTTATAGTAACGTGTTACTGGCTGATTGCCCTGCTGTCTCTCTAAATCAGCTCCACCTAGCGAGTTCAGCAGCCCGTGGAAAGTTTGAGCCTGTTACTCTGCTTTTATTCAGTCTACACTGGGTTCCTACCACAACACTACACTGTTAGAAATAAACGTACTATGCAGGTACATGACTCTTTCATCAAGGTACAAACAAGGTAGGTGCACCCTCAATGGTGCAACAGTGGTTTTAAGGTCCAGTGGTGGACCTTACATGAGTTCTTCCCAGTGGAAAAGTAGATATTTGTATCTTTTCATAACCGAATGTTTTAAATCAGAACATTAAAATAAAAAGCCTGGAGGCGAGACGGGAGGTGTGGCGTCAGTACATCTTCCATCCATCCATTTTCTAAGCCGCTTCCCCGTCAGGGTCGCGGGGGGAAGCTGGAGCCTATCCCAGCAGTCTTCGGGCGGAAGGCAGGATACACCCTGGACAGGTCACCAGTCCATCGCAGGGCAGACAGACAGACACAGACAGTCACTCACACACTCACACCCAGGGGTAATTTAGCACATCCAATTGGCCTGACTGCATGTCTTTGGACTGTGGGAGGAAACCGGAGAACCCGGAGGAAACCCACGCAGACACGGGGAGAACATGCAAACTCCACACAGAGAGGACCCCGGTCACCCGGCCGGGGAATCGAACCCAGGCCCTCCTTACTGTGAGGCGACAGCGCTACCCACCACGCCACCATGCCGCCCTCAGTACATCTTAGAACATATAATTTCAACGGATTATGGTACAATTATGTTCCCTGACTAAAGGTACTGGGATGTACCCCTGAGGGTACCACCACAGTGCCAAGAGGGGTACTGCCCCAGTGACCGTGTTGTACCTCTTTGTCTGAGAGCGCAGTCCAGTCTCAGATAGAGTGTGGTTTTGAGGACTGAGGAATGAGGACATATTAAGGGAATGACATTTCTGCACATCCAGTATTCATTTTAACTGAAGGCTTAATCATTCACTTGCTTTCTTCTTGATCACGAAACCTTTTTCAGACCTGCTTCTTCAGTCTCCTTCTTTCTCTCTCTCTCCTTGTATTTAGTAACAATTTGTGAGTTTAGACTGTCCCTTCAACATGGTGGTGGTAGTATGAAGGAAGACTGATTGAGGGAGGGGAGAACTCTGAATGCTTGGGCTGGACTTGTGAGCAGCTTCTGCCTGTAGCTAGAAGGCCAGATGCCCTCATAGCTGCAGTAGGACTGAGGAATAGGGAGGAGACGGGGTGGCGGTGGGGATTGCACACCTTTCGTCATGGGAACAGAAAGTGAGGATGTGAATTTATAGGGTGTTTCAGTCACTTTCCTCCCTCCAAACGTCAGTTCCAACATAACTATGTTATTTTTATTAAGCTCAGATTTACAAGAACTCAATGAGCTCATTTTTTATTTGAACTGGCGAAAATCATCCCACCTGACTGGCATTCTGGGGAGATGCAACCTCTGAATTCAGAGATTTAAAACTGTTAAAATATACAGTATAAGCTGTGCATACAGTAAAAACAGTGTTGTGTGATGTGTAGTGATTGCTTAAACACTTAATAGAAATATAAAAACAAATAATCTGTAAAGTTGAGTAAGAAGAGTTTTGAGGAAACTATTTAAGTGTAAGTTCCACAAATCATTCAACCATAAAAGATTTCTCCCAACGGATAGGGCTGTGTGCTCACTGCCTCCTAGTATGTGTGCTCACTAGTGTGTATGTGGTGTTTCACTTCACGGATGGGTTAAATGTGGAGGTGAAATTTCCCCGTTGTGGGACTAATAAGGGTCACTTAAATAACTTAAAATCACCCATGTGAAAAAAGTCATTGCCCCTAAATTTAATAACTTGTGTCACCCTTGGCAGTAACAACCGCAATTAAATGATTGCAATTACTTGCAATTAGTCTCTCATCCTTGTTGCCATTCCTGGTTGCTTGAACCCACCTCCTGTTCCTGATTGGCTCTCTCCCGTACTTCACTTTCTATAAAAGCAGCGTCAAGTCCATCAGTTGGCAGACTGCTGTCTTCGTACTTGTTTGCTTGCTTTGTGATTTAGTCCTGTTGATTGTTATTAGAGTTCATATCTGATTGACTATCCATCCATCCATCCATCCATCCATCCATTTTCCAAGCCGCTTCTCCGTCAGGGTCGCGGGGGGGTGCTGGAGCCTATCCCAGCAGTCTTTGGGTGGAAGGCAGGATACACCCTGGACAGGTCGCCAGCCCATCGCAGGGCAGACAGACAGACACAGACAGTCACTCACACCCAGGGGCAATTTAGCATGTCCAATTGGCCTGACTGCATGTCTTTGGACTGTGGGAGGAAACCGGAGAACCCGGAGGAAACCCACACAGACACGGGGAGAACATGCAAACTCCACACAGAGAGGACCCTGGTCACCCGGCCGGGGAATTGAACCCAGGCCCCCCCATGCTGTGAGGCGACAGCGCTACCCACCACACCACTGTGCCACCCTCTGATTGACTAGAAAACATAAAAACAAGGTATAGGAATCCCTCAATGTAGCTGGTCATCATAGTGACGTGAAGGTGACATTGTGTTTAGAAGATTCTGCTTGCTCAAAGGTGACGCAAGAGGCTGCGCTGACCTGGCAGCGAACATCAGCATAAGTGTTTAAGGTGATTTTGACGATTCCCTCCAACCAATCAGTAGTCTACCGTTTTTCCACGTCATATTTTGGTATCGGCTCTAGCTCACCTGGAACCTCAATGGAGATGATACCAAAAACACTATCGGGTATCAGGCACCAGCTTTGCCCAATGCGAAACCAAAAAAGACGTATAGCGTCGAGTTGAGCCGGTACCATGGTGTGGGAAAGGAGCATTAGCGGTCGGTGAGGCAGTGCAGCATGTTTGATGCAGGTAGGAACTAAACTCTACATGAAAGTGGACGGTTGGTGACCGCTGCATTAGAAGATATCCTGTCTTCTGTGTATTCTATAACATATCGATGTTGTGGGAAGAAAATCTTGTATCTCCATAAAGGTAACTTTACAGGGGAAGGAAAAAACATACTTCATTTTTAATGGAAGTCAATGGAACCAGACGTTTTTGCAAGTCATTTTGGGCCGTTTGTTTTGGACCATTCATCATGAAATATAAACATGATGTAAAGAGCAAGAGGGACTTTCAATTAAAGTCAAAAACAGAAGAACGACAAAGTACAGTTTTCTTCCGACAGCAGCGATTTACAACACCGTCTACTCCTTGCAGGCATCAAGACTACTTCAGATACTTGGCAACCATCATTTTACATGGGCAATTCTAAATAAGCTAAAACTAGGACTAGTATATGGAGTAAACAGCCTGTTGTCTGTTACAAATATGCATATATAGTTTGAAAAGGGGGAAAAATAATCCAGTCATGCTATAAACCACCATTGCTGGTAATTGTCTGTAAAGTCAATTTAAAGACAACCAGTGAATATAATTAATTAAAAATAAAGGTTATTGTATCAAAATATGCTTTTAAAAATATTATGCAATATGACTGAGTGACTAACTGAGCAGCTCATCTGAGTTAGTTTGATTTTTTTTTTTCCAGATTAAAAAGCTTCACTTTCTGTAATAGTTAAGTTGGGTTAAGCTTCATTCCTTAAGTTCTGCAGTTAGCTTTTAAAGTGCGAGAAGACTCTCTGAGACATAATTCCTTTTGAATAATGGGATATTTTCCAAACATCTTTCTTCTGTTTAATTGCTTCATACATGCAGCAGTGTCTAATACTTCAAATACAGTCAGACATCTCCGCAGCTCCAAAGCGCTGCTGCCAAAGCTTTCAACAGAGCGCTGAGCTCCAACGCTTCGCTCGGTGAGCAGTATGAGTTAATTGTTCCATTGATATGAGAGGTTGGGAGAAGTGTGCCATTAATTATAAGAGTAATGTCACTCCAGTGGCTCTGATCACCCTGCTATTAATGAACAATTAGTTCTAACAATATTTCTGAACATTAAGCCTAAAGGCAGTCACACTCCGTTAATATCAATTTGAGCTTTGGCTGCTTTCCTTGTTTTTCAGAAGCCATCAGGAAAGCTCTTTCATTCTGATTTACACTTGTCTGAGTAATCGGGGAGATAATGAGGAATACTGAGGCATCGTTTGATTAAAACTTTCAAATCTAGTCTTTGTAAGTGTGGCTATGTTGTGTAGAAGCAGCAGATATTGCACTTTAATTAGAGGTAGGTTTAATTAGAGGTTGACTTCTCCCATTACTGCTGAGTACTTAAACTGTTTGGTTACATCGCTAAAACACTAAAGCTAGTATTAGTCTTAACGTTTTGAAATGAGTTCATATTCAACGTTGTGCAAGTTTGTTCTTCTTGGTGGTTCAACTGCAACTTCCCAGCCTAAACACACTATCAATTAATAAAGGCTGTTTAAAACAGCTCGGGTCTGTCCTCATTACATATCATCTCCACACACACACCTTCTAAGCTGCTTCTCCTTCTGGGTCACGGGGGGTGCTGGAGCCTATTCCAGCTGTCATCAGGCGGAAGGCAGGATACACCCTGGACAGGTCACCAGTCCATCTAAAGGAAGACAGGGGCAATTTACCATTTACGCAAGACTGAGGCGGGAAACCGGAGTACCCGGGGGAAACCCATGCAGACACATGGAGAACATACAAACTACACGCAGAAAGGACCCTGGTCACCGGCCGGGGAATCGAACCCAGGCCCTACTTGGGGGCAGTCTTGGGCTGGAGGTTAGGGATCCAGCCTCGTGACCGGAAGGTCGCCGGTTTGATCCCCAGAGCCGACAGCACATGACTGAGGTTTCCTTGAGCAAGACATCTAACCCCCAACTGCGCTGCGGATTGGGCTGCCCACCGCTCCGGGCAAGTGTGCTCACTGCCCCCTAGTGTGTGTGTGCTCACTAGAGTGTATGTGGTGTTTCACTTCACGGATGGGTTAAACGCGGAGGTGAAATTTCCCCATTGTGGGACTAATAAGGGTCACTTAATCTTAATCTTGCTGTGAGACGTAAAACAGGTTTGATACATCTGCCTCTACTGCTCTGCAACCTAACTCTGCTACGGGAAACCAAACTCTTCATTTTCTTCACGACTGTGGTTTTAAAATGAATAAAGCTAAATCTGACTTATTTGCAAGCTTCTTATTCCAATTTCCCCTTCCACCTTAAATGGTGCTGCACATTCTGGCACATCATGCACCGTTTTCAGGTAACTGTGACATCATTTAAGGTGGAACGTAAAAGAAGCTTGTGAATACGAAGCCCACTTCAGCCTCTTGAGCAGAAGAACAAGATAACACCCAACTGCTCTGGATGAACACTTGACTTCAGATCTGATTAATTTAACAATAACGGTTAATTTATTGAAAAATGATGGCTCTTAAAAAAGATGGTTCTTTAAGGGTTCTTTAATAAAGAAAATGGTCCTATAAAGAACGACGAACACTCAAAGAAGCCTTTGCATGAATGAAGCTTTCCCTGCATCAAGAAAGGGTTCTGTAGAATCTGCTGTAGATGGTTCTATATGTAGAAACTTTTTAAAAAGGTAACAAATGCCACCCTTTTGGTGTGATAAAGAATGCTTTTCAAAAAGATTCAGTATGGAACCATCTACAGCACATTCCCCATCAACCTGAAGAACCCTTTTCACGATGCAAAGAATCCTTTAATCATACAAAGGGTTTATTGAGTGCTCGTGTTTTTTTATAGAACCATTTTCTTTACTAAAGACCTCTTGAAGAACCATCTTTTTAGAGAGTGTAATGTGCTGTAGATGGTCCTATATGTAGAGCCTTTTTGAAAAGGGTTCTATAGCACCCAGAAGTGATCTTCTTTTGTTCTTGTTGACGGTTCAACTGCAACTTCCCAGCCTAAACACACTATCAATTAATAAAGGCTGTTTAAAACAGCACCGGTCTGTCTTTTCATACATTAAATATCCCGTTTACATATCACTGCTGTCGGAAAAACCTCGTATCTCCACACAAGTGTTCTCCTATTGTTCCAATGTTACGCTTGCAACAATAGAGCCCTTTTGGATGATATATAGAACCTAGGTTCTACAAATAGGACCATCTACAGCACAATCTGAAGATCCTCTTCATGATGCAAGGAGCTCCAAATTCATGCAAAGGGTTCTTTGAGTGTTCATAGTTGTGTATAGAACCATTTTCTTTACTAAAGAACCCTAGGAGAACCATCTTTTTGAAAGTGTAGAGTACTTTCCTCTGAGCTGTCCTTCATCCTTTGGCCTGCTCTTCAGCAGCCTCGTTATGCGAAACCTGATTGCAGGTGTTAAAATATTAGTCAGGTCTAATCCCTTCTCAAGATACGTAATCCATAGTATAATCTATGGGTGAAATTTTCATTACATCACTGTAATCTCTAGGTCCTCAAAGAACCGAGTAAACTGCATTTTGGATGGTTTAATCTCGGCTGTATCCCTTTATCGCTCTGACACCGTCTTGCTTAAAATGAAGTGGAGTGGAAAACCCAGAGCCGTGCATCGCACCTGACGTGCCCGTTGTCTGACTTATAAGTGGAATTAATCACTACTATGTGAAAAGTTGCATAAGCACACCAGAAAATACCTGCGTGTTTGTTACAGCTGTTGTGTTATCTGGAGCAGGAGGCAGCAGCCCCTGCGGCAAAACAGTCAAATCTCACTGCGAACAAACGGCAGACATCACCCCGCGTTACAGCATGAGGCTCGATTGATTAGCCGTTATACGAGATTGAAACAGGCGCCGCTTTTAGGACGGATGCTGCTGCTCGTTTCCATATAATCCAGCTTTTTGGTATAACATGCTGTTTGAAAAGCTTAGAACCGTGTACCGCCCAAGCTGAGCATTTCCTTCTTTCTCACACTGTCTTTTTCTCTCTCTCACATTGCTCCCTCGTCCAAGAAGACAACATGGATAAATGACATCGGCACAAGCATCCCCACGCTCACCGTGTTGGCAACCTTGCATGCCAGTGCACACACACACACACACACACACAACACAACACCCTGGTGTCAGCAGAGGCCTGAAATCGCCCCTGACATGCAGGCCCTGAGGCAGCTTTCAATTGAGGACCACACGAGGCAAGAAACACACAAAAATCCATACCCAGCAGACACAATACAGAGGCTGTTTACTGTATTGCTATGGGGCCTGATAAACCTCGTCAACTTGAAGGGCCGCGGTTGCATCAAGCGCAGAGGAGACAACGCTGGCTGTCCGAGATAAAGGCTAAAAAAAAAAAAAAACAACAGCGGATGACATCCCTGAACCGTTCCAAAAGCTGGAGGCCTGCATGAGAAAAATCCAGCACGTAAAAGAGAATATAAGTCAGAAAGGGATCCTAAAATACCACAAGGGTGAGAAGAGAGAGAAGAAAGGAAAGAGAGATAGAGAGAGAAGATGTGAGATGGCTATCTGAGCAGCTACAGCTCATGTTAGGTACCGCACAGCTAATCTCATTACGTTAAAAATTGAGGGCCCCGTTATTGGCATGTTGTCAGGCGTAACTCATTCCCGCGTAGATAAACGAAGGAGCTCGGCCGCGCCTTCGTCAGATTCAATAAGGAAGGCACGGGGCTACAACCTGTTAATGAATGTCAGCTGTGGGTTTGCAATATTCTCATCCTGAAGGGGAAATTCACTGTCGTGTGGAGTTGCTTAACCTGCCTCACTTCCATTAGAAATTCATAATTAACATGAGTGATTTAGTCAATGAACCATTTAAACCCAGCCAAACAATAGAAGATAACGAAGCTACTGAGCTGATGGGTACCCACGAGTCATATTACATTACATATTGTTTTATTAAAGGTGGTTCTTCAAAAACTGTGCATAATTAAACAGTTGTGATGTAAACTCAATCATTCAGAGTGGTACGGTGTGAAAAGCTCTGTTCTGGAGAAACTCAGAGTCCTAATTGTTCACAGTGGTGGTGATAGGAACCAGACGTCCACCTCTAAACACTCCCTGACAGAAAGTTACTACATGAAATTGGTTGTGAATTCATTGCCTGATGGCTGAGATATGTTTATGTTCATATGTTCATGTCACGTTTTGAGAAGATTTTGACCCTAAAATCCATTCATTGTGGATGGATACATGGAGGGTGTTATGAGGCAAAGTAGTCCCCAAAGAAAACGTATTCATTGAAATCTTCCACTATTTTACCATCATCAGCATCGATATAAAAACTCGGAAGACTTGTGTTGGTTCTCTGGTGGTTTGGGATAGTAAATAAAATCACTATATTTGTGTTGTAGTCATGGCGACCCCTGGTTCATATCACCACCACTGTAAAGACATCTGAAGGATTTCACATTAAACCACTCCAAGTCACTCTATTGTTGGGCTTGGGGGGGTATAAAGCCCCCCAGCACTGGACTGTGGAGCAGAGAAACTGTGTAATGTCCGAGACATTGTTTTTAATGATAGTTTTGAGAAGATTTTGGCCTAAAATGTGTTTTTTAAAGGTACTTTCATGGCACAGATGTTAATGCAGGGTGTTTGTAAGATTAAATGTCCAAAAAAAAATCTTATTTTTAAAAATTGAGCACTTTTACTGTCAACATTACATCTAAAAACTATATAAAAATGTAAGACACACGTAGGTTTGCTAAATATTTTGGGTAACACTTTCCGTGAACATGACATTTGTAAGCGCCTATAAACACATTCATAACATGCTATAATGCATTCATAAGGTATCATAAATATGGCTGTAAATATTAATTAAAATGCATCACATTATGTTATAGCCAGGTTTATCATGCATTAGGAATTGTTAACATAATGCATTATAAGTTGCGTTCATAACACATTATAAGAGCTCATAAGCTGTATTAGTCCACTCTGAGTAAAGTGGAGCGTGCTGGACTAAAGCCTCCTCCAGGGTTTAGACTGAGGCTTCAGGTTGAAGAATTTACTGAAGGATTTACTGAAACACTAAAACACAATAAGCTCATTACAGGCTTCAGATGTCAGAGTTTTAACTAGAGCAACATCATTAGAGTTTTTGTACTTGGTTCACTGTGATGTAACGGAAGAAAAGCTCACTGTAGCAGTGATTCTTGGCTGGACGGCCTGTTTGGAACATCTGAATATTCAGGACTGAGGCCCCAAAGAGCCCCAACAGCAACAGCGGTGAGAAATATAAAACTGGAAATCTCAGGGCGTAAATAAACTCAGTGTTCGACTTTACACTCTCCCAGTTTGGACTGGCTTCTTCGGCAATGACATTTTATCAACACTACTTATAACGCATTATATTAACAATTCATAAAGTGTAATAAACATGGCTATAAAGTGTAATGCAGTGTAATTCATTTTTATAAAGATTTATAACCTGTTTATTCATAGTGCCTTATGAATGCATCGTAACACGTGACATTCATAGAAAGTGTTACCGTATTTTGTATAGTAAATAAAATGGATAAATTTGTGTTGACCCCTGGTTCCTATCACCACCGCTGTAAAGAAATGTTTGTAAAGTTTCTCCAGAATGAACCGTTTCAAAGCACTGAATTACTTTACATTTCAGCGACGAACTACGCAGACATTGCGAGAATTAGGACATTTTTTGGAATTAATTTATGCTTTAATGGTCTTTTCCTCTGTTGTGGGTCAACATATTACGTCATTTATTCGTAGAGCGGCAGTTACAACAATGTCAACACAAATTGTGTTGACAGTCTCTCATCTGAAACTTTATCTGTTTGTAAATGTCTAGATTTTAAGACTAGAGTTCAGACTGTACGTGTAAATACTGGAAGATTTTTAATTCTTAAAAAAATACATATTCTCATCACTGTGCCACCCCAGGAAAAGTCCCAGGGGCGTTAGAGGTGTTAGCCTTGGTAATTGAACTGCCCGACTGTTTCTCGAAAATATTTGGTCATTATCGGAGTTATCAGTGGCTGAGGCTCCTATAGCCAGCAGGCCAGCGTAATGAGGCAGAGCTAATGCTGTATTGACTACCCAATAATAGATAGCAAGGACTTATCTCGGGCTAGCAAGCTTGGGTAGTAGACTGCATCATGTCCGTTTCTGTGTTTACAAGAAGTGCAGGAGCAGTTTTTGCTTTGGTTTGGTTTTGATGAGATTGGCACTTTGTGCTGAGGTAAAGCAGCGAAGCAAAAGAGCTGACAGTCTGATGTTTGCTGTGTTTGTGTTTAGTAGTGAAGCAACAGTAAAAAGCTTCAAGCTGCTCTAAGCATCAGCGAGAACATTCACTAGCTTACAGAAGGTAGAACTCAGCTAGCTGAGATATCTTGGATTACTGGACACACATGGAAATGTAGTTATGCATATATACATATATACATATATATATATATAGATAGATATATACATATATCTCATCTATAGAATACAGGAGAGACGGACAGTACTAGCTAATACTTCAACTGGACGAGAACTCTGGTCAACTGTACACATGAGCTAACTAGGTAGCTAGTGGTATATATATATATAAATATATATATATATATATATATATATATATATATATATATATATATATATATATACGCACACACACACACACACACACGCACACACACTCACCGGCCACTTTATTAGGTACACCTGTTCAATTACTTGTTAACACGAATAGCTAATCAGCCAATCACACGGCTGCAGCTCACTGCATGTAGGCATGTAGAGGTGGTCAAGACGACTTGCTGAAGTGCAGACCGAGCATCAGAACGGGGAAGAAAGGGGATTTAAGGGGCTTTGAACGTGGCGTGGTTGTTGGTGCCAGACGGGCTGGTCTGAGTATTTCAGAAACTGCTGATCTGCTGGGATTTTCACGCACAACCATCTCTAGGGTTCACAGAGAACGGTCAGAAAAAGAGGAAATATCCAGTGAGCGGTCAGTTGTGTGGACGAAAATGCCTTGTTGATGTGAGAGGTCAGAGGAGAACGGGCAGACTGGTTCCAGATGATAGAAAGGCAGCAGGAACTCAAATAACCAACCAGAATCTCTGAGGAACGTTTCCAACACCTTGTTGAAAGTCTGGCACGAAGAATTAAGGCAGTTCTGAAGGCAAAAGGGGGTCCAACCTTTTACTAGCAAGGTGTACCTAATAAAGTGGCCAGTGAGTGTGTATGTATGTATATATATATATTTCACTCATTTAAACCATTTACGGTTCACTGCATTGTTATGTATAAAATATCTCCTTTTGAAATCAGATTAATCTTTTTGAATCACCATGTAAACTCTAAAAATGTAATTGTGGCCTCATTTATCATGATAACGTATTGTCAAATTGCCCACCCACTGCTTTTTATCTCCTTCTTCCTTTAGTAAGGGTCGACTCTCCATCTATTATTTAACATTTCAGAAATCTGCAGATTTACTTGTCGCCCTATCCTATGGCTGTTTAGAATTAATCACTGCCTTCGGACCGTAGGACACATTACAGCTGTGCCAAGCCATCGGTACAGTATGTCCAACTACCTAACATGCGCTCTGCTCACTGGGTCAGTGCAAATATTTTTATTTCATCCGCTCGCCATCTCTAAATGTCCGTTAACTAGTGCACTTTATGAGCTATGATTTCGTGTAACTTTGAGTGAGCTTATCAAATATTCATGAATATCTCTGTTGACAAAACAGACAGTAATTTGAGTCCGTGTTGAGATTCTCAGTTGCATGTTCTGCACGGCACCACTGAGCAAAGGAAACACTTACAGCTCAGTTTGTGAATTTTCTGATTTTAAACTCTAAAATTATTTTGGCAATTTTGTTCATACGCCTGTATAGTTAACCGTAGCTCTAATCTGTTATTTAATTTGTTTATACTTTAAAACTTTTTTTTTTTTAATATTTTAACTTTCTATGTCTATTGCACCAAGAGGGGAGGGGGGGGGCTGGGGGGCTGTAAACCAATTTCGTTGCACAAATGTACAAGTACAATGTGTAATGACAATAAAGGTTCATTTCGCTCATTTCTAAAACCCGATTTTGCTGAATCGGCAAGCACATGAAAGCATGCCGACGGCCGCGGCATAAATGTTCCAGCGTTTATTTTAGGATTTTAGCCTTAGGGTGAGAATCTTTGTCATGGGTACTGGAGCAGGTCACAACAATATAAACTAAACACCATCAGTCCTCAAAACGTGGTGTGTGATATATGACGTTGACCACTCTGCGTCCTCTGGCTGGCCTTAAAGAACGTGCCAGAGAGCAAAGCATATTCTTATAAACGTGTTAAGTGAAGTGAGCAGCCTGCATCAAAGGTGCTTCTCCAGCAGAAAAAGGGTTTTAGCGCTTTCATTTAGAACGCTTTTGTGGTTTGGGTGTGCTTTGGAGCTCTGACAGAGACTTTGTTGCTCTGAATGTTTATACCATCAATGTATAGTTTTCTCAACTGTACTATCCTTAAGTGTGCTTCTCCTCGTTTGTAAATATTTGAACAGTTTTGGATGGTTGTACACACATAAAACCATATTTCTTTTATTAAAATACAGCAAAATTTACTTAACTTCAGAAAATATGATTCAATAGTGACAATTCTTAATGTTCAACAATTTTCAGACTTTGGGAGACATTTACTTCAAACCAATGGGATCTAAGTGCTCACCATGTGGCCATGAGGGACAGGGATGCAGCCTCACTCCCCTAATTATTTTACAGGGTTCGAGACAGACACCAACCTGTATACAGTACCATATAAATGATGATTTTGTTTACATTTATATACATACATTATCTAAGCCGCTAATCCTCCTGGGTTGCGGGGGGTTGCTGTAGCCTGTCCCAGTGATCATTGGATGGTAGGCAGGAAGGAACCTGGACAATACCCCAATACAACCCTGTTCCTCAGTCCACACATGAAAAAGACGGTTCATCAGGGGTTCTTTAGTAAATAAAGTGTCCATTTAGTAAATAAACGGTACTTCAAATGGTTGGAGAATGTGCTGTTTTGTTCTGGCTCTATATAAAATTTAAATATGCTTCTATGTACCACCATAAAGGGTTCTCCTATTGTTTTAAGCTTTATATCATAACAATATAAGAACACTTTTTGGTAGGATATAGAACCCTTTTCAAAAAGGTTCTATATAGAACCATCTACAGCACTTGGGACTGTGAGCCAGGCCTTCTCGTCCAACATCAGTGTCTGACCTCACAAATGCGCTTCTGGAAGAACGGTCAGAAATTCCCATAAACACTCTCCTAAGCCTTGTGGAAAGCCTTCCCAGAAGAGTTGAAGCTGTTATAGCTGCAAAGGGTGGGCCGACATCATATTAAACCCTATGGATTAAGAATGGGAAGTCACTCAAGTTCATATGCGTGTGACCGAATACTTTTGGAAATATAGCGTATATAGCACCCAAAAGGGTTCTTCTATTGTTACCAACTTGACAGTGTAACAATAGAAGAACCTTTTTGGGTGCTATATGGAACCCTTTTCAATGTATTCTACATATAAACCATTTTCAGCACATTCTGAAGAACCTTTTCATGATGCAAAGAACCCTTTAATCATGCAGTGGTGACTGATCTATATAGAATGATGGTCTTTACTTAAGAACGCTTTTTCTCCCTCTGGTGGGGTCAAGCCTTCTAGCCCAAAGCTGAATCCGAGCCCAAGTTATCATATTGAAGAAGGTTTATTGAAGGCATATTGAAGATGTCCAAATTCTGAAAAAATCCTCTGGACAAACAACCGTGTCCTTCTTTTCTTCCCTTGATGTTGTCGCTCCGGCCCCACAGACACGTGGGTGATGTGGTCAGGACTGAGGAGAGATGACTCATGAGCACACTAAGCCCAGTGGACCCACAGCCATGCATCTGCCTCGCCTTCAGCCCAGCCTGGCCTTTCTCACACGGCTGGCAGCTGTGGCTAGCATGCCTCTGCATTATTAACAGCGAAAGGCCATCGAGCTGTAGGTCACGGATGTAGGTTCTAGCAGCTCGCTAATGCCAACACAACGTCAGCTTTGGACTTCAGACAAGCAGCACATATCAATATTGCACGTTGTTTTGCGGAGAAGGGGGCGAGATGATTTGCATTCTTTTGAACAAAACGTGACCGCAGATGTACATTTAGCTCTGAGGAATTCCCCGAAAACTTTGAAATCCTGAGATACTGTATATGGGCAATAGAAGCAACAGACTTCTGGAGAATGCACGATGAGGCATGATCTGGTCTTAAATTATGCATGCTGCACCCTCTGTCTCCGTCAAAGGCTTGGAAGAGATACAGACAACAAACAGCAGCATGCGCCTGTACCATACGTTTCCTGTTTTACTGCTTTGGGCCTTAATTGTGAAGAGTTTTACTTCGGCGAGAACTCTGATACTATAATGCTACGAGCTGGCACAAACAAACAGATGCATCAAGGCTCATTTACATGCTGCATTTCCACTATAAAATGACTTTATGATTGTTACAACTGTTTTTCTTCAAGTGTATCCATCCATCCATCCATCCATCCATCATCTTCCGCTTCTCCGGGGTTCGGGTCGCGGGGGCAGCATCCTGAGCAATGAGGCCCAGACCTCCCTTTCCCCAGCCACTTCCACTAGCTCCCTGGGAGGGATTCCGAGGCGCTCCCAGGCCAGCTGGGCGATATAGTCACGCCAGCATGTCCTGGGTCTTCCCCGGGGTCTCCTCCCCGGTGGACTTGCCTGTGACACCTCCCAAGGGAGGCGTCCAGGAGGCATCCTAACAAGATGCCCGAACCACCTCAGCTGGCTCCTCTCGACGTGAAGAAGCAGCGGCTCTACTCCGAGTCCCTCCCGGATGACCGAACTTCTCACCCTATCTCTAAGGGAGAGTCCAGACACCCTGCGGAGGAAACTCATTTCGGCCGCTTGGATTCTCGATCTCGTTCTTTTGGTCATTACCCAAAGCTCATGACCATAGGTGAGGGTGGGAACGTAGATCGACCGGTAAATCGAGAGCCTTGCCTTATGGCTCAGCTCTTTCTTTACCACAACAGACCGGTAAAGAGCCCGCATCACTGCTGACCAGCACCAATCCGCCTGTCAATCTCCCGCTCCCTTGTACCATCACTCGTGAACAAGACCCCGAGATACTTGAACTCCTCCACTTGAGGCAAGAGCTCATCTCCGACCCAGAGATGAGCTCTTCAAGTGTAATAACTCGCAAAAACAGTATCCGTAAGAATATCCACAGCACCTCCGTGTCTTTGGTACAGTCCTGGAATTTAATAATAACCATGGCAGTTGCCAGAAAGAATAAAATCTTATTGCAATTGCTTCCATTTATGGCTGAGAATGTTTTTCCTCCTTTAAGGTGATGTTTGTAAATCTTTTATCTCCTGTAAAGCTTCTTTTCTGGACATACAAAGTTTTGTTCTGATACATCTGCAATTATTGTAGCTATACTGTTATCTTACTGTTTAGTCTAGACTGGAAACAATAGAGCTAAACTATTAAATATACCCCTCAGAAAATCACCCCGTTTTTTTTTTTTTTTCTGTGTGATTTCTAGGTAAACACAGCCCAGCAAGCTGGTTAAGACTGAAAGAGTCACTGTAAAACTGATACACACAAGCTCAAATGTACAACCCCATTTCCAAAAAAGTTGGGATGCTCTGCAAAATGTAAATACAAACAGAACGCAATGATGTGCTCCCTTTAGGGGTCACCACAGCGGATCATCTGCCTCCATCTTGCCCTATCCACTGCCTCCTCTACTTTCACACCAACCATCTCCATGTCCACCTTCACTACATCCATAAACCTTCTCTGAGGTCTACCTCTTCTCCTTATACCCGGCAGCTCCATCTCCAACATTCTTTGCCCAATATATCCACTATTCCTCCTCAACACATGTCCAAACCATCTCAACCTGGCTTCTCTGGCTGCTCCAAACCTGCTCCACCTTCACCGTCCCTCTGATCTGCTCATTTCTTGTCCAGCCTCGTCACTCCCAATGAAAATCTCAGCATCTTCATCTCCGCCACCTCCAGCTCAGCCTCCTGTCTTTTAAACAGAGCCACAGTCTCCAAACCGCACATCATAGCAGGACGCACTGCTGTCTTGTAAACCTTCCCTTTCACTCTTGCTGCTATCCTTCTGTCACACATCAGCCCTGACACCCGTCTCCACCCACTCCATCCTGCCTGCACCCTCTTCTTCACCTCTTTTCTACACTGTCCATTGCTCTGGATGGTTGACCCAAGCCAATCATTTAAACACTATATTTAATTGACAGCAGTATAGAGACAAAATATCAAATGAATAAACTTATTTTAGAAATTTTATTGTTTTTTGATGCCAACAGCATTTTGATAAATGTTGGAATGGGGCAAGATAAGAGTAGTACTTCACTAGTGAGCTTGTGATTAAGTGGCAACAGATCAATGACATAAGTGGGTATAAAAAAGCATCCCAGAGAGGCGGAGTCTTTCAGAAGTAAAGATGGTGAGAGGTTCACCACTGTGTGAAAGCCTGCACAGGCAAATAGTGAAACAGTTCAATACGAACATTTCTCAACATAAATTGGCAAAGAACTTGGGGGTTTCATTATCAATGGTGCATAATATCATTAAACGATTCAGAGAATCTGCAGAAATCTTTGTACAAAAGGGACGAAGCCAAAAACCAATATTAGTTGGCTGTGATCTTTGGGCCCTCAGGCAGCGCTGCATTAAAACAGACATGATTCTGTTGTGGAAATCACTGCATGGGCTCAGAAACACTTCTGAAAACCAATGTCTGTGAACACAGTTCATCACTGCATCCACAAATGCTGAAAAAACCCCACAAGGTAAAGAAGAAACCATGTTAATAGTATCTAGAAACACTTCCGCCTTCTCTGGGCCTGAGCTTCTTTAAGATGGGCTGAGGCAAAGTGAAAAAGCACCTTGTGGGATTTGTCCCAAAAATTTGAATTCTTCTTGGAGATCATGGACACTGACGTGGACACGCACCTCCGGGCTAAAGACCACCCAGCTTGTCACCAGCGCACAGTTCAAAAGCCAGCGTTTGTGATGGTATGGGGGTGCGTTAGTGCACACAGCATGGGTGACAGGCATCATCAATGCTGATCGATTTAGGCTTAGGGTTAGATTTTAGAGCGACGTACGCTGCGAAATGGAGTTGTAAGCTCATGTTTGTGAAATACTTCCAATAAAAATGATGGAGAGCTTCAAACGTCCATGCTTATCTAGAACGGGCAAAAAACATTTATGGGAATTGTTGTTAGTTTAGCATTGACGTATTAGGCAAGGCAAGGTGAGTTCATTCATTCATACACTGCAGTCATTCAAAGTGTAAAAGAGAAAATGCAAAGATAATTCAAATTGAAATAAAAAATTTTAAAACTAGTAAAACATGAAGAAATAATTGTTTATAATAATAATAATAATTATTATTATTATTATTCATTTTATTATTAGTGGTAGTAGTAGAAGTCATAGTATCAAGTGATATTATTATTATTTCCAAATTTTGATGCCTATGGCTGGAACTAAAGGCCTGGCTCTAATAGTCATAGTTTGCTGCTACTTTCCTTCTTTCCCTGCCATTGTGCAAACAAGACTGAAGCACTGGATTTCAGAAGCGGCAAATTTCTTAGCCTTGGATAACAAATGATGCAATAAATGCAAATCCAAAAAAAAAAAATGTAATATGAGTGTAGAGTCAGCAGTTACAGTCAGTTGTGTCCTTTTGTGCCGCTGTAAAATGGGGTCACTCCTTCTCTAGTCTGACTGAAGTGGAATGGGAGTGGAGGGCACCTGCATGCATGAAGGTATCAATGTACACATTTAGTCCTGAATGAGGCTGAAAAGTATCTGTCTGGTTGTATCCGCCGCCTCAGAGAGCTGTGTAGCTGGAGCTGACACAATGAGGCTACAGCCCTGTCATTCAGCTCACACATCTTTAATTAATACAGAAACACTGGCAGAACCTCTCTCTCTCTCTCTCTCCCTCTCTCTCTCTCTCTCTCTCTCTCTCTCTCTCTCTCTCTCTCATTCTCTCTCTCTCTCTCTCTCTCTCTCACTCTCTCATCCCCTCTCGTTCACTTTCTCTCTCTCTCTCTCTCTCTGTCTCTCTCTCATATTCTCTCTCTGTCTCTCTCTCTCATTCCCTCTCGTTCACTTTCTTTCTCTCTCTCTCTCTCTCTCTCTCTCTCTCATTCTCTCTCTCTCTCTCTCTCTCTCTCTCTCTCTCTCTCTCTCCCTCTCTCATTCTCTCTCTCTCTCTCTCTCTCTCTGTCTCTCTCTCTGTCTCTCTCTCTCTCTCGTTCACTCTCTCATTCTCTCTCTCTCATTCTCTCTCTCTCTCACTCTCTCATTCCCTCTCGTTCACTTTCTCTCTCTCTCTCTTTCTCTCTCACTCTCTCTCTCTCTCATTCTCTCTCTCTCATATTCTCTCTCTCTCTCACACTCTCTCATTCCCTCTCGTTCACTTTCTCTCTCTCTCTCTTTCTCTCTCACTCTCTCTCTCTCTCATTCTGTCTCTCTCTCTCTCTTGCTCTTTCTCATTTTGTCTCTCTCTCACTCTCCTACTCTCTCTCGTTTACTCTCTCTCATTCTCTCTCTCTCTCTCTCTCTCTCCCTCTCTCATTCTCTCTCACTCTCTCATCCCCTCTCGTTCACTTTCTCTCTCTCTCTCTCTCTCTCTCTCTCTCCCTCGCTCTCTCTCTCTCTCTCTCTCTCTCATTCTCTCTCACTCTCTCATCCCCTCTCATTCACTTTCTCTCTCTCTCTCTCTCTCTCTCTCTCTCTCTCTCTCTCTCTCTCTCTCTCTCTCTCTGTCTCTCTCTCTGTCTCTCTCTCATATTCTCTCTCTGTCTCTCTCTCTCATTCCCTCTCGTTCACTTTCTTTCTCTCTCTCTCTCTCTCTCTCTCTCTCTCATTCTCTCTCTCTCTCTCTCTCTCTCTCTCTCTCCCTCTCTCTCTCTCTCTCTCTCTCTCTCTCTCTCTCTCTCTCTCCCTCTCTCATTCTCTCTCACTCTCTCATCCCCTCTCGTTCACTTTCTCTCTCTCTCTCTCTCTCTCTCTCTCTCTCTCTCTCTCTCTCTCTCTCTCTCTCTCTCTCTCTCTCTCTGTCTCTCTCTCTCTGTCTCTCTGCTGCATTTAAACAAGAGAGAACTAAATTGTTCATTCTCTCTCTTTAATTCTCTCTCTCTCTCTCTCTCTCTCTCTCTCTCTATCTCTCTCTATCTCTCTCTCTCTCTCTCTCTCTCTCTCTGTCTCTCTGCTGCATTTAAACAAGAGAGAACTAAATTGTTCAGAAAGAAAAAAAAATCTCTAAAATAGCAGAACTGGCAGAGTTTGATTCCCTGCTTTAAAGATTTTTTTCTAGGAGTTTTTCAGAGGTGAAAATACTTTGTACAGTAGAGACCCACTCTGTCCTTATTTAACCCCTTAAAATACGCTTAGGTGTAGAAGTGTTAGACAAATAGACTGATAGACAAAATGATTAATAAATTAATGAAATATAATAAGCAATGTGGACTCACCTTCTCATGCCTTGAGATGCTTCCTCTCTGATGAGCCTCGACCCAAAGAAAAAGTTTAATAGAGCCGAAAACACTGTGTTAAAATGTAAAATAAGAGTCCTGATAACACCAGCAACCAAAATCTCTGTGACAAATAATTAAAATAAAATACATCATTTTAAATGTATGAATCGGTTTTATACAAGTTCCTAAGTTATATTTTTCCTCAAATGTTGAAAATTGTTTTTGTGAAGAGTTGTTTTATGGATGCTGAGCGGCTGTGAAACAGGATAAAGGAGGAAAAATCTGAGACTCATGAGGAAAGTCTTATTTAATCTCAGGCCAACTGTGTAAATGTACATACTGACTTTTGGAGCTGTGCCTGATATTTTTAGCATCTTTTCAAGCCCTGCAGACTTTGTGACATGGTTTCCCCTCCAAATAGAGAAAGAACCAACTACATCTCTCAGATGTCCTTGAGTGGACTGATCAGAAGGAGTAGTCTTAGGTCAAGACGGCATGTTGCATGCAGTTTGGAATAAAACTCTTCTCAGAAGTAGATCTCCAAGAGGAGGGTTGGTGACCACTGGGCTACAGTCTCTAGCTGTACACCACTAAGGTGGAGATACATAAAAGTTTTCTCATAAAGTGGCTGATGAGAGTATAAACCCAATCCTGTTTGTGGGGAAAGTTCCACTCACATTGCTTTCTGTTAATCAGTCAGGTGCGAATGCACTCAGAGCTCTGCGGATGGAACTTTAATGTTAATGTATTTTCACTCTCACAGGGCTTCCGATTCAAATGTAATAAAGGCAAGGAAAAACAGGCAAGTCCACTAAAGCTAATCTCTGGTCATTTTAGTCCAGCAGAAAGCGAGAGTAGGTCACTTCTGTCTTGTGGCCATTTGTCACATTTAACCACCAAGCCACATTTTTACCCAAGGTCAAATGCAGCTTTGCTTTGTGAGCAACTTGACCTATGTCAGAGACATATGAAGATTCAGCCTCAGTCTTTTTCCCCAGATGATATGGCTTAAATCTGATGTCCCTTTGCCTGCAAGACTTATTAAATTAGATTATCCGCGGACAGGCAACGTGACTGAAAGCGTCTAAGAAAAATAGCCCAGTCTGCGAGGGCATTTGCTCAAGTGACCTTATCTAACAGGCTGAATTTCCTCTCTTGTTTGTTGTCCTTGTCCCAGATCTGGAGCTTTGATTTAGGAGGAGCCTCAGCTCCGTGATTTTCCCGCCCTTGTGTGCTCACGGTGGAGTCTGGGGGGGTTGTTTGCTTTTGCCCCTGGCAAACAGTGGCTCTCTCATGCAAGGTCCCCTCCAATCTCCCTCGAGGCCTGGCCAAAGATGCGGCCTGAGCGGGTCAGCACTATTCCTGCAGCTGCACACAAACACGCACCAGTACGCATACGCCCGCTGCATTTCTCCTGACACGAGAGAGCCGTGTTGAAGATGTACTGACTATCAGGGTCTGCTGACCCAGTGCTCGAAGGAATACGAAGGAATGTTCTCATGGATTTATTTATGACCATATCTCAAATAATGATGGGGGAAATGCTACACAACTTCAGAAGACTAACTGGCAGGACGTCTCATAACTTGTGCTGTTATTAATTTATTATTAATTTAGTCTATTTACATGTCACCTTTTATTCATTGCGGTTATTCGAAAGCGCCCGGTTTTATTTGCAGTTGTAGTTGCTCATTAGTTTTAAAAGTGCAGCCGTGTATTTCAACTAATAACGTAATAGTCTATTTAATTACTGCATATTCCAGTGGATTTGGCAACATGGGGCTCTTTTACTGCCCTGTTGTGGCTCCACAGCAGAATTTTTTTTAGGTAAAAATAAAAAATGTAATAATCCTCCTTTACAGTGAAATAAAGCTCTGCTGATCATTTAGTCCAGTTTAACAATAAATGGTCTTAAACTGCTGATTCCCCCTTTAACCCAGTAACACAGACAACAGTCTCGCCTAGCCAGTAGCTAATGAAAAGGCAAAGAGACCATTGATAATTTGGAGAAAAATATACTTATCTGCATTTATAATCACTCAAGCTGGTTTCTTGATACGTTTAATCTGCAACAAGAAACTGTCAAAGACAGAAAAGTCGCGAAGCTGCAGTCAATTGAGATTGATTTCTCCCGCTCCACCTTAAATGGTGCAGCACTAATATTCTGGCGCCTCAGGCACCATTTAAGGTGGAACGTGAAAATTCAAACAAGAATTGAGGGAATGAGAAGTGACTTTGTCAAAGGTTCAGAGGCGTCTTACAAGAAACGGATCTACTTTTGTGGAAAAGTTTCCTGCTGGAGATGTGAGAAAAGCAGCTATAGCTGAGCTGAAGCTTAAAGCCGAGCAAAGTAAATCTGCATTTTCATTTAGATTATGTTTTTAATCTATGCCAGAACATTAGCACATAATGACTCAGCCAAGACGGTAAAATCATACATCAATAAAATGGATATAGGTCTCCCAAGGCACGGCCCAGCCAGCTTTGTAGAAACTGTATTCATAAATCATCACATGCATTTCCCCAAACATGTGGATTTATTTAGTATATATCAGAGACCTGATTATGGGGTTTATGACACTATATAAGACACTGCCACCTATGAACAAGGACTAAAGTAAGTCACACAGCCAAAAATAGTAGCAGCCAGACTGAAGCCTGAATTCAGTCCACTGTTTTGTCAATTTTCAACAGGGCTTAGGGGTGAAGTGTCAATTTAGCACTAAGCTAAGTGACAGTCTATTAGTTTGCACTACTTATTAGCTACTTTAGCGTTGTAGCCCCAACGCAAAACTAAAGAAGCAACTTCAAGCGTGTCTTGGATGATCGACTACACTTGGGCTCAAAGGAAAAATGGGTAAATTTGATTTTTCATCGCTTTAACCGCTGACTGCTCTGACAGCAGGATTGTCATCATTTAATACATCTCGCATCAGCAACGAAGCATTTTTCATATCGCAGGGAATCCGGCATGACCTTGTCTGCCCAAGTTTCAAAGCGAAGGGAAGGAATCACAGGGACGGCAGTGATTTTCCTCAGAAGGAGCGCGTGTAATGCTGGTGGAAGCAGCGAGCTCCGTCAGCTCTCAGAACAGCGCTTTGAATTAGAGCTCCGCTCCATCAGCAAGAAACACGCATTCGGATCAAAAAAACACACCAAAATGCAGGCGAAGCTTTCGTTCCCGCTCTGCTCGCCCCAGGCCTCGCACACCAGAGCCCAGGTAGTCAAATTAGATAGCAAATTATGCATTGAATGGACAAGGAGTCAGAGCCTCGGAAGGGGAAGTAAAAAAAAAACAATACATATTTGTCAAAGTCTCCATTAGAAAACGTCAATCAGGGAAATATGTCATCCTTTGCTAGCAAAATAATATCAGATAAACAAGATGGATCATTAATTCTCTGTCTTGTAGCTTCTCACTGTCTTCTCGCAGAATCTTTTAAAAGCCACCCTCCAGTCCAGATAATATCCCTGTGTATTTTGGGTGGTCTTTGCTTTTGCATTAACACAGGCCTTATTTTTAATAGACCAGTCATATTAATCTAGCATAGCCCTCCTCCATCCAGTTCGCATTTTACCCTAACAGCAAGCCACCAGAACTCCTGCATAATTCATGACCATGCAATTAGCACAATACTGTAAGTAGTGCAAATTCATCGATTAATGAAGAAACTAACAATGAAAGCTTTGGCAAAACAGGCTTTAGCAAAAAGGCCTTGCCTGATGCATTTAAAGACATTGTTCTGTAAAAATGCTTGTAAATATCTCTAGTTCTACTAAATAGTAAAAAGAAAAAAGTAAATGTTTTACTGGTAAATACATTAACATGGTCTTGAATAATCTCCACATATGAAAGCCTGGATAAGCACATGATCTTACACTCTACTGCCAAAAGTATTTGCTCGTCTGTCATCCCATTCTTAATCCATAGGGTTTAATATGATGTCGGCCCACCCTTTGCAGCTATAACAGCTTCAGCTCTTCTGGGAAGGCTTTCCACAAGGGTTAGGAGTGTTTATGGGAATTTTTGGCCGTTCCTCCAGAAGCACATTTGTGAGGTCAGACACTGATGTTGGACGAGAAGGCCTGGCTCACAGTCTCCACTCTAATTCATCCCAAAGGGGTTCTGTGGGGTTGAGGTCAGGACTCTGTGCAGGCCAGTCAAGTTCTTCCACATTAAACTGGCTCATCCGTGTCTTTATGGACCTGCTTTGTGCACTGGTGCGCAGTCATGTTGGAACAGGAAGGGGCCGTCCCCAAACTGTTCCCACAAAGTTGGGAGCATGAAATTGTCCAAAATCTCTTGGTGCTGAAGCTTTAAGAGTTCCTTTCACTGGAACTAAGGGGCCGAGCCCAACTCCTGAAAAACACCCCCACACCATGATCCCCCCTCCACCAAACTTTACACTCGGCACAATGCAGTCAGACAAGTGCCGTCTCCTGGCAACCGCCAAACTCAGACTCGTCCATCAGATTTCCAGATGGAGAAGTGTGATTGGTCACTCCATAGAACACGTCTCCACTGCTCTAGAGTCCAGTGGCGGCGCTTTACACCACCGCATTCCATGCTTTGCATTGTGCTTGGTGATGTAAGGCTTGGATGCAGCTGCTCAGCCATGGAAACCCATTCCATGAAGCTCTCTATGCTGTTCTTGAGCTGATCTGAAGGCCACATGAAGTTTGGAGGTCTGTAGTGATTGACTCTGCAGAAAGTTGGTGACCTCTGCGCACTATGCCCCTCAGCATCCGCTGACCACTCTGTCATTTTACGTGGCCGACCACTTCGTGGCTGAGTTGCTGTCGTTCCCAATCACTTCCACTTTGTTATAATCCCACTGACAGTGGACTGTGGAATATTTAGTAGTGAGGAAATTTCACGACTGGACTGCACAGGTGGCGTCTGATCACGGTACCACGCTGGAATTCACTGAGCTCCTGAGAGCGACCCATTCTTTCACTAATGTCTGTAGAAGCAGTCTGCAGGCCTAGGGGCTCGGCTTTATACACCTGTGGCCATGGAAGTGACTGGAACACCTGAATTGAATGATTTGGATGGGTGACTGAATATGTTTAGAAATATAATGTGTTTCTTTTGTTCCCAAATTCGACCATTTATATCACAACTTAAACAGGCTTTTCAATTACAGATGGATGACTTCACTGGTGTAGTCTAGACCAGTGTCAAGCCTCCCACCAGCTTAGCAGACTCCGTTCAGAACTCAAACTCCCAGAATCATCTGACTGTTTGTGTCCAAAGCCTCATTCTGAAGTGTTCTATCGGTCTACCGTGCAACGCCGATCCTTCATTTCTGTGTTTGACTTCCTGGTTTTGTCTTCTTGCACGTTTTCTTGTTCTCGAATTGTAGCCTGACCCCCTTTTGACCCTGTTTTCTCTTTCTTGTAGCTCGACCTCCAGCTCATGTTCTCTCATTCTGGTTTAGCTTACCCTGCATTGCCCATGTTTTTGTACTACGATTTGGGATTTGCCCTTTTCTTTTTAACCACAACCTGCTCAGCAAAGCCATCACAACCAAGGCTTCCCAACCTATTTTCACCAGGGCCTACATGTAGTATCGCCAAATACCCTGAGAAGGAAAACAGGAAGCTCTCCAAAAAAGTGCTGCGCTTTCAACCCACACACTCATTATTACTGTTCTTCCCATCAACAAGCACAATTTCATCCCATAATAATGAAAGAATCAAATGTGCATAGACCTACATTGGTGAGATTGTGGAATAGAAGAGTAATACAGTAATGGCAACACTTATTTCTGTAATTAGCGGTACTACATCTCATTGACAATTAGTCAGACATTACATGCCTTTTTTAATTGTTTTTATCCATATTATCCAAACTTCGGATAGCCAGTGCTCTACTCTGATCACATTTGAATTATTAGACTAAAGCAAGCTTGTTTTAGCTGGAATACATATTGAGCATTTTGTATATATTTCTTTAGAGGCAAAAAAAAAACCCTTGAGAGTTTTGAGAGCATCTGCAGAGCAGCGCAAAAACAATGTTACACATCTAAAATGTGGTTCAATAAGCTCTGTTTTTGAGAAATAATCCATGTATACATTGGCAGTGTTTACATGCAAAAATTTTGCCAATCTGATTGAATACACTCTGAATCTGATGGAAAATCTTCGTTTACATGCGCACTACAAGTAATCCGATGCAAAATGACACGCATGCGTGGAGTAGCGTTCGGAGTTACCATGTTACCATGGCAGCGAGCATCACCTGAGGTCCAGTCTGTGTGAGATGAGTTTGCAGTTGGCGCGCTTGTGCTTTTAATTACTTTAAAATGATGTCAGACTCAAGAAAACATCCTTCAAGAGTTTTGCCAATCCGATTGAAAACATTCCGATTATAGGTTCAGACTGAGGTGTTTATGCTCACTCTACTCAACAATCTGATGGAAAATCTCTGTTTACCTGCTCACCACAAGTAATCCGATACAAAATTACACACGTGCGTAGAAAACCACTTAGTGTAGATGTTACCATGACAACGAACATCACATAAATCCAGTCAGAGTGAGATGAGCAGCAGTGAGCAGTGATTGTGTTTTTAACTGCTTTAAAATGACGTCAGACTCAGGAAAACGTCCTTCACATGTCCTTATTAAAGAAGGCAGATAGGAAGACTTCGTGTTCTGAGACACATAAGCTGGACATCCGTCCCACCGCCGTCTTTTAAAGATCAGAGCATGAACTTCGTCTCCTCTGCAGACCAGTTTCTGCTCCGCCGTGTTGAACGGTATAAACTCTCACTGTGACGCGACGCACATGCAGAACGGCCTTAAACTTCAGGCGTTTACATGGCAATTATTCTTCCATTTAATGGATTATTTAGAGGTTTACCCACCTCGATCAATTGGATAGAAGTTGTATTCCGAAATGCTTCAATCACACTAGACTATTCAGATTGAGGTGTTTACATGGATGTATTCTATTCCGATTGAGCTATTAGTCGGATTATTAATGGATTATTAGGCTGCATGTAAATGTGACTTTTGACGGAGCCTCGTCATAATTCGTTTCAACACTGTGACCCACCACTAAACACCACAGGTCTAATCAGGGGTAGTGAGTATACTGAGACGACCTGACAAACTGCAAATAAAAAATGAGCTGCAAATGTAGAAAATGCTTCCAAAGCATGTCAAAATGACAACACGGCCTTGCACTTTACAAATGTGCTGCAAATTCGGAGACACTCTGCAACTTCAGAAAACACTTTCTTCAAAATGATGACACCAGCTACACGCTTCACAAACACACTGCAAATACAGAAAACACATTTCAGAAAAGCTGATCAGCCAGTCACAACACGTTGGAGGTGTTTCTGGAGGACAATCAAAGGGGACGGTGCCATTCAGACTTTTAAACTCCACATAAACATTCACCAGTAAAAGTAAGTTAACTTTTATTTGAGCAGATTTTTACTGTCACTGTATCGGAGTGGGAATTAGCTGTAGAGGTTTACGGCAAACGTTAAGTTAGTGACACCAGATTACACCACAGTACGACAACAACATCTTCACTTACTTCTGCCATGATGTCCATGCTGGGAACACCAAGCTTCTGTGATGTGGTGCTGTAAATCATTACGCAGTTCTCGTGAGAGATCTTGCACCGCTCCTCCAAAGTTACATAGCACTATAGCAGGTGTGACGATAGCTCCCCCCCAGTCCTCTATGTGCTTGTTTACCTTTTGGTTTTGTCCACATGCTTCCTTGTTTTGTTTCTTCCCTGTTCTGCCCCCTTGTTTCTAGACTCCGCCCTTGATTGTTCTTACCTGTGTCTCATTACCTGTTCCTGTATTTAAGCCCTGTTTTTCCCCTGTTAGGTTGCTGGTCTTTCTATTGTATCGTATTGTTTGGTGTTTGTTCTGCTGGCCTCTGTTGTTTGTTAGCCTGTTTTCCTTTTTTGTAATGTCTGTCCCTTGTTCTATCCATGTTGGCTTTCTGCCCCTGGACTGTCTAGACCCTGATTATGGATTTGCCCCTAATAAATCTTGCTTCTCTCAGCATATGTGTCCGCCTCGTCGTGGCTCCATGGCATTACAGCAGGCGTTCTGGTTGGAGTAGCAATGACAGAGATGCTGTTCTCCCTGTTATAAACCAGTGTACCATCCCAGTGATTTTGAAGCTGTTATTTTAAGGTAAAATTGCTACATAATGTTTTTTTAACGTAGGAGAATTCCTAACAGTCGTTCATAAATGCCTTTTTGTTTGGTATTTATAGAAAGATCATAAGGTCATGAACCAGCTTGACAAGGACTGAGGGAGAGTTTTATATCCTTGGCTGTTCAGAGTTGGATTTCAGTGTTTAATTGAATATTTTCCTGTGTCAAAAATTCAAACACAGTGGTAGTAACAGCCAAAAAGGTACAGGTATGCAAAGAGCTCTCTGTGTTCTCATGTTTTTATGTGTGGGCTTGTGGAGGTCATCTTTGTGTTCCCCTCATTCTTTATTTTGTCATTGCAATGTCCAGGAAACAGCCCTGTGTTTCTAGAGACTTGTGTTTTCTAGGCCCTATGTTCCCAATTTGTTATTTTGAAAATTATATTCCCTATAATCCCAGGGTCGTATGTTGATTTATGGAAATGCTCTAGAAAACAACTGAGGCCTTATGTCCCTGTGCACCAAATTTCAGTTGTCTCCAAGTTGCCTGAATCATGTTTTGTTAAGATCTTCAGGATCAGAAATTGCCCAGATATCAGACTCAGTCTGTCTGCTATTTAATATTTCAAAACTTTGGGGTTTTATTAGTCAGCTTGCTGAGGAATTCAGCAATAGAAGTGCAGTCCAATTAAATACTTAAACCAGACAAAGCAATTATTTAAATGGTATTCCTTTTTTATTAAATTGCTTTTCAGACCACTCTTAGTATTCAGACAGACTCGGTATCCATCGATTCCCATGAAACAGCTAAAATCACTCTAGTGGTTCAGACTTTGACTAAATATTTTGTATGCATGCTGGTTAGGCACATTTTTCTTCTTATTCAGCCAGAAACACAAACACATACACAAAAAGGTGGTCGTTAAGTCCCTGCACATCTCAGGCGTTCTGCTTTCCACATTAGAATAGGAGGCATTTGCAAAACTATAGGATTTTATATGCCACTTGGCTTGAAGTAGTAATCTACTCCATTTATTATTAATTCCAGCTGGTGTGTGTTTGTCATTTTACTCTGATAACTTTTTAGTCAGCTGGCTGAGGCATGCAAGAAATATGCAGTCCACCTAAACACAAACCAGACAAAGCAATTATTCAAAGGGTATGTGTATTCTACATTCTGACTTTGCGAAAAAATAAAAAAGTTTCCATTACATTTGCTCAGTAATTAGCTCACTGAGGCTATCCTATCATTTCCTTTTATGTCCTATTAAAAAATCAGCTGCTCAGAGTTATCTGTATGACCTTTAGTGACTCCACAACCCTAATCATGATATTAGGAAATGTTTATAAGTTTCTGTCATGCATACCATTGAAGTTTGATGTATCATATACAGAGCTGAGAGAACATAGAGCCCTGAGAACGTAGGCATGCTCCCAGTTTATGCCAGCCACAGGTCCATCTGGCCCAAAACCTTCAGCCAACTGGGAATTCTCCTGTCTCTCTAAGGTAAACCTGGCAGTATACTTCAAAATACTAGAACAAAGTGAAATCAAACTGTCACCAAACACGCTTTTGAAAGTATACTTGTGAAGATCTCAGCGTACATCTCAGCATCTAGAAGCCCACTGTATGCAGTGGATCAGTTTGAGTCAGGAGGCGGTCTTAAAACAAAGACAAATACGATTAGGACCAATCACAGTCAGAGTAGGTCTCAGAACAAAGAGGTATGATGAGGTATGACAGTCAAGGGGAGGTGCCATGATGAGCAAGGCAGACATGAGGACCAATCAGTAATGGGGCAGGAGCCTCAGTACAAAGGATAAAGTGATTAGGACCAAACACAGTCACGAGGTCTCAGAATTAGCAAGGCAGTATTTAGGACCAATCACTGGTGGGGGAGGAGTCTCAGAAAAAAGGATAAAGTGATTAGAACCAATCAGAGTTGGGGGGGGGGGCTCTCAAAATGAACAACACAGTGGTAAAGACCAATCACAGTCAGAGGAAGGTCTCAGAACAAAGAGGTATGATGATTTGAACAAATCACAGTCAAGAGGAGGACTCGCAATGAGCAAAGCAATAGTTAGGACCAATCACAGGTAGGGGGAGGAGTCTCAGTGCAGAGGATAAACTGATTAGGACCAATCACAGTCAGTAGGAGGTCTCAGAATGAGCAAAACAGTATTAAACACCAATGACTGTCAGAGGGTCTCAGAATTAGCAGGGTAGTAGTTAGGACCAATCATGAGTAGGGGAGGAGGTCTTAAAACAAAGGAAAAGATGGTTAGGACCAATTTTTGGGGGGAGGTCTCACAATGAGTGATATAATAGTTAGGACCAGTCACAGGTGGGGGAGGAGTCTCAGAAAAAAAGAATAGCGTGATTAGGACCAATCACAGTCAGGAGGGGTCTCAAAATGAACAACACAGTGGTAAAGACCAATCACATGGTGTGTGTGTGTGTGGGGGGGGGGGGGGGGTCTCAAAATGAACAACACTGTGGTAAAGACCAATCACATGGGGGGGTGGAGGGGGGGGGGGTCTCAAAATGAACGATATAGTATTAAAGACCAATCACATGGGGGGGGGGGGTCTCAAAATGAACAACACAGTAGTAAAGACCAATCACAGGTGGGGGAGGAGTCTCAGAACAAAGAATAGAGTGATTAGGACCAATCACAGTCAGGAGGAGGTCTCCGAATGATCTACAGAGTGATTAAGATGTCTGTAAGCACTGTACTCAAACCACTGCATCGTTTTGGCCAAAAATATCTAATTTTGCTTCAGAAGATTTTCGTTTAAAGTGTTTTGCCAGCTTAAACCTTCTAAGGTAAAACATTTCACTCCGTGCTGGACATTCACGACCACATCTTACATAACGTCTGAAATCTCCCTTCAAACCACACTAATGAAGCTCACTGCACATAAACATCTGCTGAGTCATCACCATCACCTCTTCAAATCAATACTTACGTTTATAGCTGAGCTGATTGAGGGCTGCACACCCCCCACACCTGGCATTGAAGGAGGCCTTAATTGCATAAGGCTATTGGGTTTGATTAGTTAGCGGTGCCACTCATTAATTCACGCCTAATTAAAAAAGTGAAATGAGAGACGGGGCCGGCTAATTAATTGAGCCAGGCTCCCTCATACGCAGATAAAATCAATGACATCGTTGTCGACTCGAGCAACAATTGGAGAGTATTTATGTGCACCATGGTAGATCTTTGAAGATGCTGCCTGCCAAGAGTTACTGTTGGCTGTTAAGCAGACAAATGTTGGCATTTTTTTGCATGTTCCCTGCCAATTTTGGATTGCATTCCTTTTTATCACATTGATTTTTCGCATCTCTTCTGCACTGTTTCTAGCTTTCAGACAGACACATTATCCATCAATTCCCAGGAAACAGCTAAAATCACTCTAGTGGTTCAGCCTTTGACTAAATATTTTGTATGTGTGCTGCTTAGGCACATTTTTCTTCTTATTCAGATGGTTAGTTTAGTTGAATTACATGTAATAGCTGTTTGGGCGCTGTTTGTTTTGTATAGCGTTGTGTACACCCACACAAACACATACACAGAAAGGCTGGTCATTAAGTCCCCACACATCTCAGGCATTTCGTCTCTGCTTCCCGCATCACAATAGAAGGCATTTTCTAAATATTAGCGTTGGTGCGTATTTTCAGCCTGACTGCCTCCATTCATTCTCATTAAAAGGCAACAAGCAGGAGAGAAGGCAGCAGAGCTTGTCTGAAGCTACAAAGCCTTTTTTTTTCTTTATCTGGAAAATATAATATTCTCACCGGCATCACCTTGACAAAATTAAAGATGAGAGTGCGGCAATAATGTGTGTGCAGAGGGGATGTAAAAGTTGAGCACAGAAAAGTTAAACCTTTAAACTGCAGGGTTATGTATGTATGTACATCAGTTCCTCACCCTGATAATATAGAAACATGCACCCTTTATGTAATTTTCAGTCAAAACAGACTCTCATAATCTCTCATTTAATCCAATGTATGTGTCATTTTTCATGTGTAAGCAAGTCTACACGGATCAGGCATGACATTCTGACCACTACCATAGTAGTCTATCTGTAGTCCACTTTGTTGCCCTGTTCTTTAGTGGTCAGGACCCCCATGGACCCTCACAGAGCAGGTACTGTTTGGGTGGTGGGTCATTTTCAGCACTGTGGTGGTGGTGGTGTGTTAGTGTGTGTTGCTCTGGTCTGAGTGGATCAGACACAGCAGTGCTGCTGGAGTTTTTAAACACCTCATTGTCGCTGCTGGACTGAGAACAGTCCACCAACCAAAAATATCCAGGCAACAGCGTCCTGTGGGCAGCGTCCTGTGACCACTAATGAAGGACTAGAGGATGACCAGCACAAACTGTGCAGCAGCAGATGAGCTGTCGTCTCTGACTTTACATCTACAAGGTGGACCGACAAGGTAGGAGTGTCTAATAGAGTGGACAGTGATTAGCACTGCTGTGTCTGATCCACTTATACCAGAACAACACACACTCGAACACCACCACCACCACCACCACCACGTTAATGTCAATGCAGATCCCAAATAGTACCTGCTCTGTGAGAGTCCTTGGGAATCCATCCAGCCATTCATATTATATACAAGTTGTTCATTTTCAAAACTGATTAAAAGCTACAGAGAAAATGGTTCTCCTAACAACCACCTGGAAGATCAAAAAAATTCAGGCATCATTTATTTAAATTACATATAATTATATATTAAATATAAGATCATTCACTTGCATAGGGAAAGGAAAACAAATAAAACACAGGACTTTCCAAAGACAAAATGATTAAGAGCTACAGAGAAAAAGGGGCTCGTAACAACCACCTGGAAGACCTGGCTGACACCAAAACAGCTGATAAACAGCACGTAAAGCTTTGATCTCTGAGAGAGAGGAGAAGATCAAGCTGCTTCAGATCTGAAAACATCCACAGGTGTTTCTGTCCATCCTTCCACTGTGAGAAGACCACTCAGCGCTGTGGGTCTGAAAGGACGTGTAGCTGATCAAGAAGAACCTCACTGAGAAAAGGAGACGGACACATCAAACAAAGAAGCTGAACGATGGACTGACCACCCCAGAGTCCAGACCTCAACGCCACTGAATCTGAATGGGTTTGATTACTTCATTTGAAAATCATCAACCAGCTTCTAAGACTGAACTTTAGAGGTGTGTCTGCAGATGAAACTGAAAGTTCAGTCTCCTGAAAAGAATTGAAGCTATAATAAAGGCAAAGCATGCACAAAAATATTTGATACCTCACTCCAACTGCTTCACAGACCAATGCTCAGGGGCTTTACACCCCTCTAGATGATGGGCATGGTCACCTTTGACTCATGTGCAGGTGCTCCAGAGTTTCCCATTCCACTGATCAATGGAGATCAATGGAGAAACCACTTTTCTGTTCAGTAAAGTGCCTGTGTGAGCTCAATTCCCTCATTAGATAGGGATGTCTATACACTTTTGGGGATATAGGGAATCATGGTCCTCCTCCAGAGGATAGCAAAGCATTCCCAGAGGATAGCAAGGCATTCCCAAGACAGTGGAGAGATATAATCCCGCCAACGCGTCCTGGGTCTTCCCCCGGGTTTCCTCCCCATCGGACATGTCTGGAACACCTCACTATGGAGGCATCCAGTGGCCATCCTTACCAGATGCCCGAACCACCTCAACTGGCTTCTCTCAACGTGGAGGAGCAGCAGCTCTACTCTGAGCCTCTCCTGAATCGCCGATCTTCTCACCCTATCTCTCAAGGAGAGCCCGGTGACCCTGCGGAGAAAAGCTCATTTCGGCCACTTGTATCTGTGATCTCGTTCTTCGGTCACTACCCAAAGCTCGTGACAATAGGTGAGAGTCCGAACGTAGATTGACCAGTAAATTGACAGCTTCGCCTTCTGGCTCAGCTCTCTCTTCCCCATGTCAGACCGGTATAGGGACACCGCACCAGTCCACCTGTGAACCTCTCGCTCCATCTTTCCTTCACTCATGAACAAAATCCCAAGATATTTAAACTCCTCAACTTGAAGCTAGAATTCACTCCGGACCTGGACAGAGCATGTCTTTAAGACTTATACATGCAAATAATCTCTGTTTTAATTGGCTGTCTTGAACATACCTGTCAAAAAGTTTGAACATACCTCAAATTACACATTGCTGATTTTCTAAGTTTGAGTAAGTTAACACATCTCTTCACTTGACTAGGGAAGTGCAAACATTTGCATACAGTTTGCCTTTGTGACCTGAATGAATTCAATTAATTCAAAAATGGTTTGCAGCAGAGTTTTATTAAAATGGACTCTATGGACTGGGCAGAAAACGATGCGGTTTAACACTTTAACAGTCCTTTAACAGTGCTTTAACTGCAAGTTCCCCTTCGGGATCTATCTATCTATACTTCTATCCATCTATCTAGTCATCTGTCTATCCATATACACATGCAAGTTGTTCATTAAAAGAAAAAAAAAGATTAAAAGCTACAGAGAAAATGTGACTCCTAACAACCACCTTATAGACATGGTAGACAGCAAAACTGCCACCATCAGTGTGGTTACGAATCTATCTATCTATCTATCTATCTATCTATCTATCTATCTATCTATCTATCTATCTATCTATCTATCTATCTATCTATCTATCTATCTATCTATCTATCTATCTATCTATCGTCCCATCCATCCATCCATCCCCACCCTTTGGGATCGATCTATCTGTCTATCTATCCATCTGTCTATCCATACATCCATCCCCTTTGGTACCGACCTACCTACCTATCTACGCACCCACCCATCCACTACACACAACATCTTTCACTTCAACATAGTAAAGAAAATGCGCTTTAAAGGTTTGGATTAGTCCATTTTGATTTGTTTGCAATGGTAAAATTCAGAGTGTTATTTTATATCAGCATGAAGCCAGAAAACACAATCATGTACAGCCAATATAATCACTGATGCCAAGTGTTCACATTAGCACTCATGTTTCCAGCTCTTTCTTTTTCTGCCCTTTCTCCCCTGCAGACACTTCGTCCTGCGTTCTTCAGGGCTGTTTTTTTTCTCATGAAAAATTTGCGAACAGATGTCTGATGAAAAAAAGAGGAAATACACAAAGGGAGAGAGAGAGTGTGTGTGAGACAGGAATAAATAACGAAAGGTGATAACAAAGGCCTGAACTGCAGTTGCCTGTGCCACTATTTTTACTCCTCCAAAGAGGGACTGAGAGAGAGGGGGAGAGAGAGAGAGAGAGAGAGGGAGAGAGAGAGAGGGAGAGAGAGAATTCTCAGAGTTCTCACAGAGCTCAAGATGAACGTGCTCTATAGTACTCCTACACCTCCTCCTTAGGCCTGTCAGTCGGGCCAAGGCGCCTCATTTACAGACAGCGCGCTTGGAAGACAGCAGGCCCTGAGCATAAACACACACACAGTGTTAGACCTGCTCACACTTACATGACATTAACTCCACATGGCCCACCTCTTCCATGGTCATCATCATGTTGGGTGCAGCAGATTGGTTACCTAAGCCTGTGCCTGTTTAACTAAGTCAGAACTTCTAAGTATAAGAAATCCATTTGAACAGCCCTGAAACCCACAATTCCAACTCAGACCGGCAGCATCACAAGAAATATTATACTGTGGTGAGATCCAGAGCATTCTGTTTGAGTATGAACTGCTTTAAAGTTAATGTCAAATTGAATAAGAAGAAAGAGAGTTGTGTGCAAAAGTTTTAACATCCCTGGGCACATGACAGAATAGGTCGGCCATATACGTGTACCTTGCATAGGGCCTACCTTGCATAACGCGTACCTTGCATAACGCGTACCTTGCATAACGCATACCTTGCATATGGCATACCTTGCATAGGGCGTACCCTGCATAGGGCCTACCTTGCATAAGGCGTACCTTGCATAGGGCCTACCTTGCATAGGGCGTACCTTGCATTGGGCCTACCTTGCATACAGTCTACCTTGCATAGGACCTACCTTGCATATGGCATACCTTGCATACAGTCTACCTTGCATAGGACCTACCTTGCATATGGCATACCTTGCATAGGGCGTACCTTGCATAGGGCCTACCTTGCATAGGGCCTACCTTGCATATGGCATACCTTGCATAACGCGTACCTTACATAAGGCCTACCTTGCATTGGGCCTACCTTGCATAATGCGTACCTTGCATAACGCGTACCTTACATAAGGCCTACCTTGCATTGGGCCTACTTTGCATAATGCGTACCTTGCATAACGCGTACCTTGCATAAGGCCTACCTTGCATTGGGCCTACCTTGCATAGGGCGTACCTTGCATAAGGCCTACCTTGCATTGAGCCTACCTTGCATAGGGCGTACCTTGCATTGGGCCTACCTTGCATAACGCGTACCTTGCATATGGTTTACCTTGCATAGGGCCCTGCAAATTATGCATGGACCCATCTCCATCTTGTGTCAAAGCTCCTTGTTGTTTAAAATTTTGAAGAAAGGTTGAAACGGAACTGTCCACCTTGTCATGAAAAAAGAAAAAAAAAACACAATGAGAGAGAATTGTGGGAACAGCAAGCAGGTAAACATATGATTCTATCTTCTCCAAGTTTGATGTCAGTAAACAGTAATGTTTAATAAAAAAGATGATATTATACCTGGGCAGTGCTTCTCTGTCTGTCTGTCTGTCTTTCTGTCTGTTTAACCTAGCTGGATAGTACATCTCTCTCAAGTCTGTCTGTCTAATTAACCTGGGCAGTGCTTTTCTGTCTGTCTGTCTGTCTGTCTGTCTGTCTGTTTAACCTAGTTGGCATCTCATTCCCACAACTTAGCAGGTTGTGGCCAGGCATTATTTGAATTTATATGGCACGGCACCAGCAGGGCTCCATAATAAAGTGAGAGTGAAATACAACCAGTTATAATGTTTGATAAATTCCAATGGGCAACAGTGTTTACGTACTGCAGCTCAGGAAGGATAAACCGCATCATAATGTAAATAGAATTTATTTTTTGACCATTTATTTTTTGGGGGTTGTAGTGGGAGCACTGGGGTGTCAGGCCTGACTGTGTGGCAATTGCACATGGTTTGCATGGCTCACAGGTCAGAAACAAGGGCCCCTCTGCAGAATTTGGCTTAGAGACCCAAGGATGTCAGCACCCGCTATAAAATAAATTAACATCCCCTGCAAAGCAAAGAAAATTTGTATATCTACTCTCGGCTGATTCTCATTCGCATGAAGTTGAAATCTGATGAACTTTTTCACCAGCAGATCCACAGCTTCTTTTTCAGTTCATTTAATTTACTCAAAGGTTCTCCTGACATTTTTGGTGCAATGTCTAATTTATGTAAATAATATTGTTTCATTTGAACTTACATAAAAAACCTGAGATTAAATTCCATGCATCTATGACCAAAAATTTTCTCATACCACACAAAACCTCTCCTCTGATGGGCAGCGAAAATGCTGTTCGATAAAGTGTGGTACAAATTAAATGGTCAGAATATGTTTTCTCCCACTTTTTTCATTCTTTAAATGAGTTATGAGTGAGAAATGATTAATACTGAAGGATTTTATGGGTTTTTAAAGCGTAGAGACTGTGGCAATAAGTGGCAGAAAGGTTTCTCTAAGTTGCCATTCTGTGATGTCAGTATGGCAGCATTTATATTGTGATAAAAACAAGAAACAAAGATGTCTTAAGCATATCTTAAGCAGACTGTCTACATGAGTTTCTGTTTGTCTACAATGTGCTTTTAGACAAATAAAAGAGGACAGCCTGAGAGCTGGACTGGCTGCAGTCGCTTTTCAGAGAAAATGTTCACTTTCACCCTCAAAACCTCCATCATTTTGTCACTCTGAAGATGTTAGCGTACCTTGAAAGCTGTGCAGGAATTTTTCCACAAAGCATTTACATCCTTTTTTCAGTCTGGACTCCCACATTGTCATGGGTTTGGTTCTCCAACCATTCTGGACACATCCTCGAATTTTGATCTTTGATGAAGATGAAGTGACTCACCTTGAATTGAACTGAACCATTTGTCTCTGTGTTTGCACACTGAAATTAGACCTCTGCATTTAACCCATCCCTGCAGTGAAACACCCACATACATGCACACTAGTGAACACACACACTAGGGGGCAGTGAGCACACTTGCCCAGAGCAGTGGGCAGCCCTAGCCACAGCACCCGGGAAGCAAATGGGGGTTAGGTGACTTGCTCAAGGGTACTTCAGTCATGGACTGTCAGCCGAGGGGATCTAACCAGCGACCTTATAATAAAATGTATCAGCATGTGGAATCAGAGGTGAAAGCTGAGTCAATTCTATACCATAACTGCAATCACCAGCATTGCTTGATGTGTCCGTCTCCTTTTCTCAGCGAGGTTCTTCTTGATCAGCTACACGTCCTTTCAGACCCACAGCGCTGAGTGGTCTTCTCACAGTGGAAGGATGGACAGAAACACCTGTGGATGTTTTCAGATCTGAAGCAGCTTGATGTTCTCCTCTCTCTCAGAGATCAAAGCTTTCAGTGCTGTTTATCTGCAGTTTTGGTGTCTACCAGGTCTTCCAGGTGGTTGTTAGGAGCCCCTTTTTCTCTGTAGCTCTTAATCATTTTGTCTTTGGAAAGTCCTGTGTTTTATTTGTTTTCCTATCCCTATGCAAGTGAATTATCTTATATTTAATATATAATTATATGTAATTTAAATAAATGATGCCTGAATTTTGCAAAGTACTGTGCTGTAAGTGTTTATTCTTCTCATTTTGAGTAACCACTTGCGAGACGCAAGGTTCAGAGGGATGACAATGTTTTGGAGAAATCACTTTATTAATGGAGAAGATAACTCTGAGAGGTGGAAATAGACATTTCTTGCCTCGAGATTTTAAGGGTTCATAGCGGAGGTAAACATTGCAGGCCTTTAGCGCCCACTAAAGATCACTAAGTGGGCATGAGTTAGCGCGGCTGAAGCGGTTGTGAGAGAGATCGAAACAGCCGCAGCAGTAATTAGCACTCCCTCGGCTACTGCTGACATCCAGCTGGCCTCCAGACATGTCACTGTATGACCTTTGCCACCACCTGAACTTTGCATTTCTCTCTTTTAATCTTTTTTTTACTCTTTTTTTTCACTCTCGTGAAGCATATGTGTTTATTTGGCTGTGTTTTGGCTGGCATTTGGCTGTGACTCACTGAGTTCTGTGTGTGCCTGTCTGAGTGTGTGTGTGTGTGTGTGTGTGTGTGTGTGTGTGTGTGTGTGTGTGTGTGTGTGTGTGTGTGTGTGTGTGTCTGTGTCCTGACATTTTTACAGAAGGCTGAGAGTCCTCCCGGCTATTCACACACACACACACACACACACACATGTGCGGGTGAATAAATCTTTGTGATAACAACCCTGTGGTCTGTGTTTTAACACTCACTGCTGGATGCTGGATCTGCTCCCTCCTGAGAGGAGATTGTAAGAACATTAGTGTGATTCCAAGGCCCTAAAGAGACAGAGGCCTGCAAAGGTTATGGATAGTCTGATTGTTTACGTTGTTTTGCATGTTTTTCAAGATTCAGGAGTTTTATGGTCATATGAACAGCAGAAACTGGCAGTTACACTGTACATTGAAATTCTTACTTTGCTGTTATAGAATTATAGAATAGAATAGAATAGAATTCAACTTTATTGTCATTGCGTATGTCGCAGGTACAAAGCAACGAAATGCAGTTTGCATCCATCCAGAAGTGCTTAGCAGCAATATAAATATATATCTTACAATGTACAGTAAGTATAGTATATACAGGTTAAAAAAATATGAGGGGGTATGAACATGAAGGGGGTTATACAGGTTATAAACAAGAATGTACAGGTTATAAATATGAAGGGGGGTAAGTATGTACTTATGAACAGGTAGTGTATTTACACAGTATATACAATAATGGCCCTCCCATCGACCCACCACCAATGGGAGGGGCAGTAGTAGGGGTTCGGTGCATTGTGGATCGGGCAGTGTCCGAAGGCGTGGGCCTTGGCGTTCTGATCCTCGGTTGCTGAAACTGGCTTTTGGAACTTGGAACGTTACCTCACTGGCGGGGAAGGAGCCTGAGTTGGTGCGCGAGGTTGAGAGATACCGGCTAGATATAGTCGGGCTCACCTCAACACACAGCTTGGGCTCTGGGTCCAATCTCCTTGAGAGGGGCTGGACTTTATTCTTTTCTGGAGTTGCCCATGGTGAGAGGCGGCGGGCAGGTGTGGGCTTTCTCATAGCCCCTCGACTCGGTGCTGGTATGTTGGGGTTTTCTCCGGTGGATGAGAGGGTAGCTTCCCTACGCCTTCGGGTTGGGGAACGGGTCCTGACTGTTGTCTGTGCTTATGCACCGAACAGCAGTTCAGAGTACCCAGCCTTCTTAGAGTCCTTGGGAAGGGTGCTTGAAAGTGCTCCTCCTGGAGACTCTATTGTCTTGTTTTGGACACTCGGGTAAAGAGAGGAGCTGAGCTGTCAACTGATCACCACCTGGTGGTGAGTTGGATCAGGTGGTGGGGGAAGATGCCGGTCAGACCAGGCAAGCCCAAACGTATAGTGAGGGTTTGCTGGGAACGTCTAGCAGAAGAACCTGTCAGATTGATCTTCAACTCACACCTCCATCAGAACTTTGACCAGATATCGGGGGAGGTGGGGGACATTGACTCAGAATGGGCCATGTTCCGTTCCTCCATTGCTGAAGCGGCTGACTGTAGCTGTGGCCGTAAGGTAGTTGGTGCCTGTCGGGGCGGTAATCCTCGAACCCGGTGGTGGACACCCCAGGTGAGAGATGCCGTCAAGCTGAAGAAGGAGTCCTACCGGGCATGGTTGGCCTGTGGGACACCAGAGGCAGCTGGCAGGTATCGACAGGCCAAGCGATCTGCGGCTTCAGTTGTCGACAAGGCAAAAACCAGTGTATGGGAGGAGTTTGGTGAGGCCTTGGAAAGTGACTTTAAGTCGGCTCCGAAAAGATTCTGGCAAACCGTCAGGCGACTCAGAAGGGGAAAGCAGTGTGCCACTAGCACTGTATATAGTGGAGATGGTGTGCTGCTGACTTCGACTGAAGACGTCATTGGGCGGTGGAAGGAATACTTTGAGGACCTTCTCAATCCCACCGACACGTTCTCCAGTGAGGAGGCTGAGTCTGGGGACATGGGAATAGGCTTGTCCATTACTGAGGCCGAAGTCACTAAGGTAGTTAAGAAGCTCCTTGGTGGCAAGGCTCCAGGGGTGGATGAGATCCGCCCTGAGTTCCTCAAGGCTCTGGATGTTGTGGGGCTGTCTTGGCTGACACGCCTTTTCAACATTGCATGGACATCGGGGGCGGTGCCACTGGATTGGCAGACTGGGGTGGTGGTGCCTCTTTTTAAAAAAGGGGACCGGAGGGTGTGTTCCAACTACAGGGGAATCACACTCCTCAGCCTCCCTGGCAAGGTCTATGCAGGGGTACTGGAGAAGAGAGTCCGGCTTATAGTCGAACCTCGGATCCAGGAGGAACAGTGCGGGTTCCGCCCTGGTCGTGGAACACTGGACCAACTCTTCACCCTCTCCAGGATTCTGGAGGGTTCATGGGAGTTTGCCCAACCAGTCCACATGTGCTTTGTGGATCTGGAGAAGGCATTCGACTGTGTTCCCCGGGGTATTCTGTGGGAGGTGCTTCGGGAGTACGGAGTACATGGCTCTTTGCTACGAGCCATTCAGGCCCTGTACAAACAAAGCTGGAGTTTGGTTCGCATAGCCGGCAGTAAGTCAGACTCGTTCCCAGTGAGAGTTGGACTCCGTCAGGGCTGCCCTTTGTCACCGATTCTATTCATAATTTTTATGGATAGAATTTCTAGGCGCAGTCAAGGGATGGAGGGTGTCCGGTTTGGTGACCTCAGGGTCACATCGCTGCTGTTTGCAGATGATGTGGTCCTATTGGGGACATCAGGCCGCGAACTTCAGCTTTCGCTGGATCGGTTTGCAGCCGAGTGTGAAGCGGCTGGGATGAGAATCAGTACCTCTAAATCCGAGACCATGGTTCTCAGGCGGAAAAGGGTGGAGAGCCCTCTCTGGGTCGGGGATAGGCTCTTGCCTCAAGTGGAGGAGTTCAAGTATCTCAGGGTCTTGTTCACGAGTGATGGTACAAGGGAGCGGGAGATTGACAGGCGGATTGGTGCTGGGTCAGCAGTGATGCGGGCTCTTTACCGGTCTGTTGTGGTAAAGAAAGAGCTGAGCCATAAGGCAAGGCTCTCGATTTACCGGTCGATCTACGTTCCCACCCTCACCTATGGTCATGAGCTTTGGGTAATGACCAAAAGAATAAGATCGCGAATACAAGCGGCCGAAATGAGTTTCCTCCGCAGGGTGTCTGGACTCTCCCTTAGAGATAGGGTGAGAAGTTCGGTCATCCGGGAGGGATTCGGAGTAGAGCCGCTGCTTCTTCACGTCGAGAGGAGCCAGCTGAGGTGGTTCGGGCATCTGGTTAGGATGCCTCCTGGACGCCTCCCTCGGGAGGTGTCACAGGCGAGTCCACCTGGGAGGAGACCCCAGGGAAGACCCAGGACACGCTGGCGCAACTATATCGCCCAGCTGGCCTGGGAGCGCCTCGGAATCCCCCTTGGAGAGCTGGTGGAAGTGGCTGGGGAAAGGGAGGTCTGGGCTTCATTGCTTAGGATGCTGCCCCCACGACCCGAACCCCGGAGAAGCGGAAGATAATGGATGGATGGATGGATGGATGGATGGATGGATGGATGGATGGATGGATGGATGGATGGATGGATGGATGGATGGATGGATGGATGGATACAATAATGGGCAGTATATACAGCAGATGTAAGTGCCGGTAAGTGGTGTTGAGTGGTGTGTAAGTCTGTGTGTTATTGGTGTGTGTTAGGGTACAGTCCATTGTTATTTGTTTAGATGTCAGGAGGTAGAGTTCAGGAGTGTGATGGCTGTTCCGGTACCTGGTGGTCTTAGTCCGGAGGCTCCTGTAGCGCCTCCCAGAGGGCAGGGGGGTGAAGAGTCTGTGTGCTGGGTGACTGGGATCTTTGATGATTTTCCCAGCCCTCTTCATTTCATCCCAGTTCCTCCATTCACCAAATATAATCTTAATATAATCTTAGGGAAAAAATAGGCATTATAAGAGTAACACTAAAAACAATAGTAAAAATGTAGTCATAAGTAAAAAGGTACAGTTAAGTAAAATGTAGTTATAAGTAAAAAGGTACAGTTATAAGTAAAAAAAAGTACAGTTATAAGTAAAAAATTACAGTTATAACAATAATTAAAAGGTAAGAAAAGAAGTTATAAGTAAAAAAGTACAGTTAAGTAAAATGTAGTTATAAGTAAAAAAGTACAGCTATGAATAAAAAAGTACAGTTATAAGTTAAAAAGTACAGTTATAACAATAATTAAAAGGTAAAAGAAAGTACAGTTATAAGTAAAAAAAGTAAAGTACAGCTATGAGTAAAAAAGTACAGTTATAAGTTAAAAATTACAGTTATAACAATAGTAAAAACGTAAAAAAAGTATAGCTATGAATAAAAAAGTAGTTATATGTGCAAAGTTGAAAGAAAAACTATGTTATGTTGTGGTTATTTGAAAGCTTCTTCACCGAAACACTTCAGTTGTTAAATAATAATTGAAAATATTCACTCCATATTAATGTATGTTCATTTGCAAGAGTTCTGGATATATCAAGTATTTGGTTTCTGTCGTAAAGGTGGACGTTTCAAAATATGGCATCAATATATGGCACAATATGGTAAATCCTTAAAAAAATCTTGAAAGTGGTTTATGGTGTGAAACCCTTAAATAAAACACTAGTTTTAGAAACAGTGCCAACAGCAATGCATCTTCCATTCTGTTACCCCACTGGTCAGGGTTTTTGAGGGGCCAGGGCTCAGAGGGGAAAAAAGGACGAGTTAAACTTGATTTATAGAGAAAGTGTAATCATGCTTCAGCATGCAAGCCGAGATATAATCCACTACTATATTTAATCACTACATAGTATGTAGGGATAACTCTAATCAGTGATGTTAAGGTCTGGACTCTGGGGTGGTCAGTCCACCGTTCAGCTTCTTTGTTTGGTGTGTCCGTCTCCTTTTCTCAGCGAGGTTCTTCTTGATCAGCTACACGTCCTTTCAGACCCACAGCGCTGAGCGGTCTTCTCCCAGTGGAAGGACGGACAGAAACAAACACCTGTGGATGTTTTCAGATCTGAGGCAGCTTGATCTTCTCCGTTCTCTCAGAGATCAAAGCTTCCAGTGCTGTTTATCTGATGGGCTCAGTTTTGGTGTCTACCAGGTCTTCCAGGTGGTTGTTAGGAGCCTCATTTTCTCAGTAGCTTTTAATCCAATTTTTTAACTTCAGTTTTGGATGGTCATATCTAATCCTCAGAAATATCTCCAGAAAAAATGAAATAAAAAAAATAAGCATTACCTCTGGCCATTTTGACTGAAAAATAAATGCCGGGGTATCTCTGTCTGTCCATAATACTGTACCTATGATAAAATAATTCTATAAAATAATTCTATATTCTAAAAAATAATTTATAAAATAAAAATTCTACAAAAAAGTGCATGCGTGTCCACGTACATCTGTGTGAGGGTGATGGTGACGCTCGGGTAGTTGGCCAGCATTCCCACTCACATGTTGTTTGTGTTAAGGGTCCAAGCTTTGACAAGCCATGTCAAACCACATCACATCTAATGAGACACCAGCAACCACTTATGGACCAGCAGCCTCTCTCCCACCAGTCTGTATCAGTCTTCCCATCATTCTCCACCACTGCAATCCAATTGTTACCCTTACAAAAGATCTGCTGGCCTTCGGAGTTGGGCAGTGTGAGGCTGAATGGACACACCAATTAGCACTAATTCATTTGATTAATCTTGAAACACCGCACACGGTCCATCTGGCCTTGCAGAGACATATAGTTGCTCACTGACATGAAGTAATTGACCCTAATCCATATTCATGCAGCACTGTATAGGCTACTATGTGCTCTAAATTACAAGCATCAGTAATCATTCGTATGAGGCACGGCTTTCGATTGAGCCGCTAAGTGGAAAGTGAATGAGATATCAGTGCATTAGTGTAATAGTTTCCTGTGTTATGCTTGCATGCTCCTCTGACTAACCCACCTCCTCCAGCTCACTCATTTAGACGCATGGAGTGGGAGCCGAGTGCAGAAAAGCAAGCCTTGCAAAGTGCATCACCTCTGACAAACCCTTTGTCAAGCATGATTTTCATGATGGAGCTCCAGAAATATTGCCCTGACCTCAGCCCACTCCACATAAAGAAAGTTCAACTTGAACATCCACTTATGCAGCTGAGCACTTCTATTTACTAAGCCTCACATATCTGTGGTATCATTCCTTAAAGATATACCCTCCCAGTTTTACAATGTAATCTCTACTAAATTTTTAGCACAGGTATCACTAGCCAGCTTTAGATGCATCTTAATAATCCATTAATAATCTGACGAACAGTTTAATCGACTTAATAGACTAATCTAATTGAGGCCATTTGGAATAAAATTCCTGTCCGATTGAACAAAGTTTGTAATTCTGTAAATAATCAGTTAAATAGAAGAATAATATCTGTCTAAACGCCTCTATCTGATTACATTCCCTATCGGAAAGCCTAAGTCCATTAGGCATGTGTGTCGCCTCATAGTAAAATACCGTTCAACACGGCAGACGACGTTCATGAGACGAAGTTCATGCTCTGATCTTTAAAAGACGGCGGTGGGACGGACGTCCAGCTTATGCCTCTCAGAACACGACGTCTTCCTCTCGGCCTTCTTTAATAAGGACATGTGAAGGACGTTTTCCTGAGTCTGACGTCATTTTAAAGCAGTTAAAAACACAATCACTGCTCACTGCTGCTCATCTCACTCTGACTGGACTCGCGTGATGCTCGTTGTCATGGTAACGTTTACACTAAGTGGTTCTCTATGCATGCGCATAATTTTGGATCAGACTAGTTATAGTGAGCATGTAAGTGAAATTTTTCCATCAGATTGATGAGTAGATTGAGCATAAACACCTCAGTCATAACCGATAATCGCAATGTATTCAGTCAGATTGGCAAAAATCTGTGCATGTAAACAGCCACTGGGGAAACATGAACAGTCCTGCATCATGAACCCCAAAGATGTTTGAAAAACATTTGGAAAAATGCAAGAGAAAAAGCTGAAAACTTGACTACACTGCTTTAAGTCCTTGCCCGTGATTTCAGTTTCCTACAGCTGTGCTTCGGCGTTTTGCTGTACGATGAGCAGCAGGCACTAAACATATTCGTTTTTAACTGTACAGTGTGTTTTGTTTGCAGTGGCTCAGCAATTAACATAACATAACACCACTGTTAACATAACGTTTCTGTGTCTGTTGCTTAGTAACAAGAGACTTGCAGTGCACTTTAGTATACATTCAACTACTGTACTGATTTACTCTTATTAGAAAAACACATATATTAATAAATTCTCACATACACTTTTTTTTCATATGGCAAATGTTCACTACAACGATGGCATTTTGGGGCCACTGTTAAAAAATAAAAACAATAGTCTTTGAGAATAAAGTCTTATCTAAATATTTTAGAAACAAAGAGTCAAAATACTTTTAGAATAAAGTTGTATTTTTTTTAGAATAAAATCATAAAAATTTGAGAATAAAGTTGTGAAGTTGTAAAAATAAACTTGTGATATTTCGAGGACAAAGTGAGCTAATTGTAGGAAACTGCCATAATGTGTTGGGCCTCCGTTGCTGTACTGCTGTAAAGATGCCCAGCGTTCTGGTGTCCTGCTCCTTCAGGATAGATCATTTTGATTATCATTCTCATTGTCTCCTATGAAACTTCATGCTCTCTTCGAATGGTGCGGAGATGTAACCAACCACTAGGGGGCAGTCGTGGGCTGGAGGTTAGGGATCTGGCCCTGTGACCGGAAGGTCGCCGGTTCGATCCCCAGGGCCGACAGTCCATGACTGAGGTGTCCTTGAGCAAGACACCTAACCCCCAACTGCTCCCCAGGCGCTGTGGATAGGGCTGCCCACCGCTCCGGGCAAGTGTGTGTTCACTAGTGTGTATGTGGTGTTTCACTTCACGGATGGGTTAAATGCGGAGGTGGAATTTTCCCGGTTGTGGGATCAAAAAAGTATCACTTACTTATACTTAATAGCCTTGTAGACGAGCACTGCCTGAGAGTTCTCCTTCAACAAAACAGACAATTTCCTCCGAGTCTGTCTGGTTATATCTTCTAAATAAACACAGTTTCATGCACAGCCGTCTCTTAATCTAAAAACATTCTGATGCTAATGTGCCAGGAGAGATGAGTATTTCTTTATTGGTGACCTCCTTAACATCCCGCATTTTAACACGAGGAACTTGCTACCTTCCTTTCCTAAAATGCTGCCATGCACTAGAATTTACCACTGCAATGTGGGAGATTGTGATGCCCTCAAAATTATACTGGAATTCCTTCGTATGCCAAAACTTAAACAGGGATTTTATAGTTACTGGCTGACTTTACACGGTGTAACTTTGGAAACCTACATGAAACCAAATTGCACTTGAGTTGCACAACTTAAAGCATCCTACAACTCCTTTAAATCTCAGCTGGAAGACTCTCAACTTTGTGGAACACATTCCATGAAGCACCCTATCAGTATGTCAATAATGCATCATATGATCATACTAAGATCATTTGAAATGAGTCCACTGGCTCAGTGGGCATGACAATAAAATAGAAGATGTTTTATTGGGCAGTTGAAAAGGAGAATGCCCTGACTTTATTGTCATTGCTTAGGAAACTGACAGTCATGAGCTTCTGAAAGTGAATGCTTGCTGCATTACTTAGTCAGGTAATGCTAACAGATGTTTAAATGGCTACTTGTGTCACTATTTATTCTGTGTTAGTTTGCTGTTAATGTGATTTATCTAGCTAGATTCCTTTTCGCCTTTCTGCCCCTTAATTTCACACAGAGTGGAGATTCCCCTGAGATCCAGGTGGAGAAAATGATTGTAGGAGAGAAAGAGATGCTGTCCTTGATGAATCTGTAGTGCTTTCAGGACAGGATGAGCTAGACATCAAATAACTTGCAACAATAATGGGTGTTTAAACATTAATTTACAAAGGCATGAAAAATCACAGAACTGTTTGAAATACATATATACTACAAAAACTATAGAGAGTTAAAACTCAGAAAGATAAAGGTTGAAAAATATAATGACAGCAAGAAACTTTGTACAATGATGCTGCAAATATGGAAATAACACATCATAAATGGTGTTAAAAATATGTGAACTGCTACTTTGGCTGTCTAAGGAGTGACTGAATGTAGTGCATGCAACTTGGATTTTTTAAACTGCTTTTTGTGACTGTTGCATTAACATTATATATCATGAACTACTCACAAGACAGTTTCACCACATAAAGCCAGCCTTAGTCCTCGAGCCTAGGCAGTTGTTGCCTCCTGCCATTACCAGTTCTGGAGAAACACACAGTATTTCCACATAATATGCACTATATTTCCAAAAGTATTCACTCGCCTGGCTTCACACACATATGAAAATGAGCGACATCCCATTCTTAATCCATAGGGTTTAATATGATGTCGGCCCACCCTTTGCAGCTATAACAGCTTCAACTCTTCTGGGAAGGCTTTCCACAAGGGTTAGGAGTGTTTATGGGAATTTTTGACCGTTCTTCCAGAAGCACATTTGCGAGGTCAGACACTGATGTTGGACGAGAAGGCCTGGCTCACAGTCTCCACTCTAATTCAGCCCAAAGGTGTTTTATGGGGTTGAGGTCAGGACTCTGTGCAGGCCAGTCAAGTTCTTCCACACCAAACTGGCTCATCCACGTCTTTATGTACCTGCTTTGTGCTCTGATGTGCAGTCGTGTTGGAACAGGAAGGGGCCGTCCCCAAAGCGTGAAATGGTCCAAAATCTCTTGGTGCTGAAGCTTTAAGAGTTCCTTTCACTGGAACTAAGGAGCCGAGCCCAACTCCTGAAAAACAACCCTACACCATGATCCCCCCTCCACCAAACTTTACACTCAGCACAATGCAGTCAGACAAGTACCGTCTCCTGGCAACCGCCAAACCCAGACTCGTCCATCAGATTTCCAGATGGAGAAGTGTGATTGGTCACTCCAGAGGACACGTCTCCACTGCTCTAGAGTCCAGTGGCGGCGCTTTACACCACTGCATTCCACGCTTTGCATTGTGCTTGGTGATGTAAGGCTTGGATGCAGCTGCTCGGCCATGGAAACCCATTCCATGAAGCTCTCTACGCTGTTCTTGAGCTGATCTGAAGGCCACATGAAGTTTGGAGGTCTGTAGGGATTGACTCTGCAGAAAGTTGGTGACCTCTGCGCACTATGCCCCTCAGCATCCGCTGACCGCTTTGTCATTTTACATGGCCGACCACTTCGTGGCTGAGTTGCTGTCGTTCCCAATCACTTCCACTTTGTTATAATCCCACTGAGAGTCGACTGTGGAATATTTAGTAGTGAGGAAATTTCACGACTGGACTTGCTGCACAGGTGGCGTCCGATCACGGTACCACGCTGGAATTCACTGAGCTCATTGATCACCTCTGTTTCGCATTGTAGGTGTGCTGGTGTTGTTTTTCCTTGACCCTGCTGAATAAATGACAGCTCTCTGGTTTAAACTCAGTTGCACCTCAGTTACTGTTTGTAGCTTTAGAATAGGTGAGATGATGACTGTACCATTGTCAGTAACAGGCTATGGCCTGATGTGAAGATGTGGAATATAGCATGTTGGGAAAACTTACACAATATATCCTGATACCACCTCCTTTTTATGATCATGCGCTAATGTTTTAGCGCTGAGCTCAGCATGGGGGAAAAAAGACCACCTCTTTCTCTTACATAATCAGAAGCAGCAGCAGTTTGGTGTAGATTCACTGAACACATTTAAAAGTCCATCATGCAGCTGAGTTGTACATTACACATTAAAAAAACCTTTATAATTTATTTTCAGATACTATTGTTTATTATTTATTATTTATTATTATTCTTTTGTTTACACGATTTTACAGCAACCATAGATTTGTGCTGTAAGGCTTCGTTGAAGGTGGCCATTTTATTAGAAACACCCATCTTTAGTTTCACATTTGTAACGTTTGGGGGCGATGAGGAGGCGCTCGTGTGAAGAGATTTATTATGGGCAAATCCATATTCATGGTCAAGACAGTCCAGGGTCAAGGAGCCAACATGGAGAGATCGGGGTACATACATGATACAGGAACACAGAACAAACACAACAGAAGATGGAAGAAAAGAATCACCAAACAACATGAGAATATAATACATCAAATACTACATACAGCATGAGGATACAATACAAAGGCCAGCAAGAGACTAGGGGCTAACGACTGTTAACATGACACAGGTGGAAAACAGGTGGTTACAATTGGGGCGGAGTCAAGAAACAAGGGGGCAGGACAGGGAGGAATCAAAACAAAGAAAGCACATGGACAAGTAAACAAGAACACATGGAAGACTGAAACCAAAACAAAAGCACATGGATGACTGGGAAGGTCCAATCGTGACAACATTGCAGGTATACAGTTAGAAACTGCAATTCATTTGTTGCCCTTTGTAGGTTGCGTTAACTATCAGTCATGGGCTAGAGGTCAGGGGACCAACATTGCGACTGGAAGGTTGCCAGTTAGATCCCCTGAGCTGGCAGTACATGACTGAGGTGCCCTTGAACAAGACAGCTAACCCCCGACTGCTCCGCAGGTGCTGTGGATAGGGCTGCCCACCGATCTGGGCAAGTGCACTCACTGCCCCCTAGTGTATGTCTTGCATCACAGATTGTGGAGGTGAAATTTCAAAACTGTGGGACTAATAAGGGTCACTTCATCTTAATCATCTATCCCTTTATCCTCTAATGGACAGTTTCAGTCAAAGCTACTCATGACTGGATATCTTGGATTGAGGACCAGGTCTGTCGGTGTGGTGAAAGGTCTAAACGCCTTTTTTTTTTTTTTTTGGTTCAGTCTGCATTCGTTCAGGTGTGGGGCCTGCAGTAGCATATGGTCGATTACTGTGGAGAACAATTTCAACATGTTTGCTTGTACTTAAAAAGAAAAGAAACCCTGTTTATTCAAAATTCATTAATAATAGAAGTCGATGGGCAGATGCCTGAAGCAACTGCCTATTTGGCATCAATTACAAGTGTATTTCGAGAGAGCAGGTGTTCTGTCCTTCTCTAAGTACGAGAAATGCCTTGAACTTTTTGCCTGTGGTAATGGATCGTACACTACTGGTGCGTCAGATACAGATTAGGTTTAGAACCTGCTGCAGTGTTCCTTTAAGCAGCATCCATTCAAAATGCATCCAAATGTCTCCTAGTTAATAAGAAGGGGACCCGCTCAGGAAGCTGCAGTGCCTCTTAATGTTCTGCTGTGCATTACTAGATTACAAATAAATTTCAGACATGCTGTAAGCAGATGTAGGGGAAGCAAATGAAAGCCTCAGGGTGAAGTGGCGTGATCGATTGCATTAGGCCTGAAAATGAACAGCCGGCGCTTGCTGTGCTTTACAGTGTTACAGTGTACATTTTCCTACACTTGATACTCAGCGTCAATAAAGATTGTTTCCAGAAAGACCACAGAGTTACGCTCACTGACCACTATATTAGAAACAGCAGTAACACATTGCTACAAGGAGACATCATAGTGGCCTTATTAACCCAGTAAAGTCACAGGCTTATTACATACTATGGTTTATGAATCATTAGCTACAGGAACTTTAATGCAAACATGCTGAGTTATTCTTGGTGGGCCCTGGCCATTTACAGCAGCTGGTAGTTAAATGGCTGCTTATTACTACTTTATTAAGCAATAACTAGATTAAATTAAGCATTTTCGAGAGCACCTGTAATGCCTTATCAAGCCTATAATTAATTGGGTGCTAATTACTACTTTATTAAGCAATAATAAGAGTCTAGAAATATCAGGTTCCACTTTAGATGAAGGGGTCTAATTTTATTAATTTTATTATTGGTGATTCACATTTGAGGCACTGATAAAACTAAAAAGGAAACACCACTCAAGTGCTTTGAAAAGCAGCCAACTGGGTGTTTTAGTGCAGAATTCAGAAGTTATCATTGGTTAGATAATACTGACTTGACAAGGGTTAAAAAGGGCATAACGATGGACACCTAAAATGTTGCACAAAAGATGATAATGCATAATTCATCAACAAAAACTGCTTATTTTTCACTAGTTAATGCTTAATAAAGTAGCAACAAGCAGCCAGGTGTTTACAAACTACAGCTGAAGAGTTAGAGCTCAGCATTGCTGGTGTACAGTTTAGAGATTGTAGTTCATCTGTAGATGCATGCGTTGTATGTGTCCTTCGTCACTGGTTAGTTTCCTAGAGCCCATCATTAGCGCTGAGCTCAGCATGGGGGAAAAAATGAACACCTGTTTCTCTTACATAATCACAAGACACCAGCAGCCTGGTGTAGATTCACTGAACACATATAAAAGTGCATTATGCAGCTGAGTTGTACATAAATTCATTTTCAGGTTCTATAGTTCATTTTTGATCATTCTCAGCTTTACACTATTTTATGGCAAACATAGATTTGCGCTGATAGACTTAATGCTTAAAAGCTTCATTTAGGTGGCCACTTTATTAGAAACACCCACCTTTAGTTTCGCCTTGCAGGTGTACAGTTAGAAACTGCAGTCCATCTTTTGCCATGTGTAGGCTGCATTAACTGTCCTCTATCTCTTCATCCTCTAACAGATGTTAGTTTCTAAGCTGGAGCCACATCTTTGGGTGGACAACCACTCTCCACCAAGCAGTAATGCTGACGTATGGAAAAACATGATGTGTGCTGAGAATTGTCCACCATTTGAATAATATTTGGTCAATAACCAAATGTGCATGGGGACAGATGACAACAGATGTAATTGGGCACCTATATAGTGGACATATAAAGTAGGTAGGGTTAGGGTTAGGGTTAGAGCGGAAGCTCAAAGCAGGTGTTTCTCATAAAGTGCACAGCGAAGGCAGTATGTCCACGTCACACAGTGTAAATAATATCGGTTGTTATCTGTTGTTAGTCAGGCAGAAGCAGCCAATGGATGGTCTTTACTTAAATTAAATGTCCAAAAGTATCCAGACAGTCCTCCTAATGAGTAAATTCATTTACTCCAAGGTGTTGACACAGGTGGTCAGGCGCAAACAGCTTGTATGATAGAATGGGATGCTCTGGACGTCACTATGCCCAATGCCAGGCAAAGGCTAGAGGGATATAAAGCAGTGGAGCTGCATCCATTACCTTTGGGATGAGCTCCAGAACTGATCATACAACATCAGTAACTGACCTCACTAATGCTCCATCAAATCCTCACAGCAATGTTCTAACATCTAATGTAAAGTCTTCCCAGAAGAATAGAGGCTGTCACTGCAGGAAAGGGGGACAAACTCCTTATTAATTCTCCTCATTTCTGAAGAAACGTTGGGATGGACATACAGTGTACTGATGAAAATGCGTCAAAGATTTATTCCATAGAACGATCTCAGCTCTGTGTCGGCCGACACAATGTTCATGTCCTAGAATTGTCCTCTCACTCTCTTGTCCTCTGTCCTCTGCGCTGTGCTCTAGGCGGGTCTGCTGGGACTGAGGCTCGGGCTGTTCACATGCAAGCTCGCTGCTCACCTCAGGCAGCTCTCACGTCTTCCTAATTTATAGCCCCTGTGGTGACATGGGCTAGATTACACTGCACTCCTTTTTTGAACCCTCTTCAAAAGCCTGCTACACACCCAGAGCTAGATAAAAGGGGACTGTGTCAGTGCATCTTCTCCACTCTCGGTTGGTATGTTTCTATTTCTAACATTTCTTCATCTCATCTCGGCCCTTTGCATCTTTTAAAGGGGAATTCCACCATTCATCAAAATGTCTGTATAATGTTTGAAGTTGAATTTGAGTTTAACCCTCTGTGGTCCATGAACAGACCTGCTCATCAAATTCAATGCTTCTATGTCTGTTTCGGTATCTTTGTCATAATCCAGTGCAGAAATACAGTTCAAACAGCTCCTGAATCTGTAGAGTCGCCCTTTCTATTCCATCTTATCACAAGATCGTACATGAGTCACATCCAGAGTTATGAGGCTGTGAAGAGGGGCTGAGATACATGTCAATTGCCTCTCACCACGTGGACTGGTGTCCATTTACAGACCAATGGACACTCAGGAAATCATTAAGGATTGACCCAACAAGCTGGAAACCCTTCATTCAGTCCACATCAGAGACACATGTAAAATGGCATGCAGAGAGTTTACAGCTACTGAAGCTGCTGGAGCAGTTTTGGAAAGTAACGATGACGATAACAGAATTTTGATAAGAAACAAATGAGTATCATGTTATTTGCAAGTGCTTTTAAATGAAAATTAAGGAAATGTCCTCAGACAGCAAAGGGTTCATGCTATCACATGAAATACATTGCCTTAAGCCTAAGAAATTGTTTAATGATAGTTTTGAGAAAGCTTTAGAGGTGACAAAATACATTATTGATGATAATCAAAACGACACACACACACACACCATTCCTCACCTGCCAAGGAGAAAACTCCCCAGGGAGTCACTTACCTGAGCCAGAATGAGGTCTTAGTTGAGGGGGAAGGTCCCTCTTACCACAGGAGGCCATGTAGCAGCCTCATGACTCTGGTGAAACATTGTGCAAGCAGCTGGCCCAGTCAGCCAGCCCAGGCAACCTCATGACTCTGGTGGAACAGTGTTGCATCAGACAAGTGGCCATACCAGTTTGCTTTGTAGCTGGGATGAAGTGTTGCACAAATGGCTGGCCCAGACACACAGCCCAGGCAGCCTCATGACTCTGGTGGAACACTGTGCAAGCAGCTGGCCCAGTCAGCCCACCCAGGCAGCCTCATGACTCTGGTGAAACACTGCACAAGCAGCTGGCCCACTCAGCCAGCCCAAGCAGCCTCATAGCTCTGGTGAAACACTGCACAAGCAGCTGGCCCAGTCAGTCAGCCCGGTCAGCCTCATGACTCTGGTGGAACAGTGTTGCATCAGACAAGTGGCCATCCCAGTTTGCATTGTAGCTGGGATGAAGTGTTGCACAAATGGCTGGCCCAGTCATACAGCCCTGGCAGCCTCATGACTCTGGTGGAACACTGTGCAAGCAGCTGGCCCAGTCAGCCCACCCAGGCAGCCTCATGAATCTGGTGAAACATTGCACAAGCAGCTGGCCCACTCAGCCAGCCCAGGCAGCCTCATAGCTCTGGTGAAACACTGTACCAGTCAGTCAGCCCGGTCAGCCTCACAGTTTTGGTGAAACGTTGCACAAGGAGCTGGCCCGTTCACCCAGCGTAGGCAGCCTCATAGTTCTGGTGAAACATTGCACACCAGCTGGCCAAGTCAGTCAGTCCAGGTAGGTTCATAGCTGCTGTGCAGCAATGCTTAAGCAGACAGTCCAGAGAACTCTATAGCTGTGGTGAGGTGTCAAGTAGCAAGCCCAGTCAGCCAGCCCAGTCATACTCATAGCTGCTGCATAGAGTTGCACAGGCAGCCTCGTAGCACAGTATAGTATAACTAAAGTGCTTGGCCTAGTGATCCTAAGGCTTAACAACTGACCAGTCCAGGCAGCCTCGTAGCTGTGGCACCACTCATACAGTCAGTCCAGGAAGCTGCATAACTGCAGTGCAGCATCACGCAAGTCTAGCTGTGGTGTAACATCACACAAAAGGCTGGTCCAGGCAGCCTCATATTTGAGATGTAGTGTGATTCAAGCTTTTGAGCCACAGGAGAAGGTCACTCCTGGTCAATATCTTGGTTGATACAGCTGTAAACTCTTTGGTCAAGGGGAAAACATCAGAAAAATGCACACAAACATGTAATTAGGGGTTTGTAAAGATAAGCTTCTAATTAGCAAGATGTAGAACTTATTATTATGATATATGAGAGAGAGAGAGAGAGAGAGAGAGAGAAAGATAAAGCACCATGAAGGAAGCTGTCTTTGGCAACGATGCCCCAGCTACTACATCGAAGCTCTGTCTCTAGAGTCGCGCCAGCAGCTTGACAGGAGCAGATAAATCCGATTTGATTTGGAGCCGAGCTCTGTCAGTGTAGGAAATCACGCTATGATGTTTATAGCGGAGTAGAGGAAAAAGTGATGGGGCCATGGGTCTTCTTCCACAGTCAGTGCAAACAAAGTTTACTTCAGTGTCACAGAATCTTTTCCACAAAAAAAGTAGCTGTGAATATTGATGTTCATATGCAGGTTTGGGGCTATACATATACTCCAGTGGTCAGAAAACATATGCTTCGTACACTGAGCTCCCGGTTTATATGGTACATTCAAAGGGCCTCAAGCTCCTGGACTTTTGCCCTTTGACTGTGCAAGTGTCCACTTAGTCAGCATGTAATAGTCGTATTTTATGTTGCCTCTGCTATTGTTAAAGATCTGTTTTGAGAGACGAGGATCAGCCTCACTCCAGAAACAGAGCTGGTGGGTTTGTTAGAGTCCTGGGATCTTATTTGCACATCATCCAGCTGACTGTGGAGATTTCATCTCAGTAATTCCAACCTGACACGTCCACATGCGTCTCTACAACACTGAGAAATACACTGATTTTAGAAAGCATCACGTTCTATAATGGGGGTTATTTTGAAGAACAAACAATGTTGACAGTGTGGGATGTTAATAACTCCTTAGATCACCTTTGATTGTTGTTAAAACAGGCATTATGGCCCTCTTAAGGAAACTGCCTAAAAAGAATTCGATAACTTTGCTGTGCAGGGCTGCCTACAGTGGAGCCCATGGCCTGTGTGGTCATGTGAGGACATTTGATTTGGACCATCAGAATGTTGTTTTTACCCAATAAATGAGCATTTTTATACAACGTCTTATTATTACTTTTTAATTTTTTAAATATTCCATTCACAGAAAAATAACATATTTGAAATATATTTCTAAAATGACCCCTTAAAAAACGTACCCATTAAATATGTCTCTCATATAATAAAAAATGCAAAATAGTCCCCCAACATATAAACACATATAAAAGTTTAGAGGACAAGCATTTCATTCACAGATTGCCATTTGTCCCCTTGAAAGCCTGTACAGAAAAATAATACATTAATAATTATAAATTAATTAATTAATAATAAAATAAATGTGACACGTGGGTTCAAGTGGTTTTGCATAGTAATTAAAATGGCTATATTTGTGTTAAAGTCATGGTGACGCCTGGTTCCTATCACCACCAGTATGAAGAAATCTGGCCGCAAGTTTTTTCTAGAATAAACAATTTCACTTCAAACCGCTCCGAATGAATTTCTAGAGTCTCAACTTTTGAATTATGCAGAAATTTTGGAAAATCAGTGGATCTTAAATGTCTGTGCACAGTCCTAAGGCACAGCCTTGCCCCTCAGACCCCCTCTACCTGTCCGTCAGTAGAAAAGGACCACCATATTACCACCGCAGACCAGATATCATTTGCAAAATGAATACAGCAGTGACACCAAAGTGGTAGCGGAATGTTAAAAGACCTGTATTTGCTCCTCCTTATGTGACTTCTCTGTATTGTGCCATCTACTTGGGTTTAAGGTGAGACATTTATGCACGAGGGCCAAGCGAGTCAGGCTTAATCAGTTCACTCACTGTTTCAGTTGAGGTCACACAAGGAAAGAGTTCTGTAAGCCTGTCAGAGTGCATATTATCAAAAGTTTTGCCCCACAGGAGTGCGTTGGTAAAAGAGACAAATTAAAAGTTTTAGATTTATCACAATCTCAGACGAGATGAAGTCTGAGCGGGGAGATTTATTCAGCGCCATACCGATCATGATGGATGTTAACGACAGACAATTATTGTTCATTTAATGCAAGTGCTGCTCCTGAGGAATGCTGACAGGGTGTATCAATCCCCTTGATGTATGATAATACCTCTTTGTTTGGCCCAGCATCTGCCACTGCTGCGTTCTTATGAGTTATGAATTATACCTTTGCTCGAGAATGCGTTTCGGAACACAGTTAATAGTTCTGCCATGCTTGGTTGTTTTAGCTCGGCCCATGCCGCCCCATATATGCACCGTGGACGTGTTTCCAATTAGACTCCAAATGCCACCGAAACGGTGGATCCCCTCGGCGCTTTATGAATAGGACCACTCCCAGGGCAATAGATATTATATCTCATTACCAGCGCAGTTAGCCACCTGGGGATTACGTTGAGGCAAGCCGAGCACTTAGGCAATTGGCTTCTTCCGCGCTCTCTCCCTTTTGTGGAACTGATTGAGTTTGTTCTCCCACAACACCCATTTAATGTCAAACTCAAAAATGGTCTGACCTCAATTTCCATGAAAAATGCTCGTTTAATGCGCGCATGTGGCAGCTTACTCTTTAAGCCGACCAAACGCCCAGGCTGTGTATTACACATTCAAAATTAGTATAAGGGGAGCTTAGATTAGAGCAGTACTGGAAAAAGCAGGCAAAACTCAGAGAAGGCCTCGTGATTTATGTGAAAAGAAAAGTCTACAATTATCCAACTTTTATCCCAAATTAAGGAAAATGATACAATCGGGTTGTTTTCGCTAGATGGATACAGCAACGCAAGCTTTCCCATTGAATTTCAGGAGAAGGTCTTTCCCATTAGATTAACCTCTAGCATAAGTCAGAACTGACAGTGGAATCAACCTAACACATTTAATATCAATGGGTGGGTCGTTGTGGATCACTCCAACTTAGCCCAAAGGTGTTGGACGGAGCTCAATCATTCCAGAGAACGCAGTTCCTCTGCTCCAAAGCCCAATGCTGGGGGGCTTTACATCCATCTAGCTCATGCTCGACATTTGGGTCACCTTAGGCTCATGTGTTGATGATCCAGCGTGTCCCATTCTACTGCAATTGCTTTTCTATGATGATAATACAAGGTGTGAGCACCTGCGACAGCAATTAGTGCACCTTAAATAGGCTGAATTAATTAATTAAAAGGTTTCCTGGATACTTTTGGACATATGGTGAAAGTACACTTCGTAAGTTCAGGGTTACTAACTGTGGCCCATCTGTTGCTGCACAGTTTATCTGACCTACTCTGCCTCATTAATCAATGGAAACTCACCACCACAGGACTGCTGCTGACCACCTACTTTATAGGTTCACTACATACAGTGCTACTTGAAATTTTGAGAACAATTTAGCATTATGTGGATTTTTGCATAAAATAAGATCAGACATTATTGAACTCATTATAGTACATGATGAGAACCCAATCAAATAAATAAAATAACTAGATATATAGATTTTTTTCCCTTTATTGAACAAATTGTAACATCCCTTCACTCTTTGTCCTGCTCTTTCTGTTTGCCTATTTCTTGGTTTCCTAGTGCTGTGTGCGTTTTGTTTATCTGCCATGTGCTTTTGTTTTCTTTTGACATGTGCTTTTGGTGTCTTGTTGGCCCTTGTCTTCACCTGTTCTTTGTCTCCCAGCCTTAGGTTGTTTAGGTTGACATCAAAATATATGGACTTTTTTATAGTTGTATTTGGTATATTCTAAGTATACTTTCGTTGAAGGCCATGAGGGACATGACAAAATAGGTGGTGTCAGCAAAAATAAATAAATAAACAAAGTTCTCATAAAAAGATCAAATAAAAAAAAATACACTGTATTAAAGGAGATATTTCAATGTATGTGTAAAGCTGTTAAAATATAGATTTTTGTGACCCAGTAGATAAAATACACCTAAAGAGGAGATGAGGACTCAAAATGTGCCATTTCCATGGAATGACCCCCAGACATTGTCATGACTTTAAGATCTGAACACATTTTAGGTCACATTTATGTAGAAATGTATTTAAACCTTTAGGCTGCAACGTATGTGTACAATTATAGACTGTAGCCCATTTATTACTGCACAATTTATCAGCCTCCCCACAACCCTCATTCACCATTGATCGGTTTCTGACCATAGGACCACTGTTGACCAGATAGTATTTGGGTGGAGAACCATTCTCAGCACAGCAAAGACACCACTGTGGTATTATCAGGCACACATCACTGTTACTGCCGGGTGAAGAATAGACTGCTCACCAAACATGTCCTGTCAACAGAGCTTCTGTCCTCACAACCAGGCCACTGCTCGCTAGGGCTAGAAGGGCATCTCCAAGATACACGAGGGTAGATGTGTCAAATAAAGGTAAATATGTGTAAATGGGGTGTAAAATGCTTTTTTCTCATTTTAAACACTGAATTAGCTGTAAGACTCTTCTGAGATGTGCACTACTTCAAAGAAATCTTACAAAATTGCTTGCAAATTCAAAACGACCATAACGAAGTTTGCCACAGAATTGGATGTGACTCTTACTTGGACACCTTTAAGCAAATCTAAAACACATCGTAGAGGTTTGGGGACTTGATTTATACAGATTATTAGTTATTAGCTATTATTAGTGCTTTTTTTTTTTTTTTTTTTTTTGAACAATGTGTTTATTACGTTTTTTCAGAAATGTTATGTACAACTACACAGGTAAACAACAGAAAAAATGATACATTATGCTTAAAAAAAAAGGAATGACAAGAAGATTTAAAATGAGAAAACGCACACAAAAACAAAACAGACAGGGCGTAGAAACTAAGGCAATGACTTATCTTCACTATTGCAAAGCCAACATTAACAGAAAAGGAAAGAGGTGGATAGCCTATCACATTGTTTCAAGCTCTCCATCAAACTCTTCGAGATGGTCCAAGAATGGCCGCCACATCTTATAAAATTCTCTGAGATTATTAGACAGATTGTACCTGATTTTCTCCATGTGCAATAGAGATGTGAGCTCAGATAGCCACGTCTTGAAAAGGGGCATTCATCGAGCGATGAATCTTGAGTGTTAGGCTTTCTGGGACATAGATGTCAAAATTCAGCCAGAAACGAGGAAATAAATACTTCTACAATACTACAGATTACTGTTAGCATCCCTATGGGGCTCTAGTGGTATGTTAGCACTGAGCTAATTAATGATTCTCATTAACATTTGTCTGCGTTTGAGATGAAATGTGGACGTTTGTCACTCCGTGTTTTGTTTGAAGCAGCTATGTATTTTGTCCTGTAGCAGTTTTACAGTAACTCTCTCAGTAAAAAGAGATTTTTCCATTTTTTTTCCATTCCTAAAACTAACTGAGACAGACTGGTCAGAGTCAGTGGCTCATCTAGAACTTCCAGAAGGCCTAGGGTGATGTTATCATGTTCACTGTCTCTTCCTAATTATGTTTGCAGTTAATCTGATGTGTAAGGCTTTCAGTTCAGCTCCTGAAGTCCTAACCAATGGGAGAACTTGGCTGAATCTACTTGCACACTACAGAGACAAGTCAAGTCAAGTCGAGTCAAGAGGCTTTATTGTCATTCCGTCTATGTACCAGTACACAGTGGAGTGAAATTACGTTCCTCCAGGAACATCACGGAACAAACGGTACAAAGTGCGAATGTGCAGATATGAGTGTGCAAACAAAGAAATAAACTAGAAACAATAAAATACGATAAATTAAACGGACGTTAGACACAGTAAACAGACTGGACAGGGCAGCACCGACACCGCACTCATTCTGGACATGAGGTCGTGGAATAAGGAGATATTAACCAGCTGTGATCTGTGAGTCACGCAGTCAGATGACAGACATAAACACAGCAGTTACTGAGGTAGGAAAATTTGGATAATTATAAAAGAATTTGAGGATTAAGGAACTGGATCAAATGAGCTCCATTTTGGCTGTTGGCCTTGTCTGCTGTTAGGAAGGAGCTCAGAGTTCAGTGAATTATAGAATATGATTCTGTCTGAAATGACCGCTTCATTTAAAAACTACTGATGTTGCAGATTTGTACTGGATTAAAACAATGACACTAACAGATGCTAAACTATTCTAGGCTTTTTTGTGTGCATCCACAAAACCCTGTGACCAAATGCTGGGCAGTGCTGGAAGAAGGCTGACCAGGCCTAAATCCAAGCAGCTCCTATGAGAGCCAATATGCTCTAATTTCACATTGCTTCCAAATATGTTGATCTACTAGGCTGCTACTGTATGAGTGGATTCTGAGATAAATGCACACACTGTACTATACTATACTGTTTTGTACTGATGCCTTATGTGCAGTAATGTTATTGTCCTGTTTAAATGATGTTGATTAGTTCAATATTTTGTGCAACAGCAGCAACTTCAAGACACCCTGACAAGCTGAAAATTGAACCTGGAAATCAAACATATATATATATATATATATATATATATATATATATATATATATATATATATTTTATATATATAATTTACAGTTCTAATTATGCTTCTGAATAAACATTCTAAACATATCAATTTTTATTATTGATAAAATCTATTTTTCAGTTTGAGAACATTGGCAATAAATAAAAACAATTGCCACAAAATAAACTTACTAAAATGATTACAGTACACTGGCTACAGAATTCCCCACAAAATATTATTATTATTATTATTATTAGGGATGCATTTTTTTGGCATTTTAAAGGTTTCTGTTATACTGTCATGTGTCTTTACTGGAGTCATTAAGACAATTTAAAAAGGCCAAGTTCTCAGTTTAAATCAGTTTAGTATCATCTTAAATATATTCGTCAGTGTTGTGTTTTGCATAATAACAAAGGGCCTCATTAACCGACTATTCCTATAAAGGCATTTCTTCTTAAAACATGACGAAAGGTCGCCGGTTCGATCCCCTCGGCTGACAGTCCATGACTGAAGTGCCCTTGAGCAAGACACCTAACCCCCAATTGCTCCCCGGGTGGCGTGGATAAGGCTGCCCACCGCTCCGGGCAAGTGTGCTCACTGCCCCCTAGTGTGTGTGTTCAGTAGTGCGCATGTATGTGGGTGTTTCACAGTTGGGTTAAATGCAGAGGTCTAATTCCACAGTGTGCAAAACACAGTGACAAATGGTTCAGTTCAATTCAAGGTGAGTCACTTCATCTTCATCAAAGATCAAAATTCGAGGATGTGTCCATCCCATTTGGCTCCATTTCAGATCACACATTGAGAATCTGTGAGAAGAAAACGCTACATGGGCTCCAAATGCGGACTATCTGGTCAGCCGCTGTCAGAAGCTGCAAAGTGCTGAAATTAGTCTGTATAGTCACTGTGTTACTTTAAGCACTGAGCTTTTTCACACTTCCACAAGGTTCTGCATAGATTTAGACATTAAATACTCTTTTTAGTGCCCTGGTGTGTCTGTGAGACTGAACCCAATCTGAGAATATCTTCATTAGAGTTTGCGTCATTGTTGGGAAGTGCTTTTATTTAGGTGATGTCAACTTGTAGAAAAATATTAGAAAAATAATAAAACTATTAGTTAATGATTGTCACTGAGTGCGTTTAGCAGCACTGCTGTGTCTGATCCACTCAGACCAGCGCAACACACACTAACACACCGCCACCACGTCAGTGTTACTGCAGTGCTGAGAATGATCCACCGCCCAAACAGTACCTGCTCTGTGAGGGTCCATGGGGGTCCTGACCACTGAAGAACAGGGTAACAGAGTATCAGAGAAACAGATGGACTACAGTCTGTAACTGTAGAACTACAAAGACCAGCTCTACAGTAAGCAGAGCTGATGAAGTGGACAGTGAGCGCAGAAACAAGGAGGTGGTTTTAATGAATATCTTTGGGGTCACATTTGATCAAATAAGACAAATGTGGTTAATCCCAGTCAACTATACAAACTAATATGATTAATCAAGATTATTCTAATTTTTAAAGCCCTAATGTTGATTTATTGAATTCAATTTTTATTACTATAGTGATTTTATATCATTCACTCTTCATACTAGAAGAAGGCTGCTACTTCAAACTCATGGGCACTGCATGTTTTTCTTTCATTAGGAAAATCAATTTGCAAGTGCAAAATCCTTCTTGTTTGAACTGGACAGCATACCTGCGCTTAATTATCCTATGGAGATGGGTCCTGACCAGGTTTATGCAACTGCTCCTCCCTGTTCCGCTCAATGAGAGGGGCTGATTATGCATCCTCCAAGCTCACAGGACATCAGAGGAGGCTGTTCAGAGGCACACCCACCCCTGCTGAGACCCAACAGCTGCCGATCCTAGCAATGACCGGCTGCTCTTTTTCTCTGATGGCTCGCTCTCCACGCTGCTGGCTGCTAGTAAATCGCGCTACCCTTTGATGTTTTTGTGGCGAGAGCGTGTTAATTGAGGATGGGGCAGTCCACTCACCTGTGCTTCTTAGGGAAGTCCACGAAAAGAAAAATTTACATGGCTTGTGTTAAAGCTCCAATCTGTACCTGTGCTTCCATCATCAGAGAATTCAAATTAGAATAAGCTATAAGGAACTCACGTTCCACATATATATAGAAAAGAACGGTGTTTATCTGACATGAATGAACTCTCATTAAACCAAGCTGCGCAACTCTGGAAAGCGTAAAAGTCTTGTGTGTTTTTGTTGCTTGTTGACATCAAAACAAACAGAATAAAGCATCAGATATGCCAACTAACACCTCCGCTGTGTTAATACAGAATGTAAGTTTAACATAAATCAACTAGTCACTTCATTAAAACCACCTCCTCCTTTCTACGCTGACTGTCCACTTTATCAGCTCCTCTTACTGTATAGCTGGTCTTTGTAGTTCTACAGTTACAGACTGTAGTCCATCTGTTTCTCTGATACTCTGTTACCCTGTTCTTCAGTGGTCAGGACCCCCATGGACCCTCACAGAGCAGGTACTATTTGGGTGGTGGGTCATTCTCAGCACTACAGTAACACTGACGTGGTGGTGGTGTGTTAGGGTGTGTTGCGCTGGTCTGAGTGGATCAGACACAGCAGTGCTGCTGGAGTTTTTAAACACCTCAGTGTCGCTGCTGGACTGAGAATCGTCCACCAACTAAAAATATCCAGTCAACAGTGTCCTGTGACCACTGATGTAGGATTAGAGGACGACCAATACAAACTGTGCAGCAGCAGATGAGCTGTCGTCTCTGACTTTACACCTGCAAGGTGGACCGACAAGGTAGGACCGTTTAATAGAGTGGACATTGAGTGGACACAATGTTTAAAAACTCCAGCAGCACTGATGTGTCAGTTTTAGCAGCCACATGATGGACGGGGGTGGTGGGGATGGTCAAACTTTATTATTGATTATTATTGATTAACATTGCTTTCTCATGCCCATGGGGGAATGGTGATGTAATAGAAAAATGTTTTGGAAGATTTTTGGGAAAATAAGAATTGTGTCTTTTAAGTATGACATGATGTGCTAAAAGGACAGTTTTGATTTCAGGTTGACTGTAAGAATCTGAAAGGCTCATTGCATAATCAGCTGTACGACCTCAGGCACAGAAGCCATAAATCAAGTGAAGGTAAGGAATTGTTCTTGCCACTTGACCCTACTTACATCATTTTACCATGTAGCACTTCAAAAAATTGGTATAAAAAAAAAAAACTCCCACCAACCACAGTCAAAATGTATGTCATCAAATACAGCTGCAGATGGTCAAAGCTCCTCAGCTCCTCTGGGACTTCCAAACAACTGTAAGGGCGCAGCCTGTGCTACCAGCTGCCAGCAGAGGGCGACGGTGGTAAGGCACCACAAGTTCAGGGAACTTCAATTCCCAGAAGCCCTCAGGCTGATTAGACCCAACCTGGCACACCTGTGGACTCCTCTACTTAAGGCTGTGGCAAACAGCAGCCCTTTGTCACACCCTTTTAAGAGGGGTGACCGATACAGTGCTTAGTTCAGGTGAGTATTTAAATGGAAAGAAAGGGAAAAAGAAAAGAGGACAGGAAAAAGAAAAAACAACAAATTGCCACAAAACTACTTAAAAGCCAAAAAGAAGACTTGAACATTGTTTGGCTCCAAGCCATACAAAAAGCATTTGCTCCACAACGAGCAAACAGGTGAAACAAAAAGTTTGACCTTCCTCTCTTTCATCACAGAGGAAGTGTTTTTTTTGTTTGTTTTCTGATCATCTTTTATTTCTCTACTTTTGTTTGAGCGTGCTGCTTTCAGCGTCTGCTTTGTCTGCCTTTTTTCAATTTCCCATTCAATCGAGCCTCGTTCTGAGCCACCTCTCAACTCCAACATGCCCAATCACCTAATTCACACTCCATCACTTCAATAAATTCATTTAAGACCTTCTCATGAGTTTTCTGCACTTGGGTCCGCCTCCCTGCCATCCTGTCACAACACCAGCTAACGTGCTCAATTTTCCACAGAAATTAAGAGATGTGGAACGGCATTCCCACTTGTCGGTCAAATCGAGATCAGGAAATTAGGTGTATTAAATGAGTTGATTTAGTTCATTCCAAAACGCGAGCTCAGCAGCGGGACGGAATAGCAGATGACAAATTGATTGTGCAAACGGAGCGTTAAATGCGGTGCATTAACACTAATGGGTTTGGTAGGTTACATTAACCCTTAGAAGTCTAGAGGCTGTGCTATTGCAAAGTAATCCAAGCAGTGATTAGAAGACTGAACATGAAGTAGATCATTATGAGAGAGAGACTGGTAATCTAGTGTGGTGGTACCTGTTTTCAGGACAGGTGACCGGGAAGTGTGTGCCAGTTACTGGGGTATCACACTGCACAGGAAAGTTTATGCCAATGTGCTGGAATGGAGACGTTGACAGATAGTCGAACCTTGGACTGAGGAGGAACAATGCTGATTATCTCCAGGCCGTGGAACAATGGACCGGTTTTCAACACTCGTGTGGATTGTTGAGGCGGCATTGTAGGTTTGCCAACCCACTCTACATGTGTTTTGTGGACTTGGACTACGACGGTGTTTCCCAAGATAATTTGTGGGAGGTCCTCCAGGAGTGGGGTATGGTCCATGTGGTCTCAGTACATCCAACATGAGAGCTGTTTCTGTATACTCTGCATTAATTCAAGCTTGTTCAGCGTGGGTGTTGGATTCGAGCTAAGGTTGTGCCTTGTCTCCATTCCTGTTAATGAGATTTCTGGACAAGGTGTCAAGGCCTGGCCAAGGTCAGGAAAGCATTATGTGTGGAGGATGGAAGGTGGTGTCCCTGCTTTTCGCAGATGAAGCTGCAATTTTGGTTCCGTTGCATGGAGTGTGAAATGGTTGATATGTGGATCAGCATTGTTAGAATCTGTCTAGGGGGTTGTGATGGTCATAACATAAAGACAAGAGTTTGCTCTTGTTTGCGCAACGCAGGACAGCTTCCGAGTGGCACGTGGCAAAACAGCAAACATAACCAGGCTAGCTAGAGATCTGAGAACTAACTTGCCTATACCAAAATAAACAAATACAACCAGCCTTACCTGACTATACCAAAAACAGGAGAACATTGAATTCAAAAGAAATGGCACCTTCTTCTACACCCTGGTCAGCATAAGAGTAAAAGTTACAGAGAAAGATCATGAGCTTACAGCTAAACAGTAGAAGTAACTGACCAGAGAACAATGGATAGAGCTAAGCTTTTGCATTTGAGACCAAGACAGAGATGGTTCACTAGCCATAAAACAAACATCTAACTGATCTACGATTCTGATCTTGAAAACAGTTTGCCCCAAGCCACCATGGAGGAAAGCCTCAGACACCAGACACAGCCGAAGAAATGCCCCATGCCATCAAGGCCAGCCAATCGGATGCAAGCAATATGGGACTCCAGCCAATCATGCATGAGTGTGAGGGTTCCTAATAAGTGAGAGGGAGAGAGGTCAAAAGTGAAACAAGCAAAACAAAACATGCGTGCTAGGGACATAACAAGCACCTCCAAGTCCGAGTCCATTGACTTCTCATGGAAAAGGATGGCATGCCCCTTCCAGGTAAGGGGAGAGGGCCTGTCCCAGGTGGAAAAGTTTAAGTATGTTGGAGTCTTGTTCACTAGCGATGGGAAGAGGCAGCAACAGTAAGGCACTCACTGTATCAGAGAGAGAACTGAGACATAAGGCAAAGTTTTCCGTTTAACGGTTGGTCTACATCCTCAACCTCACCTGTGGTCATGAGCTTTGGGTAATGACTGAAGGAATGAGATCATGAACAATAGTGGCATAAGTTTGCTTTCTTCACAGGGTGGCAGGCCACCGTACTTGACAGAGTGAGGAGCTTCGTCATTCAGGAAGACCTCAAATTAGAGCTGCTACTCCTTCACACGGAGAGGAGCCAGCTGAGGTATCTGGACCCCTCACTGCCTTCTATTGGAGGTTTACCAGACACAGCCAACTGGGACAAGACCCCAAGGACCTACTGGAAGGATTGTCTCCAGGTTGGCATGGGAGTGGCTCGGAATCCCACAGAATGAGCTGGAGGAATTTGCAGGAGATCTTCTTTGCTTTATCTGTTGCAACTGCAAATCTAGCGAGATCAACCAGTTTAGGAAGATGAGATGAAATTGGTATGTCAGAGGAAGAACAGTGGGTTAAGCTTACAGAAAGTATTGAAAGTATTCATACTGCTGTAAAAAAAAACCTGATTTTGTTACCATTCACATGGGAAAACTAAACTTTATCCTGTAAATATTCTTGTAAACCTCTCTAGTTATACATGTTTTCAGCCGTCCAATCATGCTGAGCCTTCATCGTCAAATTTTGCAGTTCATAATGTGCCACAATTTCAATGGTAGGCCAGTCTTGACTGTGGTCAGGTTAGGTCAGGCCAGTCTAGCACCAGCACTCTGATTATACAGCTTTGCTGTTGAAACACGTGCAGAATGTGGTTAGGTCTTGTCATGTTGAAATAAACAGACCTTCCTGAAAAAGATGTTGTCTAGAAGGCAAAATGTGGCAGCATATGCAAAATGCGCATGTATGTTTCAGTGCTAATGCTGCCTTCATAGATGTGGAAGTTACCTACGCCATGGGCAGTAATACCCTCCCATACCATGACACATGAACTTAGTGCTGGTAACAATCTGGATGGTCCTTTTTCTTTTTCTCCTCCTTTTGGACACCACAATGTTCATTATCTTTTAAGAACAATTTGAAAGATTGACTGACTAATAAGACCACCATACACGTTTCTACATCACGTCTGTTCTTCATTAAGCAAAAAATGCAAATGCTACTGAACTTGAAGTGTGGAAAGGAAAAAAAATGAAAGCAAGCAAGTTGCACAAAAAAATTACATAATTATGCATGGACACATAATGAATTGCATTTGGATTGATAATTTGAATCTGCACAACTTTCTCTCAGCAACAGTTGAGCCCTGTCACATAACACTGACAATCATGCCATAAACCTATCGCAGCAAATGTTAAATTCTGTTATGAGTTGTCATAACAGATAATATCCTGTAATAAAGCACTGTCATGCTACAATTACCAATATTCATCATGACAGATTAAGTGACCCTTATTAGTCCCAACGGGGAAATTTCACCTCCTGCATTTAACCCATCAGTGAAGTGAAACACCACATACACACTAGTGAACACATACACTAGGGGGCAGTGAGCACACTTGCCCGGAGTGGTGGGCAGCCCTATACGCAGCGCCCGGGGAGCAGTTGGGGGTTAGGTGTCTTGCTCAAGGACAGTCATGCGCTGACTGCTCTGGGGATTGAACCGGCAACCTTCCAGTCACAAGGCTGGTTCCCCAACCTCCAGCCCTTATATATGATGTCATGCCAGCTGACTAGAGTACACTTTATGGCATGCTTAGGTCAGTATTGTGTCGCAGAGTTCAAATAGTGTAACCTTTTTTATCAAATTTAAATCTTAATAAAATATATATCCTCTTCTCCTCACAAACATAAAAGTGGTGTCAATAGAGAGTTTAGCATCTGCACTTTCCACAGAATTTCAGCAAATTGTAAATGTTAAGGCCCAAACAAGACCTTAATAATGAAAACTGTGAGAACACTCACATGTTACTTTGAGCAGACTCAATATTTAGCGTGGTGGTGGTGGTTGTTGTTGTTGTTGTTGTTGTTGTTGTTGTTGTTGTTGTTGTTAAGCCTCTGTTTTTGTGGTGTTGCAAACTGGCCACTTGTGGCAGCCCCTTATTTTAAATTTAGGACAGACAGTTTCTGATGTGCTGAAAAACTTAAAAATATTCATGTGCAGCAGAACATGCACATTTTCCGATCTTTAAGGTGCTGGAAAATCAAGAAATGTGTCTGTGGGAGATGGAGGTCAGATTTATTTAATGCACACTAGATGAATGAGTCAGAGCTAGCTGAGATGGAGATGCCTATCATCATGAGATTCTGTGAGGAGCAGCACTTTTTTGTCTTCTCAGTTTGAAAACGTCAAAATATAGCTAACGTGTGGGAAAGGAAAGGCCCATATGTGCTGTGCTTGTGCGCACGCGTTTCTGTTTTGACATATCCGTGACCTTAAACAGATGTGCCGTTTCGTGTGTTTGCAGTGTGGGTGTCGCACCTGTTTTCTGTTTTAACACAAACAAAACGACAGCCTGTGTGGAGGAACATCTAAAAAGCAGCGCTGGTCCATTTTAGGAAACCCATTCTAGAGCCAGAAAAATAACATGGATACGCAGAACTGTGCAAAATCAGAAACCACCTTCACTTATTTCATTTCCAGCTAAAACAGCCATTAGATACAAGTTCACCAGGAGAGATTTCTGAGGAGATCAGACAGAGGTGTGGGCTTATGGAAACATCTCGAGTCACGGATTTGACTCAAGGAAACGATCAAATAAGACTTGGGACTCGACTTCAGCAACAATGATTCGGATGTGATCCTCATGACTCTGAAAGACTCGAGACGAAAGTGGACGAAACGTGGAAAGGCAGACTTTACATAGTCGATTATTTTTCATGTGATTGAATTTGTTTCCTGCTGCATAAACGGCAACGTCGTCAAATGTCTGCTACTGTAACGTGGGGCGAGGAGGCGGATGCATGTGCGGAGGTAAGCGACTTTTATTAAGGGCAAATCCAGGGTCGTGGTCAAGACGGTCCAGAGTCAGAGCCAATACGGACAGATCAGGGTTCAGACATGACAAACTATAAACAGATTCCAACAGGGCAAGGATGTACAACAAAGACCGCCAAACACAGGGCTTAAATAACAAAAGGTAACGAGGGACAGGTGAACACAATCAGGGGCAGGGGCAACCAAACAGGGGGCAGGACTTAAACCAAAACAAAAGCACATGGACAAACCAAAACAAAAAGGCACATGGAGTGGGAGGAGCCAATCGTGACAGCTACTAAGCTTATGCTCGGTTTATTTGATTTCAGAAGACGAGAAGTGCTGTTAGAGCTCGAATTCACCTCCATAGCCTGGAAACAAGCAAAGCATCAATGCATTTCACTCAGCTGTTAAACTCCAGCCTTACCTCCAGTAAGCTTATCCAAAACTTACCTGACAAACTGTCCATTTTCCTCATGGCAGCAAAACAAAAAACACAGCTCTCTCTGCATGACTGATTTTAACAGCTTCTGTAGGTAAATCAAGCGCAACATTTCATCACCAGGCTGAAGTTGACTTTTTATTTGCTTCGTGTTGGGATTTTTAAACTAGAAGTTGTTTCTAGTTGGCTGAACTAGTTCTAGTGCTGAGCTAGTTTTTATTTTAATCCTGTGCACCCAATGTAATGTTTTAAGTTCAATAGTATTTTTTTTATTCTTTTAATGTGTAGTTGCACTATTCTTAATGTACAGACAGTATGACTATCATCTGTGCAGCTTAGATTTTTGTGTATGTATATTAAAAATTAAAAAAAAATAAAAATAAATAACCTACAGCCATACACTGCTAATATGCTTTCATTAAATAAAAGGCTACACTACTGTTCCCATTATATATTATCCTGGGGCCAGTCATGGGCTGAAGGCTAGGGAAGCAGCCTTGTGACGGGAAGGTCGCCGGTTTGATCCCCAGAACCGACAGTACGTGACTGAGGTGTCGTTGAGCAAGACGCCTAACCCCCAACTGCTCCCCGGGTGCTGCAGATAGGGCTGCCCACCACTCCAGGCACGTGTGCTCACTGCTCAGTAGTGTCTATATGGTGTTTCACTTCACGGATGGGTTAAATGCGGACTAATAAGGGTCATCTGTTCAGTGTTGTGGCCTTAAGTTACATAAAGAATGCAGACTGACTTGTTTGGGGCTTAAAGATTAGGACTATTGACTTGGGACTTGGCTTGAGACTCCCCAGTACTGACTTGAATCAAGACCCAACTACCTTTTACAGGACTTGAATTGGGACTTGGTTGTGAAGACTTACTTGTAACTGAGTGACATACTTATCTCTGAGATTAGAAATAAGACAATCCACTTGCATTAGGAAGGAGAAAGTCAAAGGAAGATCAACGATGGCATGAGTTTCCAAAGCTGGAGCTGGACTGGCAAATGGGAATGGGATTCCTAACCACAATGCAACACCAAAACTTTAACCATCAGATAAAAGGCTCTTAAAGTTTAACTATGTTTACATTGCAAGCCTCATTGCATAATTTTGACGTTTTTCTTAGATCTGATCTTTCTGATCTGATTCTCCACGTTCAGGTAGGTAAGTGATTCTAATCGGTCATTAATGTGAAGGACATCGTGCCCATTGTGTATCATAAACAACAAACAACCTAACCAGCAGAACAAGCCTTCATCATAAGGAAAACTTGCTCTGAGCAGCTCTCAGCTGATTATTAATAGATTAATAGAGCAAGATGAGGCCAGGTTGATGGGTCAGATGCATTGATTTTATTTTAATTTTTTGTTCACAGTTTATAGGCTCAAACTTCCGGGTGGCACATTATTGCTGAATGATGGTGCGCTGTCCATCCTTCCACTATGAGAAATCGTCTCGGTGCTACGGGTCTGAAAGGTTGTGCAGTTGATCAAGAAGAACCCTTCGCTGAGAAAAGGAGACGGACACATCAAACAAAGCAGCTGAACAATGGACTGACCACCCCAGAGTCCAGACCCCTTATTGAAATTTATGAAGTTTACTGAAATTTATCCTTGCACAAGGCTGGACAGGATTAGAAATGAGCAGATCAGAGGGACGGTGAAGGTGGAGCAGTTTGGAGATAAAGCCAGAGAGGCCAGGTTAAGATGGTTTGGACATGTGTTGAGGAGGAATAGTGGATATATTGGGCAAAGAATGTTGGAGATGGAGCTGCAGGGTAGAAGGAGAAGAGGTAGACCTCAGAGAAGGTTTATGGATGTAGTGAAGGTGGACATGGAGATGGTTGGTGTGAAAGTAGAGGAGGCAGTGGATAGGGCAAGATGGAGGCAGATGATCCGCTGTGGTGACCAGCTGAAAGAAGAAGACTGAAATTTATCCTTGCACATTTGTTTCTGAAAAGAAGCTGTACTAAAAATAAAGAGTGGACAGTTATTATGTTTAGCTGTTGAGGCTTCTGTGTAACTTTTCTGTTAAATCTACTAAAAAACTCTTGTACTTAATGACCATTTTGATGGGAAAATAAATAAAGGAACGGTTCTCTATGACTTTTGCACAGAGCCACATTTTCAGATATCTCAGCAAGATTTATTCAGCATTTTAAAATGTTTTCCATCGGGACGTCAGAGATCTTATGACTTGATTTTGTGTCTGCAGTATATATTCCCGGGCATAGATGCCCTGCTTGTTGACACCTTGTCTGTCTTGATTTAGCAGTTTATCTACCCCCACAGCTCTACAGCGCTAACCTATAAAACACCCATAGGTCAAGCTGACTACATCTGACATTATAAGGAAAAGCAATTTCAATACCACATGCATCTCATTTCCCAAATGCAAAAACAAAATGAAGATTGTTCTGCAATGCTTTTGTGAATCAGAGGCACAGCTGGGGTCTTCCCTTTTCAAACAAACTGGTAAATACTCACACTGGACACTTTATTAGAAACGCCTACCTTGTTGGTTCATCCTGCTGGTGCACAGTTTGGAGACTATAGCTCTTAATTACAGTTTCTGAGACTAGCTATTCTCTAGTCTTAGCTTCAGACGCTCTGTGTGCACATCTATTGCATGTAAATCTGGACACACCTACTGGAGTTCTGTCCCTTGCATTCTGATTTGGCCATCTACACATCTATACACTCTCTGGCCACTTTATTAGGTATAGTAAAAGGTTGGACCCCCTGTCGCCTTCAGAACTGCCTTAATTCTTCGTGGCAGACTTTCAACAAGGTGTTGGAAACGTTCCTCAGAGATTCTGGTTGGTTATTTGAGTTCCTGTTGCCTTTCTATCATCTGGAACCAGTCTGCCCGTTCTCCTCTGACCTCTCACACCAACAAGGCATTTTCGTCCACACAACTGACCGCTCACTGGATATTTCCTCTTTTTCGGACCGTTCTCTGTAAACCCTAGAGATGGTTGTGCGTGAAAATCCCAGCAGATCAGCAGTTTCTGAAATACTCAGACCAGCCCGTCTGGCACCAACAACCACGCCACGTTCAAAGTCTCTTAAATCCCCTTTCTTCCCCGTTCTGATGCTCGGTCTGCACTTCAGCAAGTCGTCTTGACCACCTCTACACGCCTAAATGCACTGAGTTGCAGCCGTGTGATTGGCTGATTTAGCTATTTGTGTTATGCAATTGAACAGGTGTACCTAATGAAGTAGCTGGTGAGTGTATCTACTAGTAGTTGAATAGGCTGCTGTGGGCAGCAGTTACTATTTAAGGAGAGAACTGAACCAATACTGTCTGCTAAACACAAAGCCCAAACTAAGCTCCTGTGTTTTAAGGTGGTAGTAACTTCAGGCTCCTGTAGATGGTGTTGCATAGGGATGACCAGGTGATAAATACCTGCGCAATGTCTGACAGGATTCGTAGATTGAGAAAAAGTGGTACAGCACAGCAGATGTCTCATTCAGTGTGTGGAAAATGGGTTGCAAAGTAGATGTTAATGATGTTGGCAATAAGGACTGATTGTATTTGGGTATGCCATAGGCCATAGTGTGAAGGAAGTAGCTGAATTAGCAGGTGTATCAAAGCATTCGGTCATACCGATTGACCAGCAGTGGCAAAAATCCCAGCGTACAGGAAATTCTCATCAGAACTGTGACCGAAAGACGAAACTGATGGACACCGCCGGCATGTTTCACGGCTTGTGAATAAAGATTGCTTTGCTTCCAGGCAAGAATTGCTTCTAGAAGTCCGTGCAAGTCTTTCACAAAAAATCCTCAGATTTGAATCCTTTTGAAAATCTGTGGGACTGCCTGGAGCAGCGAGTAAGACTTCAGGGAAGGCATCCAGGAGCTCTGGCCGAACTGCTCAATTCTTTGATGTGAGAATGGCTCAACATTTGATGTCACCTACATTTCAGAAACTTGTCCAGTCCAGGCCAAATCCAATCGCAGCTATTCATGCTTGTAGAGGTTTTACACGCTGTTGGGGACGTTTCTATTAAAGGTGACCCAATTTTTTGTCCAGTGAGATTATATTGGTGTCGAAATACTTCACAAGATGAAACCAATACCACTGCAAGTTGCTTAAGACTCACTGAAATGCAGGCTTGTAAACCTGACCAAGTCGGTTTTAAGAACTGCCATCCCTGATGGGGAAACCAATTAACGACCCTTTTGCTTTGTGCATGAAACAAACATTAACTTGCGTTTGCAGAGTTCAGGATGAGACTCACAATTATGTTTATTTGCTACACATGGCTTCAAGCAAAATTCTAGCATAACTTCTTAAAATGGCAGGGAATTAATGTTTTTGTGGTTCGGTAACTAGGCCTGTATTTCACTCTGAAAGCAGAGATGCAGCTGGCTCCAAGCATGTAACTTACCCAAGTAAACTATTAGCATTTAAATAACCAAAGCTGGTTTAATTTCACTCTGAGAGCCGTGATTTTAGTTTACAGTTTGGATCAGACACTTAGTATGTCATGCCTCTTTTCGGCCCAGCTGGAACTACAGTCAACTCTGTCACTTCAGACTACATTTCCCAGAACCCCTCGCACCCCCAAATGACTCAGAACTCACCCATCACCATTCAGCCTCTCCAACTCTTCTCATGTGTATTTAAGCTGTCTGTATCAGCTCCTTATGAAGTATCACCACTTGCTGGGCTTTTTCAGTGGTAAATCCTTTTCCATATATGACCTGTTTTTCTGTTTTTGACCCTAATTTTTGCCTTTTTCCTTTTGCTTTGGATCTTTTGGTTTTTCTGGTTGGTTTGTGGATCGCCCCTTTGTTAAAGTTCCTAAAACTAGCCTCGTCCCCGAGCGTCAGGTTCCGTCTGGCCAGGGACTCAAACCCAGGAACTTCTTGCTGTGAGGTGACGGCACTACCACTGCGCCACCATGCCACCCATATACTTAATTCAATGCTCGTTTAAGTGCTGTATAAAGATGTCTTCAGTCTGCGTTTGAAGACAGCATGAGACTCGGACAGCCAGTGGGAGTCTTGATGCTTGTCTTCCACGCGCCTTGAAGGATGGCGGGTCAAGCCGAGCTGTACTCAAAGGGCTCGTGGTTCAGTTCGAGATTGCACCATTGCCATGAAGTCGGTAGGAGCCGGTCCATTTTTGGCTTTGTAGGCCAGCATTAGGGTTTTAAATCTGATGCCTGCAGCTACAGGAAGCCAGTGTAAAGGGAGGTCAGCAGTGAGGTGACGTGGCCACCGGGAGTGTGTGTTGTTTTGTTTTTTAAAGATGGTAGTGATGACTCGTTGACTGTTTTGAATGACCGGTTGACCAGTAAGCATTAGCAGTTGTGCAACCCCTAATGTGTATGGAACTCTAAGCACCAGACTTCATCCATCAACAGCCTTCTATCAAGCTACACACTGGCTAGGACAAACAGCAAGCACTGACATTTTCATTAGGGTGCTAATAATTAGTCTTTTGGAGCAAGATATAGGGGTAGATTTACTAACATTTTGCTTCATTGCAAACTCTATTTTGGTGTTAAGTGGCTGTTTTGATGTATTAAATAGGTGCAGTAATGCTTTATTGCCCATAAGAGGACCAAAGGCATAAAATACTGGGAGGAAATGATTCTAATGAAACATCTACTCCCGTTTATCAAGACGGACAGTACGTATTGACTGTAGGCTGTGAAAAGCTTATTTTTGCTGCTAACACTGTGCACTGAGACAAGAGTAGGGTTGGGATTCGAAGACCAAAGTGTCAATTCCAGGAATTCTTTAGCTTTAGATTTTAATCCCATATAGTGATGTTCAAGTTGGAGGCAGAGCTGCAGGGTAGAAGGAGAAGAGGTAGACCTCAGAGAAGGTTTATGGATGTAGTGAAGGTGGACATGGAGATGGTTGGTGTGAAAGTAGAGGAGGCAGTGGATAGGGCAAGATGGAGGCAGATGATCCGCTGTGGTGACCCCTAAAAGGAGCAGCCCAAAGAAGAAGATAGTGATGTTCAAGTTTGCCTACGCTCACATACACAGACTAATAACAAGTGGGAAATAAAATAAAATGTAAAATTTGTAACAAATTTTAAACATTTAAGCTACATTGTCGTGCAAAAACATCTGGCCACCTTAACAGAGGAGAATCCGGTAAAACTCTGATGTCACTAACGTTAGCTTGTCTCAATTTCTCTGCTAAGGTCAATAATAATTAATATTGTGCTTTTTATTAAGATGTCCTTCTCTATGTCTAAGAATCAAGACTGTTGTATGGAATCAACTCTTGTAATCAAATCTATCAATTCCTGTTATTTGGACTTGAAGTCAACTCAACTCAATTTTCGGAAATCGAACAAACCAAAAAAATGACAAGCTGTGTTTTTATTTTTATTTATTTTTTTTTTTTGATGTAAAAAGCATTTGTCCCATGTCTGGAAGGAAATAAAAAGTTCTGTTTTACCAAAAGATGTTTTAAACTACTAACTCCTAATATTTTAGGTATATCTGTTGTCTATCAGGTTTTCACCGTTTTCTTTTTTAGAAGCGCTTATTGAGTCTTTTGACTGTACAACCCCTTCTTTACTACTCTTCACATCATTACTTGGTGGGTGCTGTGGCTTCAGCTGTGGAAATGTCGCAGCCTTTGATGCAGTGCATACAGTTAAAAACTTAAGCTCACCATGAATTGAAAATCATATAGTTCCCAAATTAACAAATTGGTCAGGAGGCTTTGTCATTTTAGTCCACAGTGAAACGAAACAACTTTCCACCAGGACCAACACAAGAAACCGATACAATATAAACAGGGCAGATAATACAGTGCAATGTATTATGAGCACAGCAGTCACTGAGGTAGAAACCAGAACAGCAGCAACAGAATACAGGATTTGGTTCTAGCAGCTGATATTGTTAAAGAAATAAAATGTCCAAAAATGCAAGTAAATTATATCAAGTGAAGTATTTCAGTGTGAAATGCTGCAAGTTTACTTAAATACGGTGTCACAGACGGGATCTCAAATTTCAAGAAGTGGGGAGTGAGATGGAGTCATTGCTCTATATGTGTGTGTGTGTGTGTGTGTGTGTGTGTGTGTGTGTGTGTGTGTGTGTGTGTGTGTGTGTATGTATGTGTATATATATATATATATATATATATATATATATATATATATATATATATATATACACAGACACAGTACTGTGTGAAGGTTTTAGGCGTCTAAGCAAATTTTTAAACAATGTACCTCAGCAGTGAGTTTATCACAATATACATTAGTATAAAGTCATTCATCCATAATTTTCCTTGACACCTTCACAGCCACCACACAGACTTAAGTTAATTAACACAGTTAATATCATCAATTACATCATGAGCTCAATTTACTGAAGCACTGATTGGTCAAACCAGGAGCTGCTTTTTAACTACATATATATAATAAATAATAATATATAATAAATAATTAGATCTTATTCTCATTATATATACATATACAATAATGATTCTAAGAAAAGAAAGAAAAAAACATTACTTTTAATGTAAGTAAGTCAATGGAACCAGAGTCGTCGCCCCCACCCCAAAGTCATTTTGGGCTGTTTATTTTGGTCCATTCATCATGAAATTGTAAAGGAAGACAGGCATTTTCAAATTCTGTCAAAAAATGTAAGTGTGTGTGTGTGTGTGTGTGTGTGTGTGTGTTTACGCATCGCAGTCCGTGGGAGTTGAGGAGTCTGATGGCTTAAGGAAAGAAGCTGTGAGTCTGGCTGTGAGGTTTGATTAAATTAAAGAGACTTTATAATAACACAGTTTGTGACCAAGTAAAAAAAAAATATTACACAATTTTTGATGAAATTTAGTCTTTATTTTGACCCAATGAGTCTTTCTGAAAGTTATTTCTTCTGCCTGGCAGAAACAGCTTTCATATTAAAACAAAAAAAAAAAATCCAAATATATGGATGTATGGCGCTCGTCAGAGGATAATTATAAAGTTGCTCCTGTGTTCGATGGCATGGAAGTTCTTAGTTCTAAGTTTTGGACAACCTGCTAAATTGTCCACCCCCACCAGCACAAAGTGGTGGTAGACTGACAGTAATTAGCGCCTCTCTTAGTAAATCTGCCCCTTATTCCCTGGGTCCAAAACAGCTTGTGAAGTTCATAACATCACACATTTAAAAGCTAAAGCTGTAGGCAGAACTAAGCCTAAGCAACACTAAACAAAGAAATGCACAACGCTTTCTACCAGCCGTCAAACTGACCACCCTCTAATGGCCAGTTCACTCAGGACATGTTTTCCAGTCACCATTGAAATCAATGTTTCCACAACAGCTGCACTAGATATGCATTTTACATCCTTCAGAACTCAATCTGCTGTGTTTCTTTACACGTAGAGCCAAATTTATTTCATTTGCAAGTTTTAATGAAGCATAAAAACTTCTAAAACTACTAAAAACTTCTTAATCCCATTTTTCAGGCCTTCTAGTGGCTACTGGAATGGAAATGGACTGATTGGATCACTTTATCAATGTGATCACAAAATAGCTTAATTTAAGCTATAAATTAAACATTAAACAAAAATAATAAAATGCAATTCAAGACTCAACTAAAAGCCCAAAAACAGGCTGAAATTACATTGTAGGTCAAGCGTTTAAAGGTATTTATTGTAAATTTCATTTAAAAAAAAACCTGATTTGCTATTTGTGTTGTCAAGTTTTAAAATTGATTCAGAATTTTTTTTAATAAGAAAAATAAAAACAGGATTATATGCCCATCTGAAGTGCTCATGCGATGACGATGAGTCAGAGCCAGTGTGGACCGGATGCTATATAAGCTACGCTTTCATGGGGTGAATCTGGTGGAATCCTTTATTAATGGTCAGTTTTTACCACAGAACTGTTGTAGCTGGACGTTTTTGGGTGGTGAACCTCACCAGGCTTTTTAGGCTTATTATTCTGTAACCACAGGGACTTCAGAGCAAATGAATGGAGTGTGTAATAAAAGGTAGGGCCTGCTGGTGGGCCCATGACTTGGTGAAGGGGTAACCTAGCAGTGACACTGGCTTGTGTACAAGCTCCAGCAATGACACCATGCCTGATACATTTGTACTAACGCCCCAGATGCTGTCACAGCATTCTGCGTGTTAAGGATGGTCCTGCACCCAAAAAGTATCCGGTCAGTGCTGATCGAGTGTAGCAACACATTGCCTACCATCTGTAATTGTCTAGTGTATAATGGATCTCTAAGGTAACTGAACCTCATAACATTGACAGTGTTTGAAATGAAACACAAGTTCTAATGAAGTGGATGATGAGCGTAAATGATGAGTGCTATTCTGCTCATTGGAGAGGTGGCAGCTAAAGAGACCAAGCATAACCATTTCTACCCTTGAGCTCCTGCCCATCTTGACTACGAGTACCATGAATATTCTACCGCAGCTTAGCAGCATCATTCTTCAGGCTTCTCAAGCAGGATTGGGTTGAATAAGATCCCCAGCAAACCTTATCGTAAACACACAGCGATGCCCCACCATGGCAGCCCTCTAATCTGGATTCATTTAAGGCAGATGTCATTCTTGGTTCCACCTTATATTAAGTGTCTCTAATACCTGTGTAGTTACAGGTCAATACCATGTGCAACAATGTAACTACAAAATGTAACGCAAATGTACTTACATTTGTGGTCAGAAGTACATTTTACTGTACATTTACGCCATTTGGCTGACGCTCTTATCCAGAGCGACTTACAGTTTGATCATTTCACACAGGGAGGCCAAGACGGTGTTAGGAGTCTTGCCCAAGGACTCTTATTGGTATAGTTTAGGGTGGTGGCTAGGGTGACCACCTCCAGGCAGACAAAATGTGGGACAAGTACCAAGTTTAAGTGGGACAATGTGGGACAGACGTAATAACTTTAAGCTTAAGATATAATGTCTATCTAATTTACCAAGAAACATTTATTTTTGCCTTTCAACCCCACCGACCAAAAGATTAAGACACTACCTGACCCAAAAGATAGCCCAAAGTTGCTACGGTTTAAGGCATAGGCATATACAAGACAAAACAGTAATTTTGCAACATCTTGTTTTTATTGGGACTATCAAATTAGTCAACTGTCCAAAGGACCATGCAACTAAAAATATGGTCTCAGTTTTTTTTATCAAATTCAACTTAAAATACTAGGCACAAAAAAAATAATAGGCCTTGCCTATTTAAGTTCAACAAAATATTAGGCCTAGCCTATACAATGTTTTAACAATTTTAGGGCAATATATTAGGCCTAGCCTATACAAAGTTGAACTATTTCAGTGCAATTAAGGTAAATGCAAATAAGCTAAATAAGGTAAAATAAATGCTCGTCACTTCTGCTGCAGAAATTTTATCAAGCTGGGGGTCATTTGGTTTAATGAAAAACGATTGCGTGTTTTTTAGGTAGGGTGGAATGAAAATTGCATTAAGACACTGCTTACACTGCCAGTCTTACACTGCTTACACTTACAAAGCTGTATCTGCCAGTTTTCCTAACATTTAATGCTGTGACACTGTGACCAGTTTGGGCTTTAAACCAATCTGTGATGTGACAGAACAGCAGACGTCTCCTTATATTAACATGTAATTTATATGACATTAATTAATGTGTTGCATTTCCCCCCAAATCAGTGTTCATATTACCCCTCCATTATTACCCAGCACCTACATAACACAGGAACTGTCCACTTTAACACGACACTAGACAGTTCCTGTGTAGAACATACACCCGTGTTATTACATAGGCTGTACTTCTGTAACCCACCTGTAACATTTACTAAATCAGCAGTAGTTAGTGGTGTTGCACATGTTATTCATATGTAACTACAGTTATTAGAGACACAGTATAAAGTGGGACCCCATTTTCTTCTATGTAACGTCCATATAGCTGTAAATCTATCACACTAGTGTGGGCAGTTATGGGGTCTGTGGCATGTTCAATTTACACCATGTCTCTAAGCCACATATTGAAAATAAACATATGCAACCATAATTAACTTGTTTTGCAATGGCAGCTAACAACTTTCTCTGCTAAGGCTGTGAAAAATCTTGAAAAAGCATGTTTATGATGAACAGGCAGTCGTGTAAAAGTCAAGCCAAAAGGATGCTTTTTTTTAAAAAAGTAAAAAATTTCATAATGTGTATATGCTAGTAAAAAATTCATTATTTGGCTTTTGACACTGGAGTAATAATTGCTTTGTTGTTTATACCAATTATTTGTTTTCCCAGTGGAAAACTATGATTTTGTCACAAATAAATGACTTAAAATAGACCACAGGGGGTCCACAAGTGTCAGTGGCATGTCCCTGATTGGCCACAAGCTCAGTCCCTACTGGCCCAAGGGTTGTTTATAAGGGTTAAACTCGAGCTGTCATGGAGCAGGTTATGCATTCAGCATCACTTCTGCCAATGAGGTGATCCACCACTGTGCATCAGAAAATCCACAGTTAGGTCGTGCTGAGTTAGTTGGTAAAAGAAATTAGACTGATGTAAGAATACGTAGAGCCTTGTTTATATGCATGCTAGCTTAGTCTCCTTTAACTACAGTGTGAAAGTCCTCTCTTCTAGACGTTTACACATGTAGGAGTTTCCCTCCTTTCTTAAGCTGATGAGATATTCAGTAGTTAAGCAACAGATAAATTATGTACCAAGTCTTTCATTTTATGGCACTACAAAAAATAGACTACAGTGACTACAGGGAGCAGTGATTAGGCGGATGCATATGTGGAGATAAATCCAAACTTGGGGTCAAAACAGTCCAGGGTCCTAGAGCCAACACAGATGGAATGGGGAACAGGCATGACAAACACAGGATAAACAAACAACGGAGGTCAGAATAAACAAGCACCAAACATTTCAAACAATACAATACACCTCAAAGAATACCAACAGCACAAACAAAGACCAACAAACTCACAGTGGAACACACAGGGCTTAAATACAGGAAACAATGAGGGATAACAAGACACAGGTGGCTAACCACACACAGGTGGAAGTAATTAAGGGCAGTGTCTGAAAACAAGGGGGCAGGACCAAGAAGAACTCAAAGAAAACAAAAAGCACATGACGGGACTAAAAGGTAAACAAAAGCACATGGAGGAGTGGGAGGGGCCAATCGTGACAGTGTGACAATCTTGGTCAAAATGATAGTGACAAAAAGATACTTGAATAAAAGTCAAAGAGCTTTTACAATTAAACTTACTCAGGTGTATAAAAGTTTAAAAAAAATATGAACAGATAAAGAAAACTCAGAGTGATTGTGCAGTTGATAAGGTCTTGCTAGGCAGATGGTATTATGTATGGATTGTTTACGGTGTGGTTGTTAAGTGGTGGCTAGGAGTTGAATGAATGGGAGTCTTTGAAAGGAACAAGGGATGGGAAAAAATGACATGTAGAAGAGTGCAGGTCAGTATAGTTGTGGATTGGACCTTTGGGACCTTCCTTGAGTGAGTAGATGCAGTTTGGAAATAAGAGGCTTGTGTGTGGGGGAAAATGTGGGGTATAAAGGGGGGGGGGGGGGTAAAAATGAATGGGACTTTATGGGAGAAACAAAGACTGGAAAAAAATGACAAACAGATAAATGTGGGTCAGAACAACATTGAATTTGTGCTTGGGGGTCTGCCCTGAGATAGTATATGTAAAATTGAATAATTTGAACAAGCAGAAGTAGAGCAGATGGGCATGGAATTTTTTAGATTATATATAATCTAAACTCTATATTTAAACTATATATTTACAGTGCATAGGCTGGCCATACCACCCTTATCTACTGCCAGCGTTACATCACTATTTTTGGTAAAGAGAGCTACTTTTTATTAAGATTAAAACATACATACACAATCTTCCTACATGTTAAAGAATGTGTAGGAATAAAAGTCAGTTATTTATCACACATGGCTGAACAACTGAAAGAAGTATGAAGTGGTCAGGTGGTATAAATAACCTTGACTCTGACAAAACACACCACTTGATGAAATGAACGAGTCTGTGCAAAACACTTCAAGCCAGAAAATTTCAAGATGCATTTAAAGTTTGGCCTTTTTAAACGCGGAGCTCATTCTTTCGGTAAACACTCTCAACAGAAACATGACCAAAATGGAAAAATCAAATCTGAGGTGGGCTTCCCGTACATGCTAATAACCAATAACTGTGTTAGCATTGCTGACAAATCCTCTGACTACTAAAAAAAAGTGCTCACTTGATATAATTACAGTATGTTTTTGCTGAGCTGAGAAAGACATCTGAAATGCACTCAGCTAATATGGAGTTGCCCCCCCCTTTGCAGCTCTAACAGCTTCCACTCTTCTGGGAAGCTTTCCACAAGATTTTGGAGAGGGTCTGTGGGAATTTTTGCCCGTTCATCCAGAAGATTATTTGTGCAGTCAGACACTGACGTTGGACGAGAGGGCCTGGCTCACAGTCTCTGCTTTGGTTCATCCCAAAAGTGCTTGATGGGGTTGAGGTCAGGGCTCTGTGAGGACCAGTCAAATTCTTCCACACCAAACTCAGCCATGATGTTATGGACCTTGCTTTGTGCACTGGGCCTCAGTCAGGCTGGAAAAGAAAAGGCCCTTCCCCAAACTGCTGAAAGCATACCATTGTGCAAACGTCTTGGTCTGCTGAATTAAGGGTTCTCGGGCAACCCCTGAAAAACACTCCCGCATCATTATCCTTCCTCCACCAAACTTTACAGTGCAGTCACAGTGCAGTCAGGCAGGTATCATTCCCCTGACACTTGCCAAACCCAGACTCGTCCATCAGACTGCCAGACGGAGAAGTGTGAATCCTCACTCCACAGAATACATTTCCAGTGGCAGTGTGCTTTACACCCCTCCATCCGAAGCTTGGAATTGTGCATTTTGATCTTAGGCTTGTGTGCAACTCGGCCATGGAAACACAATGCCATGAATCTCCTGATGCACAGTGCTTTTGCTGATGCTGTTTCCAGAGGCACAGGCCACTGTTTCAGCACTCGCCAGCCTCACTCTGTGAGTTTGCATGGTCTACTGCTTCATGGCTGAGCTGTTGTTACTCCTAGATCCTTCCATTTCACAATAATAGCACTTACAGTTGACAGGGGCAGATCTAGCTGGACAGAAATTTCACAAACAGACTTGTGGTAGAGGCGGCATCTTATGACAGTGCCATGTTTGAATTCAATGAGCTCATCAATACGACCCATTCTACTGCCAGTGTTTGTCTATTGAGACAGCAAGGCTATGAAAGTGGCTGAAACACCTGAACTCAATTACCAGGAGGGGCGTCCCAATAATTTTGTCCATATATTGTAAGATACACTAGCATTCTTACACAGAAATTGAGGCATTACTGAGAAAGGTGGACCAGAATTGTTTGAAGATGAAGTGAGGCTGCAGAGTTCATGAGGTTTGATAGATGCACGGCCTTCATCTCACATGCCATCTGGAGAGGTGAGACGCTAAAGATCGATCATTCGAGGATGCGTCCCAGAGCAGCCATCACATATTCTGCATTCATTGGTTTGGAATTGAGATTCTTCTGAACAGGTGGGAGGTGGCGCTCGGATCAGAAGCGTCGTTTGTCTCGCTGATGTTTTTCTCACCTGCCCGCTGTGTCTCCTTATTGAAGCGTTCCTGCCGACTCTGTGAGTTATGCCAGCCTACTTCTCATAACTCACGGCTTCAGACAGAACTCGCAGAGGGTTACGTCACACACAGTCAGAGAATAACTGATGGCCCACCCAGATTAGCAATGCAAAAAAACTCAAATGTAGGTTCTACTCATGTAATGGCAAGAGGTCAGATATTTACAATGCTTTGTGAAGAAGTGTGATGGATTAGTTTTGCATGTAGGACAGCAACAATGATGCCAAGCCAAGAAAGTAGATTAATCTGTACATGTGGGAAAAGACCACCCAGTTACCTCCTATAACCCACAATCAGTCTAACTCACCTCAAGAATTAACCCTATCAGACTGGCCATCCTGTTAGAGGGATGTCTTTGGAGCATGGCCATCACTTCTCCGACAGCGAGATCAGTTTTTTCCTGTGACTGAGCTAATTAGCAAGCCCCAGTTTGCCAATGTGGAGCATTTCTTTCTGTTGTCAAACTGCCATGTAAATTTATAGAAAAAAGCAGATGGTTTTCCTGCTGCTGGTGTGCATTACTTGCTCTGTTGTTTTGTGTATAAATCACTTTTCTTCCATCTTTGTTATTCACGTATAGACTGGGACTAAGTGCAGGGTAAACACGGTTTTATTACTTCTTTAAACCTGAAACGCCGTTTACCCTTTTCTAATAGTCTAACTATTAAAACTAATAGTCAAATCTTTCTACAGTGGCCATAAAATGTGCCCAGCAGACATCAAATTTGGCCTGTTTTGGAGATTTCTCAGTTGAAGTATGCATTTTGTTTTTTACAATAATATTTATTATATATATATATATATATATATATATATATATATATATATATATATATATATATATATATTGATGGACATTTGTATGATCAGGAAAAGTAGAAGGAAAATGGATTTTCTTCTTTGTAAGCCAGGGGTCGGCAACATGAGGCTCCAGAGCTGCATGTGACTCTTTTACTGCCCTGTTGTGGCTCCACACCAGAATTAGATTTTTTGTTAAAAATAAAATAATCCTCTTTGGCATAACTGATCTTAAACTCTGGAGTTATTGTATAACTGCAAATTCACCCGTTAACCCTGAAGATTGGTGCGCAGACTGCTGGTCACCATAGCAACACAGCCAACACTCACCGAGCTGATAGCTAAGGACGCATCAAAGAGAGAGCTTTAAGATGAACATCAATAATTTGGTGATAAATGGACTTATTTGCACTTATAATCGCTCCAGGTGGTTTCCTGATGCGTTTAATGAAACTGATGCGAGAAGAAACTGTCAAACACTAAAATGTTATGAAGCTGAAGTCTGCTTCAAGTTCGCCAGCTTCTTGTTCACATTTTCCTGTTCCACCTTAAATGGTGTCGCAGTTAAGCACATTCAGGCACCATTTAGGGTAGAATGGGAGAAATCAAACACGATGCTGCCGAATGACAAACCAAACATCAGCCTCATAAAAAGTCATTTCACAAGAAGCTATTACACTTTTCCTGTTGGAGATACAAGAAAAGCTGAGCTAAATCTTAAAGCAGAGCAAAGGAAGTCTGTGTTTTCCATCCATCCATCCATTTTCTAAGCCGCTTCTCCATCAGGGTCGTGGGGGGGTGCTGGAGCCTATCCCAGCAGTCTTCGGGCGGAAGGCAGGATACACCCTGGACAGGTCGCCAGTCCATCGCAGGGCAGACAGACACAGACAGTCACTCACACCCAGGGGCAGTTTAGCACATCCAATTGGCCTGACTGCATGTCTTTGGACTGTGGGAGGAAACCGGAGAACCCGGAGGAAACCCACACAGACACGGGGAGAACATGCAAACTCCACACAGAGAGGACCCCGGTCGCCCGGCCAGGGTGGCGAACCCAGGCCCTCCTCACTGTGAGGCGACAGCGCTACCCACCGCGCCACCGTGCCGGAGTCTATGTTTTCGTTTATATTATACTTTTAGCTTGTACATCTTTACAGCCAAGACGGTAAAATGGACAGAAAACGTGGCTCTCAAGGTGGTTTGATTTTTATCAAAAGCAGCAAATGGCTCTTCTTTACATTTGGGTTGCTGACCCCCGTTGCAGGCGAGCCAGCAAGTAGATGTTTAGAAAGTGTTATTATCAGCCCTCTTTGCTCAGCAACTGCTCAGCAGCCACAAGAGGTCACACACAGATAGACAGCAGTGTCTGACAAGAGTTACAGAAAAAAAATTAACCATTGATTTGAAAAACATCAAATTTAGCGGAATAGCCACTAGGGGGCCTTTATAAAAGGACTAACTGCATTTTTACAGTTTATTAATATATTTTTAGAGGCTACACACTTAAAATTAACGTATTTGTATGAGTTCACATATCTTGTCGTCACTGAAGACGGCTGCAGATAGTTCTCGGCTTCAACCTCCAACGGCGTGTTGCTTGTGCTTTGTGTTTGTGTTGCACATTTTATAAAACATGTTAAACCAACTAACGAGTGAAGCCTTGTGTACAGGCCACTAAAAGCATGCACAGTGGTGCTGAGATGTTTTTCATTTGTGAAAACAAAGCATTGCAGGAACGTTTCACTTTGCAAACGCTTGCAGAGAAAAGTAGAATCAGAACGCCTAACACAATTTGTTTTCAATACCACAGGAAAACTATCCCATTTAATAAAAAGAATCCAAAATGAACAGCACAATAATTTATCGATCTCTTTGGACCGCACACATTGACTGAGTGCTATTTTAAGGTGATAAGTATTAAAAACCAAGGAATCATGATGAACAATTTTTTCCATGTCATGCCCAACAACACACATTAACCATAGGGAAATCTGACAATTGGCAATATATGGATTTCAAATCTGTTATATACACTCGCCGGCCACTTTATTAGGTGCTAGTAAAAGGTTGGACCCCATTTTGCCTTCAGAACTGTCTTAATTCTTCACGCCACACTTTCAACAAGGTGTTGGAAACGTTCCTCAGAGATTCTGGTTGGTTATTTGAGCTCCTGCTGTCTTTCTATCATCTGGAACCAGTCTGCCCATTCTCCTCTGACCTCTCACATCAACAAGGCATTTTCGTCCACACAACTGACCGCTCACTGGATATTTCCTCTTTTTCGGACCGTTCTCTGTAAACCCTAGAGATGGTTGTGCGTGAAAATCCCAGCAGATCAGCAGTTTCTGAAATACTCAGACCAGCCCGTCTGGCACCAACAACCACGCCACGTTCAAAGCCCCTTAAATCCCCTTTCTTCCCCGTTCTGATGCTCGGCCTGCACTTCAGCAAGTCATCTTGACCACCTCTACACGCCTAAATGCAGTGAGCTGCGGCCGCGTGATTGGCTGATCAGATATTTGTGTTAACAAGCAACTGAACACTTTAATGTACCTAATAAAGTGGCTGGTGAGTGTATACATTAGTATATATGTGTTTCCCTTAAAAAATAAACTGTATATATCACATTTTGACAAATTTGATGGATATGCACACGTGGACATTTGACTATTTGAGTCATATTTCAACATGTATAAACATTCATGTGTAACACCTGTATTAATGTAACAATTTAACATTATTCATATATAGATGGAAAGCATTACTCATTCAGTACTTGTTGTCTGTTATAGAACTTTTTTTCATGCATCATAATCCACAAACCTCTGAATAAAGCAAAATTAGTGTCATAGCTACAACCCCAATTCCAGTAAAGGATGCAGGCATCAAATTCAAAATGAGTGAATATTTTAAAAAAAGCAATAAAGTTTATCCGTTTGAACATTAAATATCTCGTCTTTGTAGTGGATTCAGTTGAAAATAGGTTGAAAAGGATTTGCAGATCATCGTATTCTGTTTTTATTTATGTTTTACACAACATCCCAACTTCACTGGAATTGGGGTTGTACATAAATGGGTCATTCCACTAGAATGGTTCAAATTGTACTTTGACATTTTCAAATTTTTTGCTTAAATGTATCATTGATCTGTAAACCTCACAGTCAAACATGTAACGGGGTCGAGTGTGACGGGGTTGTGATTTTTGCAGAAAATGACCGCTGCTCTACATACTGTATACCAGAGAGAGAGCACATGGCATGCATGAGATTCAGAATTAGCATATAGTTTTGAAATAAAAAAACTTTTTTTATAAGTAATAGTTTTCTATCTTTTTTTCATGTGACGGTGTTGAGTCACTGAGTTTGGCGACCACAATATCACAAGATAAATGACCAAAATTAAATAAAAGAAGGAAGCCACTTGCCTGTCTTTGCTGTCCTGTTGTCCAAAAGACTTGAGTGATGTCACTTCTTGATGTATATGGATCATATGGATCATACCATTGTTTTTGTGGGGGAGATTCATTTGTGTTACGGGGTTGAGGGGTTACTTAGGTACAGAACTAAATAATGTGATTTTAATAAATAATTATCAATTAATTTTGAAAAATAATATCACAAACAATTAAACACAGACAGTTGTTTAGGTTGACATCAAAATATATGGACTTTTTTATAGTTGTATTTGGTATATTCGAAGTATACTTTCGTTGAAGGCCATGAGGGACATGACAAAATAGGTGGTGCCAGCAAAAATAAATAAATAAACAAAGTTCTCATAAAAAGATCAAATAAAAAAAAAATACACTGTATTAAAGGAGATATTTCAATGTATGTGTAAAGCTGTTAAAATATAGATTTTTGTGACCCAGTAGATAAAATACACCTAAAGAGGAGATGAGGACTCAAAATGTGCCATTTCCATGGAATGACCCAAATAAACTCTAAAACATGCACATTGTTTAGTTTTTTCATCAAAAAGATAAATCAAAGAAAATATTGATGCATGACTCCTTTAAATAACTTAATATTTAAAAACAAACAGTGTAATAAGTTATAACTGCACTGGTATATAGTTTACTATCTGTATGTACAATTCATATGGTGTGTGTGTGTGTGTGTGTGTGTGTACATTATCTCTCAAAAGTGAGGGCACCCCTCACATTTCTGCAAATATCTTATTGTATCCTTTCATGGGACGACACTATAGAAATGAAACATGGATGTAACTTAAAGTGGTCAGCTTGTATAGCAGTGCAGATTTAATAATAATAATAATAATAATAATAAATTACATTTATATAGCGCCTTTCACAAACCCAAGGTCGCTTCACATAGCAAGAGAAAAAAAAACTATACAGAGGAGGAGGAAGAAAAATGTGCATTAAACAGAAAAGTCTTTAAGTCAGATTTAAAAGAGGAAAGAGAAGAGCCTCCCTGAGGGATTGAGGAAGAGAGTTTGGGGGCCATGGCACTAAAGGACCTCCCTCCCAAGGTGGAAAGTCTGGTGCGTGGAACAGCAAGTAAGTTATTGCTAGAAGATCTGAGAGGGCGAGAGGGAGTGTAAGAGGTCAGCAGATCTCTGAGGTTGGGGGGAGCAAGATTATGTAAAGCTTTGAAAGTGAGAAGTAAGATTTTAAACTTTATACGGGACGGGAGCGGCAGCCGGTGCAGCTGAGAGAGAACGGGGGCGATATGAGCTGAACGATTAGTGTGGGTGAGAACTCCAGCCGCAGAGCTCTGACTGTCCTGTAGCTTTTGGATGGACTTTACAGGGAGACCAACAAAGAGGGAGTTACAGTTGTCAATGCGGGACATAATGAAGGCCTGAACCAGAGTTTTGGCATCTTTATCAGTCAGGAACGCTCAGAGATGAGCAATGTTACGTAAATGAAAGAATGCAGTCTTGGTGAGGAATTTGATGTGCAGATCAAAATTGAGTGATGGGTCGAGTAAAACACCAAGATTTCTAACGACAGGTGCAGGCTTAACGAGCAGGCCATCAATACTAACTGAAAAATCGGATGACTTTGATAGTTGAGGTTTAGGGCCAACCAGTAAGACGTCAGTTTTAGCAGCGTTTAGCATGAGAAAGTTATTATGCATCCAGAACTTTAAATCAGAAATACAATCAATCAGTGTACTGGGAGGGGTATCTGAAGGTGTGTACTGAGATATAACTGAATATCATCAGCATAACAATGGATGTTTAGGCCATGGCTATGAATAATCTGCCCAAGGGGTGAAATGTAAATTAGGAAAAGTAGGGGTCCAAGAACTGAGCCTTGCGGGACACCACATCTAACAGGAGAGGAGGGGGATTTATGTGGGCCTAATGTAATAAACTGGTGTCTGTCTGTAAGATATGACCTGAACCACTGTAGGGCTGTGTCAGTGATGCCAATAGAAAAAAGACGAGAAATGAGAACATCATGATTAACAGTATCAAAAGCTGCACTTAAGTCGAGGAGAAGGAGAATATTGAGAGAACCACTATCAGCAGACCGGAGAAGATCATTAACAACTCGCAGAAGAGCGGTCTCAGTGCTGTGGTGAGGACGGAAACCAGACTGGAATGGCTCATAGAGGGCATTATCACTCAGAAACGTCTGGAGTTGGGAAGCAACCACTCTTTCCATTACTTTAGCTAAAAATGGAAGGTGTGAGACGGGTCTGTAATTAGAAATTTACTGTCCTCTGAAAAGAACTCAACACACAGACATTAACGTCTAAATAGCTGGCAACACAAGTGAGCCCACCTCACAATGAACGTGTCCAAATTGTGCTCAAAGTGTCAATATTCTGTGTAACCACCATTATTATCTAGCACTGCCTGAACCCTCTTGGGCATGGAATTCACCAGAGTGTCACAAGTGAATTGGCCAGTTGGCAGATGGCCAGTCCATGAACTTTACCTTCAGCAAGGCAGTGGTCATCTTGGAGGTGTGTTTGGGGTCGTTATCGAGTTGGAAAACTGCCATGCGGCGTAGTTTCCGAAGGGAGGGGATCAGGCTCTGCTTCAGAATGTCACAGTACATGTCAGAATTCATGTTTCCCTCACTGAACTGCAGCTCCCCAGTGCCGGCAGCACTCATGCAGCCCCAGACCATGATGCTACCACCATCATGCTTGACTGTAGGCAAGAGACAGTTGTCTTGGTGCTCCTCACCAGGGCGCCACCACACATGCTAGACACCATCTGAGCCAAACAAGTTTATCTTGGTCTCATCAGACCACAGGACAAGGTTCCAGTAATCCATATTCTTAGACTGCTTGTCTTCAGCAAACTGTTTGCAGGCTTTCTTGTGCATCAGCTTCAGAAGAAGCTTCCTTCTGGAACGATGGCCATGCAGACTGAATTGATGCATTGTGCGGCGTGTGGTCTGAGCACTGACAGGCTGACCTCCCACTTCTTCAACCTCTGCAGCAATGCTGGCAGAACTCATGCATCTATTTTTTTTTTTAAGTCAACCTCTGGGTTTGACGCTGAATACATGGACTCAACTTCTTCGGTGGACCCTGGTGAGGCCTGTTCCGAGCGGAACCTGTCCTGGAATACCGCTGTATGACCTTGGCCGCCGTGCTATAGCTCAGTCTTAGGGTATTAAGTCTTCTTATAGCCAAGGCGTCTTTGTGGAGAGCAACAATTCTATTTCTCACATCCTCAGAGATTCTTTGCTGTGAGGTGCCATGTTGAATATCCAGTGGCCAGTATGAGTGAATTATACCCAAAACACCAAATTTAACAGCCCTGCTCCCCATTCACACCTGGATCCTTGTAACTCTAACGAGTCACATGACACCAGGGAGGGACGACGACACAACTGGGCTCAATTTGGACATGTTCACTGTGAGGTGGACTCACTTGTGTTGCCAGCTGTTTAGACATTAATGCCTGTGTGTTGAGTTCTTTTCAGAGGACAGTACACTGACCACTTTAAGTTATATCCAAGTTTCATGTCTATAGTGTCGTCCCATCAAAAGACAGAATAACATATCTGCAGAAATGTGAGGCATGTACTCATTTTTGTGAGATGCTGTACGCCCTATATTTTATACTTACATATATTTTGAAATACATGCCTGATCTTTTTCATTTCAATTTATCAACTACCAGCCTTAGTGGAGGGCCCTAAATTGGCCAATCAAATTTCTCTGGGGGTGGGTCCCACTATGGCAGAGCATAAGAGTGTTATTGAGTGAGCGGCAATCGCATTAGCAGAGGTGTTGCTGAATCTGTGGTTATATAACACTATTCTACTGTCAAAACTGACAGCATGATCATTCAAATACACAAATAAGAAAGATAAAAGGGATAAAAATAGGACTTGTATGCTTGTACGCAATGTCATCTCTTCGTATATGTTTATAAAATCGATAGCTCCTGTGCTGACACCTCATCAGCTGAGCCAGTTGAAGTTGTAAACTGCTTGTTCACATGTCGAGTCTAGCCTTGAGTCTCTGGGGTGCCAGTGAGAAGTTTGAGTCTTGAGAAGAGAATTTTTGCTTATCCCTATTATAAGCTGCAGGTATTGCATTGTACCAAAGTAAACCCTACTAAAGACCTGTGAAGTTCAACACGGCGTCAAACAGGGAGGCTTTTATTCTAGAAAAAAAATCTGTCTTTCATACAGCAAATAGAGTTTGTGAAGGAAACAGTCAAAACACCCTGAAAAGGTTGGTGACTAGTTTATATATACACCAACTGTTGTTTCTACACTCACTGTCCAGTTTATCAGCTCCACTGACTGTATAGCTGCACTCTGTAGTTCTACAGTTACAGACTGTAGTCCATCTGTTTCTCTGATACTCTGTTACCCTGTTCTTCAGTGGGCAAGACCCCCATGGACCCTCACAGAGCAGGTACTATTTGGATGGTGGATCATTCTCAGCACTGCAGTGACACTGACATATTGGTGTGTGTTGTGCTGGTACGAGTGGATCAGACACAGCAGTGCTGCTGGAGTTTTTAAACACTGTGTCCACTCACTGTCCACTCTATTAGACAGTTCTACCTTGTCAGTCCATCATGTAGATGTAAAGTCAGAGACGACAGCTCATCTGCTGCTGCAGTTTGTGTTGGTGGACTCTTCTCAGTCCAGCAGCGACACTGAGGTGTTTAAAAACTCCAGCCGCACTGCTGTGTCTGATCCACTCAGACCAGCGCAACACACACCAACACATAAAATGGACAATGAGCATAGAAACCAGGACCAGAAATAGATCATAATGTTATGCCTGACAAACCAAGGAATCATGATGCAGAGGTTTTGTTGGTTAATAGCCTAAAAGCATAATTGTTTATTGAACATTGATGCATTTTCTCATATTCCCAGAGGGAAATCTGGCAACACAGATTTCTAATATGTGACAATTGTTAACATATATGTGTTTATATCCAATTTATATTTACATTATAGTCGCATAAATGTGACGGATATGCCAACTTATTTGAAAATGTAAAAAATCTGAGCCATATATCAACAAATGCAAACATTTCTTTTCATATTTAATAGATGCACATGCACGTTGAATTAAAGTTAAAAAATGAAATAAAGGAAAATATCGTTCCTGACGCATTTAAAATAACTGAATACTTAATATATAGAGAGCATAGTAACAATTGCCACTGTACTGGGATGAAGTCAACCATGTATGAGACATGTGTCTATAATCCATGTATTATGCATGTCCAGTATTTTATATTTACACATATATTGAAATACATGCCTGATCTTTGATATTTGTGCATATATGGCCATATATCACATCACCCCAGTAAAAGCACTATAACACACAGCCTCTTGTGTTTTAATGGCTTATCTCTGACGATGTGGAGTATCAGTCCATGCAGTTCTCAGATGTATCAGATCTTAAAAACGATCGTGTCCTCCTAACTGATCACATTTCGTTTTATCTGTCACCTCTCTGTCAGGATATTTACCCCATCTGTCCGTACGAGATGAGGAGGTTTATTCCAAATCTGGTAATTAAAGTATGATAAAGTTCCCCTAATCAGACCCCGTCTGATGCCATGATGATCAGCAAAGTCAATTACTTCGTATCTATGCATTTTACTTCATTACCATCTCTCTCTCTCTCTCTGTCTCTCTCTCTCTCTCTCTCTCTCTGTCTCTCTCTCTCTCTCTCTCTCTCTCTCTCAACACTTTTTAAATTAAAGCAAGCACTGAATGCATCAGGGCTGAGGGTTTAATCAAGTAGAAACCACCAAAGCCCTCCTGACTCGGCGGCAGGCAATCAGCTCGGCACTCTCAACCTATCACCAGGAGCCCGGCCTTCATCAGGATCGGCAGCGCACGCTGTCCTATCTGCATGACAGTGGCTGGAAGCAGCGACAGAAAGGACCCTCACTGTGACTAATGCGCCGAGGGAGACCAGCTCCACTCAGGCTTTCAGAAAGACGACCAAGCAAGGAGAGGAAAGAAGGAAGAGAGGAGTAGCGAATGCCGCTTGACGTAGTTTGAATGCCATAATAGTCTAAATTATGGCAGGTGCAGAGGCTCACTGAATGATTTATGGTCAGCGTTGCTGTGTTATGCTGAAAGCCAGCATGGGAGGAGGGCTCGAACAGATGCTGTGGTCAAAGGTTGGCACCACAGCACTTGATGAACTTGGCACTTTGGGTGGGGGGGGCAGTGTTTGGTGAAAATCCCGTAAGCCTGGTAACTTTACAGGAGGATAAAACCATTTTTAAATGTCATGATGTGTTCAGACACATCAGCAATGCCCTTCTCAAATCAGCAAAATCGTCCACTATATAAGATAAAATAGATCAGGATGTGTTGTTAGAGCTTCGTCTCTCTTACTGTACTATCAGTCAACTTTCATTTAACCCTGGAGAACATTGAGGGTGATCTTCATTTACACTTCAATTACATTACATCAATGGTCACAGGACGCTGCCCACAGGACGCTGCTGGCTGGATATTTTTGGTTGGTGGACTATTCTCAGGGCGGCACGGTGGCGTGGTGGGTAGCGCTGTCGCCTCACAGCGAGGAGGGCCTGGGTTCAATTCCCCAGCCGGGTGACCAGGGTCCTCTCTGTGTGTAGTTTGCATGTTCTCCCCGTGTCTGCGTGGGTTTCCTCCGGGTTCTCTGGTTTCCTCCCACAGTCCAAAGACATGCAGTCAGGCCAATTGGACGTGCTGAATTGCCCCTGGGTGTGAGTGACTGTCTGTCTGTATGGACTGGCGACCTGTCCAGGGTGTATCCTGCCTTACGCCCGAAGACTGCTGGGATAGGCTCCAGCCCCTCCCCCTCCGCAACGGAGAAGCGGCTTAGAAAATGGATGGATGGATGGACTATTCTCAGTCCAGCAGCGTGAGGTGTTTAAAAACTGCAGCAGCACTGCTGTGTCTGATCCACTCAGGCCAGCGCAACACACACCACCACCAAAACATCAGTGTTACTGCAGCTGGCATTTAATAAGTCAGGAGAATAAAAATAGGTTCAAATATGGTGAGTTTGCACAGCTGCGAGTCTCTCTGTAAAGCCTGAAATAATCTTCTAACTCCTTAAATACCTATTACACATTCAGTAGCTACAGGGACTTCAGTGAAAACTGGCTGAGCTGTTCTCACGTTCTAGACGTGTGTAATGATTGAATTTAAGGGGTTAACTGACATAATAAAGCAATTAAGAAAGAAATAGACAGGCTCTTAATTTTAGTCTTAAACACATTTTCATGATGTCAGTGTGATAATTAAGCAGTAGAACCCGAGAAGGTCTTTATTATCATGAAATACCATCCCGGCTGTGATCTGGTGGCCGTAGATCATCCCAGTCGTGATGTTATTGGTGAGAACTCACTCCTCGAGTGCTCTACTGCTTTAATACAGCAGTTAAATAAATACAGTAAGAAATGAATAAACTGGCCGTGAACGCGGCGTTTAATATGTTTTAATGTTCAGTTCCTTCTTCCTAATTAAAGCTCCTTAACGAGCAGCTACACTAAATTCCCAAACTGTCGTCTCCACTGAGCAGCTTTTCAGTTTTTTATTGGGTCAGTTTTATGGCTCAGTCTGATTTGGTCCGACTCTGAAGATCAGACTCCACGTTTGGCGAATGGTGTTGGGTTCATTTCTGGCTGATTCCAGGTTGTTCAGCTGTTCTTCTGTCACAGCTGCCGACTGAAAAGCTGCTCAGTGGTGACGACAGTTTGGGAACTTAGTGTCGTCTCGTCTTCAGAGTTGGACCAAATCAGACTGAGCCATAAAACTGACCCAATATCAGGTTCAGCTCAGTTTGGTCAGTTTCTCCAGATCAGTATTAATGTTGTTTTGTTCCAGCCGGTCTGTAAAGCTTCTTACAGCCCGTTTAGTTTGGCGAATGGTGTTGGGTTCATTTCTGGCTGATTCCAGGTTGTTCAGCCGTTCTTCTTTCACAGCTGCCGACTGAAAAGCTGCTCAGTGGGGACGACAGTTTGGGAATTTAGTGTCGTCTCGTCTTCGGAGTCGGACCAAATCGGCTGTCGGTCAAATGTGACCTTAAGTGCCCGTTTTCTGTTTCTGTCCAAAGTAAGAAGTATAAACTCATCAAACTCGTTGCTTAGCAACGCTGTCTTAGTGAAGGGACACAGTGTTTGTGAAAAACCCATGAGGTTCTGGTGAAATATCAGCATGGTTAGAACGCCTCTCAACCAATCAGCCTGCGTGGCTGGAAACTAACTGTTGTATAAATCTGGATAATAACACAAACTGAACAACCCTCATTGTTGATATCCTTGGACAAAAACATGTCCCCAGTATCCAAACCCCCCCAGTTTAATTTGCTGCCACTTCTAAACACAAGCACAAGCTGTCAAAGCAAGAATTGCGTCTGAGCAAAAGATCAGACTTGTGCAGTGCGGCATGTTAGTCCCTCTCTAAACTCCCTGCACTGTGTGAGTGTCTGTGCATGTGTGATATTCTGTACTCAGCCACACAGACTGCAGTGCTGAAGACCAATTACAGCCCTGAATCTGCATGGATTCTCTCAAGCTTGACCTTGACATCATTACAAATGCCTTTGTGCAGCACATGCTGCTGCGCCCGCATTCAGTTCCATGCTTCTAATACAACATACTGGATCCACTTGAAGGGGAAATTTATGCCTAATTAAATCTCTAAGCAAGCAGAGTCATTCAGAGTGGTTTGGCATGAATTGGTCTAGAGAAACATACACTCTTAAAGCTCATGGTTCTTCAAGGGTTCTTTAGCAAAGAAATTGCTCTAAATAAAACCATGAATACTGTAAGAACACTTTGAATGGCTAAAGGAGTCTTTACATCGTGAGGAATGTGCTATAGATTATTCTATATGGGGCCTTTTTCAAAACTGTTTCTTCTATTTGATGTCAAGCTTGTACATTCTCAGAAAAATAGGTAGTAAACTGTCACTGGGGCAGTTCCCCTCTTGTCACTGGGGTGGTTCCCTCATGGGAACGTCTCAGTACCTTTAGTCAGGGAACATAACTGTATTATAATCGAGGCCGCCCAGGTGCTCGCGCAGTCTCTGGTCATCTCAAGGCTTGACTACTGCAACTCGCTCTTGGCTGGTTTTCCCATGCGGCCATCAAGCCTCTGCAGCTCATCCAGAACGTGGCAGCACGGCTCGTCTTCAATCTGCCCAAGTTCAGCCACGTCACCCCACTGCTGCGCTCCCTTCACTGGCTCCCTGTAGCTGCATCAGATTTAAACCCTAACGCTGGCCTACAAAGCCAGAAATGGACCAGCCCCTACCGACTTGATGCCAATGGTGAAATCTCGAACTGGACCACGAACCCTTTGAGCTTCGAGTACAGCTCGGCTTGACCCGCCATCCTTCAAGGCGCGTGGAAGACAAGCGTGGAGAATGTTCTCTGTACTGGAGCCCAGGTGGTGGAATGAACTCCCCCTGGCTGTCTGAACAGCAGAGCCTCTCACGGCCTTCAAACGCAGACTGAAGACTCGTCTCTTTACACAGCACTTAAATCAGCATTGAATTAAGTATTGATTGTAATGTATTGTACTGCACGTATGTACTGTAGTGTATTTTATTGCACTGTTATCTGTTCCTTTTCTCTCGGTATCAACAACTTTTTGTTTCTAGCAGCATCTGACCTCAGGACCGTCTTCCTCTCTAACCTACTGGTAACTAGCAGAGATACTTTCTCTAGACAGACAAAGCTCTTCTTGTAAGTAAGAAAGAAAACGAAAGAAAAATCCGGGTCCGAGCCCCCACAAGCGTCACCAGTGGCAACAGTGGCAAGGAAAAACTTCCTAAAAGAGGAAGAAACCTTGAGAGGAACCAAGACACCGGATCGCAAGCATTGTTACTATGAAGTTTTATAGAACAAAGTGGGGAAGAAAAGAAAGCAGTGGCTGATTTGATCAGCTTATGCTTATGCAGCACCAGCAATCACCAAATCACCTAATCACTAATCACTAATCACCAAAGGCTCCACTATACAAGTACGTTTTTAGCCTAGACTTAAAGACTGAGGCTGAGTCTGAGTCCCGAACATTAACAGGAAGGTTATTCCAGAGCTGGGGGGCTTTGTATGAGAAGCTCCGCCCCCTGATGGAGCTTTATTAGTTCTAGGTACCAGTAGTGAGCAGCACCTTGTGATCTAAGTAGGCATGATGGTTCATAGTGGGAGAGAAGGTCACTCAGGTACTGAGGGGCGAGTCCGTTTAGAGCTTTATAGGTCACTAATAGGATTTTATAATCAGTGTGAAATTTAACAGGTAACCAGTGCAGGGCTGATAAAACTGGGCTGATGTGGTCGAACGTTCGGGCTCTTGTGAGACTCTGGCTGCAGCGTTCTGGACCAGCTGAAGCTCGTTGAGGCTGTTGCTGGGATGTCCAGACAGCAGGGCATTACAGTGTCCAGCCTTGAAGTAATGAATGCATGAACTAGCTTTTCTGCATCCTGTAGAGATCATGCATTTCTTAATTTAGCGATATTGCGGAGATGCAGGACGGCTGTTCTAGTGATATTAGTTATAGGCGTCGAAGGACAGATCAGTGTCCATCACGACACCAAGACTTTTAATAGATGAGCTTGATGCAACTGAGAGATTGTTAAGTTTAAGTGTTCAGTTAGTTTGTTTCTAGCTGCTTTTGGACCAAGAAGGAGGACCTCTGTTTTATCTGAGTTAAGTAGCAGAGAGTTACTCGACATCCAGTCTTTTACACAGTCCTCAATCTTTCCAAGTTTGATTTTATCATCTGGTTCCCTTGATATGTATAACTGAGTGTCATCGGCATAGCAGTGGAAATTTATACTGTGTTTACTGATAATGGTGCCCAATGGTAACATATAAATTGTGAATAATATAGGCCCTAAAACAGAACCTTGTGGAACACCATACTTTACTTTTACAAGGACAGATGATTCACCCTTTAAATTAACAAATTGATAGTGATCTGTGAGCTAGGACCTGAACCAGGAAAGAGCTATTCCTCTTATCCCTGCAAGGTTTTCCAGTCTATCTAGTAAGATAGCGTGGTTTATTGTGTCAAATGCTGCACTAAGATCAAGAAGAAGTAGCAGAGACACATTTCCTTTGTCAGAGAATAATAAAAGATCATTTACGATTTTTACTAGTGCTGTTTCTGTGCTGTGATGTGGCCTAAAACCAGACTGAAATTTTTCAAATAGATGATTCCTATGCAAATAAGAGGTTAACTGTTTTGCTACCACTTTTTCCAAGATCTTAGATATAAAGGGAAGGTTTGAGATAGGTCTATAATTTGTTAAATCGTAGGGATTGATGTTCGCTTTCTTAATCAGTGGTCTAATTAGAGCAGGTTTTTGGCATGTATCCAAGGCTAAGAGAGGAGTTTATTATTGACAGAATAGGCTTGGTTATTTCTGGTAAAATTTCCTTTGGTAAACCTGTTGGGATCGGATCTAAAATACAGGTAGATGACTTTGCAGAAGAAACTATTTTAACTAGTTCATTTTCTTGAAGTAAGGTAAACGATTCCAGCCTCTCTAGGGGGTCTAGACTGGCATTATAAGCCAGCAGGTTTGTAGAGTTTAACTGTGTTTCTGAATTTTCTGCCTATTTTTTTATTTTTTCACTAAAGAAATTCATAAAATCATTGCTGCTATAGGCTGATGGCATCTGGGGTTCAGTGACTGTTTTATTCTCTGTTATTTTAGAAATTGTGCTAAATAGTAGCCTAGAATTGTTCTTATTGTTTTCTATGAGAGAGGAGAGAGAGGCTGAGCTGCAGTAAGAGCTCTCCTATAGTCTATAGGCTCTCCTTCCAGGTGGACTGGGACACTTCTAATTTAGTCAGACGCCGTTTTCGCTCTAGTTGTCTGGCCGTCTGTTTTAAAGCTCGAGTGTGATCGTTAAACCAAGGGGCGAGTTTTTTCTCTTGGCACTTGGTCATAATATCTAACTCAGTAGGGTTAGATGGGCAGCTGACAGAACCTGATAACTGAAGAAGGTTTCTGATAAAGCTGCCAGCTGTGGAGGAAGTTATAGTCCTCTTAACCTGATAACATGGTGATGAGCGCACATTACCACTAAACTGGATTTCGTATGAGATTAAGTCATGGTCTGAGACGGCTGGGCTCTGGAGGAGAACAGCTAAGTTATCTATGTCTAAACCAAAGGTCAGTATTAAGTCTAGAGTGTGGTTGAGGTGGTGTGTGGGCCCTTTTATAATTTGGGTGAAACCCATGGAGTCTATGATAGATATGAATGCCTCACTTAATGTGTCGTGAGGGTTGTCAATGTGGACATTAAAATCTCCGACAATTATTATTTTATTTGAAAATGTTATTAAGCTTGATAGAAACTCAGAGAATTCCTGTAAGAACTGAGAATTCGGCCCAGGCGGCCTGTAGATTGTAATTAATAAAAATGAATTCTTATTTGTTCCTTGATCAAGTATATCAAGTATAAGAACTTCAAGAGAAGAGAATCTATATCCTTTCTGGCTCACGCCTAAAGCTTTAGTATGGATGGTTGCTATACCTCCACCCCGGCTGCTTAAACGAGGGCTATGAGCACAGTTGTAGCCTGTGGGAGTGGCTTCGTTTAGTCTAAGGTACTCATCGGGTCTAATCCACGTTTCTGTGAGGCACAGAGCATCGAAATTGTGATAATTGGTAATAATTTCATTTACAATAATGGCTTTAGATGTGAAGGATCTAATGTTAAGCAGTCCTTATTTTTATTTACTTATTTTCAGTAGTAACACTAGCATTATTAGCTGTAGCGTTTCTATATTTGGTGCTACTTACGTGGCCTTTGCTTTGAAGTTAGTGAATGACCCACTCGATGTTCCATGAGTGGACGACAGATCCCAGACGACGAGGGTGAAGCCATTCTGTATAAGAGCGTCAGCTAAATGCTGTAAATATAAATGTAAATAATCCACTGAAATGATCTGTTCTACGCTGGACTGACTCCACACACCCCGCCTCGCCTCCAGGCTTTTACTCTACTGCTCTGTTTTAAAACATTCAGTTATGCAAAGGAACAAATACCAACTTTTCACCTGGAGGAACTGATTTAAGCTCCACAATCAGACCTTAGAACCACTGTAGAACCTCTGAGGGAACATCTACACTGTTTGAACCTTGATGAACAAAAACATACCTGCACAGAACCTTCATTTCTAACAGTGTAACAACAGCAGAACCCTTTTCAAGAACCCTTTTCTATCTACAGCCCAATCGCCATCTGAAGAACTCTTTTATAATATACTTTAGGTTTCTTCATGCAAAGGTTTCTTTGGGTGTTCATGGTTCTATATGCATATTTTCTGCACTAAAGAACCACTGAAGAACCGTTCTTTTTTTAAGTGTGTACAAAATTGAAATTGTCCACAGTGGTGGTGATAGGAACCAGACGTCCACCTCTAAAAGCTCACACACAGAGGTCCCACTTTCTGTTAAATGTCTCTAATAACTGTATTTACACATGAATCGCACATACAACACTAACTACTGATGATTTAGTCACTGTTACCAATGGATCACAGAAGTGCAGCCTATGTAATTACATATGTATCAACTTCAATTTGCCTCATGTAATTACACAAGTGTATCTTTTTTTGATACACTACAGATCAGAAGTCTTTTCCAGCACATCTTTTTGATTTACACCATTCTGTAATTGAAATAACATCCATTAGGATACACGTGTGTAATTATATAAGGTTGACACATGTAAATACATAAGGTTTGTCTGTAATCCGTCTGTAAGTGACTAAATCATTAGTAGTTACATTGTTGTTGCATATGTTGTTCACATGTAACTACACATTTATTAGAAACACAATATAAAGTGGGACCACTTGTGAATATGGACAGGTCCCTGATGTTAAGTTTTCATAAGATTTTAGCCTAAAACATGTTTTTATCTATTCATGGCAGAGGGGTGCATGGGTCCACACTGTTTTACCATCACCAACATTACATAGAAAAACTCAGATGTTATGTAGGTAGTTCTGGAAAGTAAATAAAGTGGCTGTATGTACAGCCAGTAAATGTCTCTACAATGATGCGTTTCACATCCAACCACTCTGCACGTCTTTGTTTACGTGGCAGCGATTGAATTATGCGAAACTTTTTTTTTTGGGGGGGAAAAATCAGTGGAACTCATCCTTAATTGAGGTTTGTTCTAGAACACAAATTATGTAAACACTGGCAGCCTATCAGAGACAGTAGGAATCGCTTGATATAGCATCAACCGCAGCCAGTTCTGACGCACATCCACGCAAGCCAAATGTCTGATTTGCTTCCTCTCCTGCTCCTTTGAGAGTTCACATCCATGGATAAGGAGGAAGAGCGAGACCTTTCAACCAGCCGGAGAGGCCCAAGTCTGGCAGCTACGATAAACAAACACTTGACATGCTTGACATCGTCGCTTAAACGAAATGTCATTACAGCTTATGCAACACCAACATGAACAGATTATACAAGCGAAGATGGAAAAAGTCAGCATGACTGCAACACCGTGATGAAGACGAGCCAAAACAAACGATGTCACACTCGCCAGAGATGAACGTTCACTTGACCCCGTCACCGAGCATTCACTAAAAGAGAAAGCATCTCGAGTGCCATTGGTTATAATTGCACAGCTATAATGGGGGAAGAATACTCGTCCAGTCAAACCGAGTTATGAAGTATTCCTCCATACGGCCGCAGCAGTGGTGGGTCTGACTTGGACGGTGTTCTTGCCCGGAGCATCGTGCTCATTTGTTAAACCTGGCATTGAAGAGACTGTAGAGATTCATCCTGTCCGAGGTTGGACAGGCAAGGTGAGTCAGTGTTTTTCTCAGCACTGGGGCGAGACAATAGTCAGAACAGACAGAGTTAGTTTGTTTATTATAGGCTGCAGACTTGGGACTAGTTTTATTTTCCTGGATGAGCACCAAGGATGTGGAATAATGAACGCTGTGTCTGATTGACTGTTCTAACTGCTCGGGTTCGGTTCATCTTTATGCCCTGTTGTTAATATTCTGCAAGCCAAATATTACAGCTGTTATGTCTGATTCTTAATTTCTTCTATTTAAATTCACTCTTTATGATTTGTGGGGTAAGTCTGCCACTAGTAAAGATCTCACTGTATGTGTTAACACAAGGTTAATGAATCTATGGATTTTAGTCTATTCCTGGAATGCTTTGGAAGAAACAGACATTCCTATTATTATTATTAATACATTTAAAATGAACAGCTATTAAATGCCTTAAAATCCCAGGTGTATTACATACTAAAGCTTATTAATCACTAACTACAGGCGCCTCAATGCAAAGTGGCTGAGCTATTCCTTGGTGATAGAAGTGTGCAATGAAACTTTGGGCATTTAAGGGGTTAAAGTTGCGTGGTTGAATATGGTCAGGTGTGGACACATCATTAGGGGGTTATAGACCAGACTAGGCGCAGGTCAATCATTATTTTTGTGGTTGTTTAGATTTTTAATCAAAATATACACAAAATTCTATGCATCCTATAACATTCTATCACATCCATACACTGATGTTGGTCGAGAAGGCCTGGCTCACAGTCTCCGCTCTAATTCATCCCAAAGGGGTTCTATCGGGTTGAGGTCAGAACTCTGTGCAGGCCAGTCAAGTTCTTCCACACCAAACTGGCTCATCCATGTCTTTATGGACCTGCTTTGTGCACTGGTGCTCAGTCATGTTGGAGCAGGAAGGGGCCAAACTCCCCAAACTGTTCCCACAAAACTGGGAGCTTGAAATTGTCCAAAATCTCTTGGTGCTGAAGCTTTAAGAGTTCCTTTCACTGGAACTAAGGGGCCGAGCCCAACTCCTGAAAAACAGCCCCACACCATGATCCCCCCTCCACCAAACTTTACACTCACAATGCAGTCAGACAAGTACCATCTCCTGGCGACCACCAAACCCAGACTCGTCCATCAGATTTCCAGACGGAGAAGCGTGATTGGTCACTCCAGAGATCAAGTTGAGAAAGTCGGTGACCTCTGTGCACTATGCCCCTCAGCATCCGCTGACCGCTCTGTCATTTTACGTGGCTGACCACTTCGTGGCTGAGTTGCTGTCGTTCCCAATCGCTTCCACTTTGTTATAATCCCACTGACAGTGGACTGTGGAATATTTAGTAGTGAGGAAATTTCACGACTGGACTCGCTGCACAGGTGGCGTCCGATCACGGTACCACGCTGGAATTCACTGAGCTCCTGAGAGCGACCCATTCTTTCACTAATGTCTGTAGAAGCAGTCTGCAGGCCTAGGGGCTCGGCTTTATACACCTGTGGCCATGGAAGTGATTGGAACACCTGAACTCAATGATTTGGATGGGTGAGTGAAAACTTATGGAAATATAGTGTATTTTGATATTGACATACTGTAACGCTGCTTTTTGTTTTGTTCAGTTTTTTTTAAGACTTTGTTTTATAGATAATAGGCATTATATTCAAAAGCTGCCCTTCTTGCCAAGTGGTTTATTTTTGAGTTGTATTTTAGTCATGGTATCTAGGACCTATTTGGATAATGTTTACAAAACAGTGTAATCTTGAGAAAAGAAAAGGGAACAAAACAGTCAAAGCAACCTATGTCACACATTCTTTTATCATACAGTAGAACATTATCATACAGCACTCAGGAACAGTGGGCTGATTACCACTTGCAAAATTTTTTACTTTACTAATGCTTGAATGCTGACTTCACATATCTTGAGTCAACCAGCCAGAGCAATGGACAGTGCAGAAAAGAGGTGAAGAAGAGGGTGCAGGCAGGATGGAGTGGGTGGAGACGGGTGTCAGGGCTGATGTGTGACAGAAGGACAGCAGCAACAGTGAAAGGGAAGGTTTACAAGACAGCAGTGCGTCCTGCTATGATGTACGGTTTGGAGACTGTGGCTCTGTCTAAAAGACAGGAGGCTGAGCTGGAGGTGGCAGAGATGAAGATGTTGAGATTTTCGTTGGGAGTGACCAGGCTGGACAAGATTAGAAACGAGCAGATCAGAGGGACGGTGAAGGTGGAGCAGTTTGGAGATAAAGCCAGAGAGGCCAGGTTGAGATGGTTTGGACATGTGTTGAGGAGGAATAGTGGATATATTGGGCGAAGAATGTTGGAGATGGAGCTGCCGGGTAGAAGGAGAAGAGGTAGACCTCAGAGAAGGTTTATGGATGTAGTGAAGGTGGACATGGAGATGGTTGGTGTGAAAGTAGAGGAGGCAGTGGATAGGGCAAGATGGAGGCAGATGATCCGCTGTGGCGACCCCTAAAGGGAGCAGCCGAAAGAAGAAGACTAATGCTTGAATGCCATCTGACACCAGGATATTGTGATATATTCAGAAAAGCCTGTGATATAGAAATTCATCTATATTTCCCATCTAACACACTGTTTTCTATGAATTATACATAATTGCCAATTTTCAAAGTGTATATACAGTCATGTGCAAAAATTTGGGCACCCCAGTGAAATTACACGTTTAGTTGATTTTCTAAGTGAAAGTAAGTTGCCATAATCTCTAGAAGAGATAAACTTAAATAGGCATTTTGCTTCAGAATATAGTGTATAATTCATATTCATTAATAAAACACAGGCCACAGAATTGTAGACATGTGTGTGGTTGGTTAGTGTAGTAGGTAACACCTTTACCTTCTACACTGTAGACTGGGGTTCACTCCCCACCTTGGCGAGCACCCTACACTAAACCTATAGGAGTCCTTGGGCAAGACTCCTAACACTACTGTTGCCTACTTGTGTGACAATTTATAAATTCTAAGTCGCTTTTAATAAAAGCGTCCGGTAAATGTGTTCACTGTAGAGGCCGTGAACTCATTTTCACTTTTAAAGAATGAGCAATGGCTAAGTGTGATCGTGCAATGAGACAACACATCTGGGGAGAACTTGTTAAATGTTTGGGGCTGGATTAAAGCAAAATCCACTGCAAACAATCCTACAGCCCCTCTCAAACCCACCCTCAATTACTCTAGCCTGTGCTTTTCTACAATTAATCCTCATGGAACTGTTTTCTCCTGTTTTTCCTGCACTTACTGTGATCTCCACTCACACAACACACGTCTTCATGCCTATTTGGGGCTTTTTGAGGACTTTTCAGCCATGCAAACTATCATTACACCCATCTGTTAATAACAAGCTTTTCATCCACCAGACAGTGTTGGTAGCTCTGCCTTCACGAGGCATTCGATTGGTTTAGGAATTTCACACTCAGTTTGCTCCTACTATAATTCTATAATTCTACATATAAGTCTACATTCCCCCAAAATTTAGCCCAAAATGTCTCAGGGTGGGCGGCACGGTGGCGTGGTGGGTAGCGATGTCGCCTCACAGCGAGGAGGGCCTGGGTTCGATTCCCTGACCGGGTGACCGGGGTCCTCTCTGTGTGGAGTTTGCATGTTCTCCCTGTGTCTGCGTGGGTTTCCTCCGGGTTCCCCGGTTTCCTTCCACAGTCCAAAGACATGCAGTCAGGCCAATTGGACGTGCTGAATTGCCCCTGGTGTGAGTGACTGTCTGTGTCTGTCTGTCTGCCCTGCGATGGACTGGCGACCTGTCCAGGGTGTATCCTGCCTTTTGCCCGAAGACTGCTGGGATAGGCTCCAGCACCCCCCGCGACCCTGACGGAGAAGCGGCTTAGAAAATGGATGGATGGATGTCTCATGGTTGTCTTCAGATATTCTTCATGGCCTAATGAGACCAATCAGTTCACCAGCTTGGTAGGTCTCTACTAATATTCCTGATTAATTGTTCAACCAGTTATCATTGTTTGTACATCCAAAGAATTTTGTTTTAGTCATTTCAGTAATTCAGTCTTTTTTTTTTGTTGTTGCATCTCAGTTTCTGTCACATTCATGAGAATAAATCAGAGCTCAGAATCTGCAGCTGCCAGACTTTCTTTTTCGTAACACACACAAAAGTGCACAACAAGCTAACAAAGGCATGAGGGGGAAACTGGTGGCCATAAGAGTGAGCCTGAGGTTCATTGAGCCTGAGCCTCACCCTTATCCACCCTCCACCTGAGCCAGAGCAGACTGACCAGACCTGAAGACCTGAGGATCTGAACAGAGATTCAGAGGCAGAACGGTCAAAGAAAAAATAGGCCTGACGAGATGGATATTTTTGGTTGTCAATACAGATGCTGATTTTTAGGTGCTAGATTTTATACCTTACTTTGATTCTCCAGTGGGTTTAGTTAAGCACTTCTTTACTGACTGATGTGATGATTCAACTCCAAAAAAACAGCAGAAACTCATTTAAAAGTGATTTAAAATTGTCGAACTAGGAGCAGAGCCAGAATTCTTTGAAGGTTTTGTTTCTGTTGCAAGCTCTTAGGTTTTTGTGCCACAGTCCTTATTGAGGTAAAGACACATTATCAGCAGTATTTCTGTCGATATTGATAAAATGTGTCATCAATATCGGCAGATGTTATCAAACAACTGATATATTGGATAAATTGGATATTGGATTCCAATATATTGGAATTTTAAAGTTGATTGTTCCTGATTATGGCAGTAATCAATATCATGCACACATTTTCTAGCCAAAATAAATTTCAAAGCAAAGTCAGCCAAAAAAAAAAAGTAGAGAAATATGAACTAATTTGAACAAATTTGAAATTTGATTAATTAATTTCTTAAAAAATAGTAAGTGAATAGAATGGTTATGAGAAATTTACTTCACTTATGAAATGTGCTACCTAAAGCCTAATTATGCAAATTAAAGTCCCATCTAAATGTCACAATCCCTCTTTTTATCTCTATTACAGATTTTCTGTATATTTACATAAGAATCTATTTTTCTTGAGTTCTTCTTAATTCCCTCCTCTGAAAATTCTCAAATCTTTGCTGGCCTAAACAGAACCTGTTCTCCATACGGACATATTTACACAGGGCAGATTTGAGGCAGTCCCTGAGATGCGGCAGATGATGGGGGAGTGAGGCTTGTAATGCTTCAGCACCATGCTGTTCCTCAGGAGAGGCCTTGTCAGAAGCTCACATCTGATACTCAGACAAGTGGGGGTGGAGGGTGGGGAGGTGGTAAGCAGTGGAGTGAAGTCTGGAGGAGTGGAATACAAACAGCTTCCTCCATCAACTCAAGCATTCTGCTATTTTTTTCCCCGAGCCAGGCTGATAAACTGCAGCAGGCCTTTGCAGATACCGGCTCCTCTCTGCAGGCCAAACCTGAGAGAAGTTGCCCGACTCTGTCAACTCTCCCTTTCGGCCACACGCGCGCTCCGAATCAGTATGCGGCGTGAACAAGGACACAAATCACACACACTTTTTTTCATCCACCGGAATTCAATTCCCTTCACTGCATCAGATTCCTCTCCAAACGTCTCCCCCAAGAGTTTTGTGGGAAGGCGTTTGACGACACATTTGATGTCTGCTCACATCCTGGTGCATAATTTAGAGGGACGATTGCAAAAAAATAAAAAATAAATAAATAAAAGAAAAAGATCTCCGGCTGCTTTCAAGCCGCCGGACACCAACGCAGCCACACATCATAAACAAGGTTTCCGGAGGAGAGATGGAGAAGGTGCCTGGATGTCACTCCATGATGGGAACCGTTTTCATTGGCAGGCTTAGAATCATTGCATATTGCACCGATTGCATCAGATGGTACAGATGCCCTCAGAAGACAAAGGAAGAAGCGACAATATTGAGAAAACAACATTAGCTTATTGTTTGAATAAGTATTGTGTTTTGTTATTAAAACCAAAGAAGAGAACCAGATGAAAAGAGTTGCTGGGAAGGCCCACACTTTCACAGCTTGATCATTATTATTGCCATATCATGTAGCTTTAGTTTGACAATTGCAATAAAGTTTTTAATATTTCATTCATATTTCAACAGGAGGTCAATACAAGACAGCACAGATGATGTTGCCATCACAACAGTGGGGAATCTCAGGGCCTTCTAGGCCTTCAAAGATGGCTTAATGATTTCTGAGACCCAAAACATACAGCTGTATGCTAAATTTGAGTGCACAATTAATATTTATTTGCTGATTTTAACATATTGGGGGGAAAAAGGTGAAGCATAAAATATAAAATGCACCGTAACTTTTGTGCAGGCAACATTTGATGTTTCATTTCTTCCCGTTCTCTGTAGAGGACGTTCCAATTTATTTTCACTTAGAAAGTCACTGAGTTCTCTTCCAAGACTCGGGTATCAGTTTCATCCTCTTGGGGAAGTGGTCCGAAGCACAAGCCATGTTACAAAATGTTCTTCTGCACTTTACCTGCAATTACACATTTCCACCAGAGAGGTCTCCAAAACCCTTAAAATTTGTGCAGTTCTAAAAGTGGAGAACTGGTTCTTTTTTACTGTTAACTGGCTTCCGAATGGCAGAACTGTGTCAGCAGTGATCAGGAGATCATTACTTCTGTCCCCAGTGATTCCAAGAAAGTCTTACCCAGCCAGAGAGAGTGAGGCCAATTGTACTGTCTTGAACTGAGAAAAACCACTGTAGACCTGCTGGAAGTTCTAGCTCTATGGCAGGATTCTTTACTGAAAGACTCGGTACATACAAGCTCAAATATATGTTATTCTGGTGGCACTTTGAGTGGTCCTTTGTAGATGGTCAATAAGCCAAACCCAACACTTAACCGTCACCCTGGCCCTAATCCTAACCTAACCTTAATTATCACCCCAAAACCTAACCTAACCTTGTCCCTAATCCTTAGCCTCAACCCAAAACCTAATCTCAACCCTAACCCTGGCCCTAATCCTAACCCAAACCCTGACCCTAATCCTAAAACCAATCCTTAGCCTCAACCCAAAGCCTAATGCTTAGCTTCAACCCAAAACCTAATCCTAACCCTGGCCCTAATCCTAACCTAAACCTCAATCTCAACGCAAAACCTAATCCTAACCCTCACTGTTGCCCTAATCCTAACCCAAAAACTTAACCTTAGCCCTAATCCTAACCTTAACCTTAAGCCGAAACCTAATCCTAACCCTCACCCTGGTCCTAATCCTAAAACTAATCCTTAATCTCAGCCCAAAACCTAATCCTAACCCTCACTGTGGCCCTAATCCTAAAACCAATACTTAGCCTCAACCCAAAACCTACTGCTTAGCCTCAACCCAAAACCTAATCCTAACCTAAACCTCAATCCCAACCCAAAACCTGATCCTAACCCTCACTGTTGCCCTCATCCTAACCCAAAAACTTAACTTTAACCCAAAACCTAATCCTAACCCAAACCTCAATCTCAACCCAAAACCTGATCCTAACCCTCACTGTTGCCCTCATCCTAACCCAAAAACTTAACCTTAGCCCTAATAATCCTAATCCTAACCTTAACCTTAACCCAAAACCTAATCCTAACCCTCACCCTGGCCTTAATCCTAATTTTTGCCTTAACTAAATCCTAATCCAGTGAAGCTCCAGGTATAGACGGTGTCAGTGTGTCTGTCCCAGCTTGTTAAACACATTTTATCCATGCAGTTGATTAAAAGTCTTCTGATGATCTCCTGAATGTATTTACTGCTGCTCCATCATCGATATTGATATTGAACTGAGAGCCTGTTGAGTGTTTATTAAATCTAAGAAGGACGACTGAAAATAAAGCGTCACCGTTCTTTTCTGATAGAAGCCTCAAATGTCCATGTTTAGTCTACAACAGCCAAAAAATATCCATATGCAACAGAGTCATCTAAGCATAAACATGCTATTAGAAACCCCCATAGGGGTGCTACAGGAAATGAGCATTACCACAGAAGAGCTTTAGAGCTTTTTCCTTTATGACCTGGAGTGAAGGCTCAGCTTTAATAGTCCCAGCTCAACGGTTGATTCACAGAGGCAAACTTCATCAGAGTGTATTCCTTCCTCCTTAACCTTGTCATGTATTCATTTCTCATGGCTGTTTTCTTCCACTTTGCTTTTTCAAGTTCATCACTTTTCATAAGAGCATGCGTCAGGCTGCCTCGGTTAAAGCCTCAGGAGAGAAGCACTCCCCCGCTCAATAAAAGACAAAGAGTTCAGGTTTCTCCTTAAAGGTGTTAGCATTCCTTGTTTTATGCCTCATAACAAAAGTAGATATCTACGTCTTTTCTCCATGCCTCTAAAAATGAAAAACCGTCCCTGTGATTTTGGTTATTACAAATAACAAGATTGTTTATGGGGTTCTTAAGTATCAGACATTCCCTCGTACAATGCTGTGTAAAAGACCCACTTCATTTATTTCATTTCCAGTCAAAAACAGTCATTAAGTTTGTTTCATTTTTTGGTCTCAGGAGATCAAGACAGAAAACATATTTGACAGAAGACTCAGAACGCTCAACAACTAAATATAACATCATATTGTTCAGTGAGTCACTCATTTCCTTCATTCCAGCTTGGGTTCTTTTCAGGATCCTCACTTTCAGCTCCTCAAAGAACCTGCAGACACGCCTCCAAAGCTCAGTCTCTGAAGCTGGTTGATGATTTTCGGAACTAATCAAACCCATTCAGTGGTGTTGAGGTCTGGACTCTGGGGTGGTCTTCTTGATCAGCTACATGTCCTTTCAGACCCACAGCGCTGAGTGGTCTTCTCACAGTGGCAGGATGGACAGAAACACCTGTGGATGTTTTCAGATCTGAAGCAGCTTGATGTTCTCCTCTCTCTCAGAGATCAAAGCTTTCAGTTCAGTTTATCTGATGGGGGCAGGTTTGAAGTCTACCAGGTCTTCCAGGTGGTTGTTAGGAGGAACATTTTCTCTGTAGCTTTTAAAAATTTTGTGAACTCTTATTTCAGAAACACCTGTTTTTTTTTTTTTACTTTGTCCTTCCTTGTGCAAGTAGATTATCTTATATCTGATCTCCTCAGAAAGATCAGGGGCACAGGGAACAACCTCACACGGGGCACAAATTAACACTGACTTTTTACGTTGTTAAAGCGCATGTTTCTGGCCACATTACTACATTTCCTAGCCACAGTCTCTTCGTCAGCATGTTTAGTATGTAAGTCCTTGGATTTTTATCCAATTTTCTTCCCAATTTAGTCATTTACAATTCCACCCACTAGTTAGGACTCCCCCAGTCACACGACACTACCAATGCTAGGAGGGTGAAGGCAGCACAGGCTTCCTCCAAGACCTGCAAAACCAGCCGGCGCTTCTTTTCAAACTGCCGCTCAGGACAGGACAGCCGAACATGCTCGGAGGAAAGCACCAACCGCCAGATCTGCCACGTCAGCTAACAGATGCCTGCACTGACCAGCATCGCGCTGAGTGATGGGGGGAGAAGGGGGGCCAACCTACCCACCCAGAGAGAACGAGGCCAATTGTGCTGTCTTGGACTCCCGGCTACGGACGGCTGCAGCATCACCAGGGATCGAACTCGCGATCTTGTGATGATGATAGGGCCAACGCTTAGACGGTTGCGCCCCCTGGGAGCCGACCCTAAGTCTTAGTTACTGAGCTGTTTGTGTAAATCACAAAATCCAACTTCATGTTACTTTAATCACCATCTTGCAACCGACAATGTACAACCCCATTTCCAAAAAACTTGGGACACTGTGCAAAATGTAAATAAAAACACTCATTTAAACTCTACGTGTCATTGAAAACACTACAAAGACAACATATCAAATGCTAAACTGAGAAATGGTACTGTTTTTTTAAAAAAATACATTGCTATTATGAATTTGATGCCAACAACACGTTCCATAAAAGTTGGGACGGAGGCATCAAAAGGCTGGCAAAGTTGTATTATGCAAAACACCTGGGCAAAACACCTGGTGGTTGATTGGCAACAGGTCAGTAACATGACTGGGTATAAAAGAGCATCTCAGAGAGGCGGAGTCTTTCAGAAGTAAAGATGAGGAGGGTTCATCACTCTGTGAAAGACTGCACCATCAAATAGAGCAACAATTCAAGAAGAACGTTTCTCAACATAAAATAGCAAAGATTTGCATCGTTTACGGTACATCATTAAAAGATTCAGAGAATCTGGAGAAATCTCTGTCTGTGAGGGACGAGGCCGAAAACCAGTATCAGCTGGCCGTGATCTTTGGGCCCTCAGGCAGCACTGCATTAAAAACAGACATGATTCTGTAGTGGAAATCACTGCATGGGCTCAGAAACACTTCTGAAAACCACTGACTGTGAACACAGCTCATCACTGCATCCACAAACGCTGTTAAACTCTAAAACACAAAGAAGAAACCAAATATAAACAGGATCCAGAAACGCTGCCACCTTCTCTGGGCCTGAGCTCATTTAAAATGGACTGAGGGGAAGTGGAAAAGTGTCCGGCGGTCCGACGAATCAACATTCTTTTTGGAAATCATGGACACTGTGTCCTCCGGGCTGAAGACCACTCAGCTAGTTATCAGTGCAGTTCAAAAGCCAGTTTTCCTGATGGTTTAGGGGGCATTAGTGCACATGGCAGGGGTGACTGTGAAGGCTCCATTAATGCTGAACAATACATACATGTTTTGGCAACATCTGCTGCCATCCAGACGTCTTTTTCAGGGAAGACCTTGATTATTTCAGCAAGACAATGTCAAACCACATTCTGCATGTATTTCAACAGCATGGCTCCATATTAAGAGGGTCCAGGTGCTAAACTGACCTGCCTGAAGTCCAGATCTTTCATCCGTGGATTCCCAAATGCTTACAGTGTGTTGTTAAAAGAAGAGGTGGTGAAACGCAGCGGTAAACAGGCCCCCGTCCCAACTTTTTTGGAATGTGTTGTTGGCATCAAATTCAAAACAGGCAAATATTATTCAAAAAACATTAAATGTTTTCTGTTTTACATGATCTGCATATTAGCACATTCTATTTTTATTTAAGATATACTTTTTTTTTTTTTTTTTTTTTTTACATTTACATTCTGCACAGCGTCCCAACCTTTTTGGAAATGGGGTTGTAGCACCAAACAGTTGTCAAGCTCATGGCAAGTGCTAGATAGGCTTAAGTAAAACCTCTGCACTGCGGGGTTGGTTGTAACACAGCATTATAACTAAGCCAGCTTTACTAAACACCCCCCCTAAGCCATTTATCCTTCTGGGTAGCCCAGGGAGCTGGAGCCTATCCCAGCAGTCATTGGGTGGAAGGCAGGAACATTTAGTAAACAAAGGTTATATAAAGTAAATTTAGTCTTTTTTTCCAAGGATTTAAAGATGAAGAAGAGGAAACATCTGAAAACAGGGATTTTCTTCTACTTTCTCAGGATCTTTCAGATATAATTATTTTAGTTTTAAATAAGCACATTAATGAAATGGACATTATCAGCTGGTAAAGCTGTAGTTATTCAGAAACATTCCATATTTCTATATATGTTCCATATTTTACTGATCTGTTGTGTTTTTACTTGCTGTTCTTTACTGGACCAACAATAATCATTTTAGTCATTGTTAGAGACGAAGTCTCAGGTCAGTTTTCATACATGATTTGACGAGTGTGTGTATCTATATATTGAGCTGCCTGTCTGTCTTATAGATTGAGAATATATAATGCAGTTTGGTTCGAAAACATATCGATTTTACAAGATGAAATTCTACTGAATTAACTTTGTTTGCCCTGATTCATCAGACTTTTCTAGCAGGGGTTAAACTGACCCTCTGTCTGTTACAGTGGGTTAGTCCATGGGGTAAATTGTAACAATGCGCCTCCTGTCATTTTTGGTTGAATTTTACATGAACGGTAGGTGATAGAAACAAAGTTCAAGCATTCCTTTGTAGCAGAGATGTTTGTGTTGCTTGTATATAAATATTATTTTTCCAGCCTAAATGGTTTTTAAGTTATTCAACAAAAACCAAGATGTGTTGTGCCCACTCTCCCCTACTCTCCGACTATTGGCACTGTAGTGTATATTGCCTTCTGAAAAACAAACAGCTTCTAATGCATGACTAGTGAATAAAGTGATGTCACAGCCGGGGGATCTGATCACTGTCACTGAGGTCTTTTGAGGGATGAACAATCGCAGAAGTAGAGGTGATAAACACCAGCAGAGTTGATTTTATTCCATTAATGACGAGCCGAAACAGGAGTTGAAAGCGCGTTCAGTGGCTACTTCTTACTGAACTTTTCTAATATTTTCTATGTTTTTAGGATTTTTCTTAAACCATCTTAACAAATCATTGGAAAAAAATGTTTTTAAGGTGCCAATCAACTGAAATAGGTGTCAATCTCAGGGGTAACAAACAGTGCTCAGGCTTGTTCCTGCACTAATTAAGCCCTGGGCTCATTTTCTAAAATCTTGGCCCAGTCCCATTTCACCTCTCGCCCCTACCACTGAGCCCTTACCCCTCCATATTACGCATTCACGTCTAGGGTTAGGGAGTCCTGATTTTTGTTGAGATAGAGGGATGGGGCGAAGGGTTTGGGCTACATGGCCCTCCAAACTGAGGTTTTTTCAGAGACTCCAAACGAGAAACGAGTGTTATGAGAAAACCCAGAACTGTGAGGTTTTTATCTGTTAGAAAAATTTAAATAATCACTGTATTATCTTAGTTTAATGTCATTTCAATGTATTATGGCCTTTTCTTCATAACAAACCTAAGAAATCACTAATGGTCTGCTATTGTCTCAGTAGCTATTTAGCTCAATTTCCCATTCCGCCTTAAATAGTCCAGCCGTTCTGACATCTGAAGTGCCAGAATGTACCTGCTGCTCCATTTAAGGTGGAACGGGAAAATTCTAACAAGAATCTGGAGAATATCTGACTTCAGCTTCACATCACTGAAGAATTGGGGGGGTGATAATAAATAACTGCCCCCCTCTTTGAAGGCGTATGATCCCTAAATATAACTAAAGCCCAGCAGTGAGGAGCTGAACTTTCCCCTCCTCTGCTGTCCCTGCAGACGGGCAGGGTCGCCTACAGAGCGGCGCTGGTAGCTGTTAATGAAGTGATGCTCTTTTATTAGAGGGTCTCATTTCAGAGGGAAGATTTCAAATAACTATCCCCTTGTAACTCAGTTCCAAAGGGCAAGGAGACACTCGAAAACAAGGGGTAGGAGTGAAAATAAGAAATGGGACTGGCCCTTCTAGCCATTTGAAATAGGAGAGATCCAGTGCTGTAGACCTAGAGCTCTGTATATGATTTCACAGATATGTGCTGAGGACAGGAAAGAACAGGAAAAGTAAGGAAAGCGCCCTTTTACCAGACAGCCTTGTTTTTGTACCTGTCAGTACAAATGTAGACCCAGGCTCCATTTATTTTGTCCATGATGGCTAGCTGGCTGCTCGTGTAATTTTCCAGAAAACATCCACACTTTCTTCCGTTCTTGTCAAAGTCATGGGATGGAGAAGAGGACAAGCAGAGCTTACATGGTCTTATATAACAGTTTCTCATCAAATGTCCAATATTAATGTGGAATATTAATCCCCAGTGAAATGAACCGCTCAACAGAACCTGCTCTAACACTGTCAGCACTGACGTTACGAAATGGAGAAATCCTATCACTGGGCTGCAGTTGCTCTGATTAAACGCTGGTGCTAATTTATGTAATGATTTCTGCTTTTCGAGCCGTTTGTTTTTATTTTTTTCAAAAGCCACGAGATCTGCTTTATGCATGGACAGTAGAATTCCTTACTGGCGAGTTAAGAAAGATGTAGTGGATGTTCAAGGTTCTTTTTGGCTTGAAAGTGCAGTTTGGAAAACCTTTAATTGGTGTAGAATCCTCACACATGATGTGGAGATGCCTTCAATTTTCAAGACGTTCTTCTAAGACTCCAAAGAACAATTTTAGCACCTTTATTGTTAAAGAGTGACAGGCGCCATGGACTCATAGGGCTTAACAGGATCCCAATCCTGGTCCTGCAGAACGTTTACACACCATGATTTTAGCACTTTCCTCTTCTCACAAGCCTGATCCATCTAAGACAATTAATAAACCCTTCCTGAATTGAAGGGGATTCCAGAGCTAGAAAACATTCCCATATGCAGAACAGGGGCACTGTACACTCTCAGAAACAAAGGTGTGTCAATGGGGTGGTACCCTCAGGGATTCCTCTTCAGTACCTGTTGTTAGGGAACACAATGTCGTTGTTGCGCCAAAGCCTTGTATCTGGTTTTTAGTTGCTTCTCTGTTTGCATAATTTTTCGTTTTTTGACCTAGTTTGAAAAAGGCAGTTGCCCTTTATGTTGAGTCAATGTTTACTAATGAATGGACCAACACAAATTGTCCACAAAAGTACCTGGAAAATATATATTTCTCCATTTACTGTCAAAAAAAAATGTTTAGAGCATTTCTCCTTGTCCTGTAAAGTTACCTTTTTGGAGATGCCAGCTTTTGTTCTCACAGCAGTGATTAAAAAATTCAGATGTTCTTCGCCTTGTGTTAAAATTTCATGATAATGGTCCAGTAGGAATGGTCTAAAATAGTGTGTCAAGTGAAAACCAGCCAGTCCTTCTATAAAGTTACTATTTTGGAGACACAAGTTTTGTTCTGGCCTTCCGCCTGAAGACTGCTGGGATAGGCTCCAGCACCCCCCCGCGACCCTGATGGAGAAGCGGCTTAGACAATGGATGGATGGATGGATGGATGGATGGATGGATGGATGGATGGATGGATGGATGGAAGTGATATTTGTCCCATATTCCACTGCAGTTATATTTGTAGGTTACATTGACTCCACACACTCCATACACAAGTTATAAAAGGTCCAACCCTGCTGAAACAAACATAGAAACCATCAAGTGTTTACGTTGTTTCCTGATGGTTCTTTTAATGTATTTTTGCTTTTTTGATGAGTCGCTATCACAGTGTAAAGGATATTTAAAGCTCAAGAGGTGATCAGTAGCTGGTTCTAAATGCATTTGATGGATTCTTAATGGGATCTAAACATGTTCTACAGGAAACTAGTGGTCTCTATTGGAAATCATGAAGCCAGTTAGAAAGCAAAACCGTTGTTTTAGTCCTAATGGTTTGTAACTGTGCTTTTTTCAACAGGGAAATATGGGGAAGGGTAAGTGTACATTTACATTATTTGTACCAGGTTGAACAAAAAAAGTATCTGTGCACGTTTTTTGAAAGTGTGAGACTTTCAAAAATGGGAGGGGCACGTTGGGCGGGGCAGTGCATTGATGTAGAGGTTTGGAGGTGGGGTTGCGAGGGAAACCAGGTGGGCTGGCAGAGTGACTGAATCAAACAGCACTGTTTCAGCTGTGAGTCTTACAAGGTTGACGATGTTTCTCCACGACCAAACCCATCTTCAACGAGGAAAGGTGTTTCTGATCAGGCAGTGCGTCTTGAGCCTTACCACTATGAGCCACTGACTCAGACCACCAGAGTTAACATATCGCCAGAAGATGGTCAACAGCGAGTGAGAGAGGCGTCCGAACGGTAGAACATTCTCTAAAACCCTGACCGCTCACGTCTAGTTATCTGTTCAGCAGGTCCATATTCGATATAACCCAATGTTCTCCTTCGTTCTAGGCTCATATGGTTTCATATACACTAATTGTTTTTATTAGCAAAAATTTGTTAGGACAAACTTTCAGTCCACTTCCCTGACCAAGTTGGAGAAAAAGCTCATGTTGAACCCACTATAGTACAAACTGGTCGCTACTAGGTTCAATTCATTCCTAGCAACTGCACCATTCCTGGCTGAAGCAGTGTTTCTCCAAGTGTCCAGAAACAAGTACGTTTGGCAAGATTCCAGCCAGGATTGAAGACTAGATGGGGGCCAAGAAAAGAGTAATCGATTTGGAAAAACCTTTTGGAAAGCTCAGTCCACTCGTGTCTGACAGTGACTAAATTGCATCCTTTACAACATTTAAAGAAAAGAAAGTGGGCTTGGCCGAAAGACCACTCGGCAAAGATCAGACGAGAGAAAGCTGGGAGAGAGTGGTCATAGAAGAGGAGTTAATGTGAGAAATTAACAGATGATGCTGAAAACTTTACTCTCTCAGTAGTTCAGAGCATTATGACAGATTGTAAGCGGTGTAATGGTGCTTAAAATAGGCTGCTGATTTTCACTTCCAGATCTGCCAATGGGAACATGCCAATCACAAGTCTAGGGGAGAAATTATTTATAAATTATTTATGTTACATCTAATTTTATTTAAAACACATCACTTGTCATGTCATCAGTATTTCGGTCACTGCCATAACGTCCATTATTTTCCTATAAATTATAAATGAATAACGTGAATGCATGACATATATCACATTATCTACAATATATATTTTTGTGTAAACTATTTTTATTGCATCAAAATAAATATTTATCATAAATATATACATTTCAAGCATTTATTCCTCCCACAGTCTAAAAATGTCAGGTTGTGCGACCTTCTTACCATATATGCAGATTACGAAAAAGTACTGGGGTCATTCCATGGAAATGGCACATTTTGAGTCCTCATTTCCTCTTTAGGTGTATTTTATCTACTGGGTCACAAAAATCTATATTTTAACAGCTTTACACATACACTGAAATATCTCCTTTAATACAGTGTATTTTTTTTTATTTGATCTTTTTATGAGAACTTTGTTTATTTATTTATTTTTGCTGACACCACCTATTTTGTCATGTCCCTCATGGCCTTCAACGAAAGTATACTTAGAATATACCAAATACAACTATAAAAAAGTCCATATATTTTGATGTCAACCTAAACAACTGTCTGTGTTTAATTGTTTGTGATATTTTTCAAAATTAATTGATAATTATTTATTAAAATCACATTATTTAGTTCTGTACCTAAGTAACCCCTGAACCCCGTAACACAAATGAATCTCCCCCACAAAAACAATGGTATGATCCATATGATCCATATACATCAAGAAGTGACATCACTCAAGTCTTTTGGACAACAGGACAGCAAAGACAGGCAAGTGGCTTCCTTCTTTTATTTAATTTTGGTCATTTATCTTGTGATATTGTGGTCGCCAAACTCAGTGACTCAACACCGTCACATGAAAAAAAGATAGAAAACTATTACTTATAAAAAAAGTTTTTTTATTTCAAAACTATATGCTAATTCTGAATCTCATGCATGCCATGTGCTCTCTCTCTGGTATACAGTATGTAGAGCAGCGGTCATTTTGTGCAAAAATCACAACCCCGTCACACTCGACCCCGTTACATGTTTGACTGTGAGGTTTACATATCAATGATACATTTAAGCAAAAAATTTGAAAATGTCAAAGTCCAATTTGAACCATTCTAGTGGAATGACCCACTGAAAAGGTGCTTTAGTTATTTTCTAAATTTTAAATACAGTAGATTGGCATAATTACGTGTTTGCAATTTTAAAAATCTTGACAGGTTGCAAAAAATGCAACTCACTGCAAAACGTTTGTCCTTAAATTGTGACTTCCTCAAAGGTCATTTCACACCAACCATCTCCATGTCCACCTTCACTACATCCATAAACCTTCTCAGAGGTCTACCTCTTCTCCTTCTACCCGGCAGCTCCATCTCCAACATTCTTTGCCCAATATATCCACTATTCCTCCTCAACACATGTCCAAACCATCTCAACCTGGCCTCTCTGGCTTTATCTCCAAACTGCTCCACCTTCACCGTCCCTCTGATCTGCTCATTTCTAATCTTGTCCATCCTCGTCACTCCCAATGAAAATCTCAGCATCTTCATCTCCACCACCTCCAGCTCAGCCTCCTGTCTTTTAGACAGAGCCACAGTCTCCAAACCAAACATAGCAGGACGCACTACTGTCTTGTAGACCTTCCCTTTCACTCTTGCTGCTATCCTTCTGTCACACGTCAGCCCTGACACCCGTCTCCACCCACTCCATCCTGCCTGCACCCTCTTCTTCACCTCTTTTCTACACTGTCCATTGCTCTGGATGGTGGACCCAAGATATTTGATGTCATCCACCTTTACTCCTTGCATCAAGGGACTTATTCTAACATACTCAAAAAACAGTGGGCAGGATGTGGCATCACTACGAAGACCTTCCAATTGGCCTTCATGGTGCAAAGCTACATTCAGCAGCCACATCACAAATGTTGAAAAAACAGTCCTTTTTGAGTCGTGATTGGACTGAGTCAGTGTTTCTGTCATATGGCACGACCTCAGGAAATATACAACCTTGAGTTCAAGAAACAATGTTTATACAGATGCCCAAGCACACAGAAAAGTTTATACACATTTTCAGAAGTGACAAAAAAGTAAAATAGAATATTTTTATTTATCTGTGGTTGTACCACATGATTTTTTTTTCTTGGTGGTTTATAAATTAATCATTTTAGAAGCTGTGAAACACTGAATAAGTAGATTCTTGCAGATAAGCACATCATATTTTTTATATATTTTTATATATAATATATACATATGCACATTAGACTCTAAATAAACACACATATGGGTCAGAATGCCCACTTTAGTGTCCCTAGCGCTATTATACTTGATATATTATACTTGAAAAACATGTCAGGGTTACAATTTATTGATATTTTAAAATAAAACAATAAGTTATTTTCACAATTACACCTTCTTCAGTCATCAATTAAGCAATATTGTATCATGTAAAATTCCAAGCACCACAGAAGTGCTTGTTCACGTTTTTGTGCACTTTTAACTGCAATAATCTGTTCGTGACTGTGGAATAAATAAATTAAATCACATAAAGGGACAAACGCCAAATAAATATTAGAAAATATATAATGAAAGTTGTGGTCCCGAGGAGTCAAGTCACTGGTGTTGCTGCATAATAAAAAATCTCTTATTTTGAAATAAAAGTCACACTGATGACATCACTTGGCTTAGTTTTACATATTAACGGAGGATCTATGAAGAGAAGCTCACGGTGAGGCCACTGTGTCTCTCAGTTCTCAGAGATTTTCTCATTCAGCTCATGATCTCATATGAAGCTTCTAGCTGACGTCACTGGTGCGACCGACTTTATTCAGAGGTCATTGTGAAAAAATAGAATATTAAATGGATTAAATGACGTATTTTAGTAGAAATTCCATGACTGACGTGGTTTGACGCATTTTTCTTTAAAAATGTCTCTGGTGGTAGTAAAACTAGTGACTCCTGTGGATAGTGTGGCGGTGGAGAGATGGAGCCGCCGTGACCACTGCCCACACAGGTGTGACCTGCATGGACACCTTTTAAAAACGAGCTGAGCGAGTAGCAGAGAGGATGCTGAGAGAGCAAGAAGGGACTCGGGACGACGCTGAGGAAGCCGTCGGAGTTAAGGTTCAGTTTTGTGTTTCTTTAAATATGTAAATAAAGTACATTTGTCACTCGCGCTGGTGTTTGTCTGTGTGTCTCAGAGCTCTTGTTGGGTTTCCCGGTCAGTGTGTGTCGGCCCCTCCCCCAGCCAACCCACAATAAACAGAAAAGTGGACGTTTCTATAGATTGACCCGTATAGACAATATGCACATTAGTATGCACACAGTATTGCACCATTCCAATATATACTTTTTAAAAGTAATATAAGTTATGAATTAGAAGCTATACTATGTGTATATATATATAAATATATATATATATATATATATAGTATACACACTATATTGACAAAAGTATTCGCTCATCTGGCTTCACACACATATGAACTTGAGTGACATCCCAGTCTTAATCCATAGGGTTTAATATGATGTCGGCCCACCCTTTGCAGCTATAACAGCTTCAGCTCTTCTGGGAAGGCTTTCCACAAGGGTTAGGAGTGTTTATGGGAATTTCTGACCGTTCTTCCAGAAGAGCATTTGTGAGGTCAGACACTGATGTTGGACGTGAAGGCCTGGCTCACAGTCTCCACTCTAATTCAGCCCAAAGGTGGTCTATGGGGTTGAGGTCAGGACTCTGTGCAGGCCAGTCAAGTTCTTCCACACCAAACTGGCTCATCCACGTCTTTATGGACCTGCTTTGTGCACTGGTGGGCAGTCATGTTGGAACAGGAAGGGGCCGTCCCCAAACTGTTCCCACAAAGTTGGGAGCATGAAATTGTCCAAAATCTCTTGGTGCTGAAGCTTTAAGAGTTCCTTTCACTGGAACTAAGGGGCCGAGCCCAACTCCTGAAAAACAACCCCACACCATGATCCCCCCTCCACCAAACTTTACACTCAGCCCAATGCAGTCAGATAAGTACCGTCTCCTGGCAACCGCCAAACTCAGACTCGTCCATCAGATTGCAGGCCGGAGAAGCGTGATTTGTCAATCAATTGAGAAGTCAAAGAACATGACTTCACCATACTAGCCGCTTTATCCTTGTGAGAACAGGCCTATGCAGCATGTAGGTTTTTGCGTTGTCAACACCAACATGCTTGGTTGCAGCTGCTCGGCCATGGAAACCATCAGCCATGAAAATTTGGTTGGTGGATCATTCTCAGCACTGCAGTAACACTGACGTGGTGGTGGTGGTGTGTTAGTGTGTGTTGTGCTGGTACAAGTGGATCAGACACAGCAGTGCTGCTGGAGTATTTAAACAGTGTCCACTCACTGTCCACTCTATTAGACACTCCTACCTTGTCGGTCCACCTTGCAGATGTAAAGTCAGAGACAACAGCTCATCTGCTGCTGCACAGTTTGTGTTGGTCATCCTCTAGTCCTTCATCAGTGGTCACAGGACGCTGCCCACAGGACGCTGTTTGCTGGATATTCTTGGTTGGTGGACTATTCTCAGTCCATCAGTGACACTGAGGTGTTAAAAACTCTGGCAGCACTGCTGTGTCTGATCCACTCAGACCACTGCAACACACACCAACACAGTGTTACTGCAGTGCTGAGAATGAGAAAGTGGTCAGTGTGAAGCTTGGATAGCAGTGCAGATTTACTGTCATCTGAAAAGAACAACACACAGCCATTAATGTCTAAATAGCTGGCAACACAAGTGAGTCCACCTCACAGTGAACATGTCCAAATTGTGCCCCGTTGTGTCATCGTCCCTCCCTGGTATCATGTGACTCATCAGAGTTACAAGGTTCCAGGTGTGAATGGGGAGCAGGGCTGCTAAATTTGGTGTTTTGGGTACAATTCGCTCATACTGGCCACTGGATATTCAACATGGTACCTCACAGCAAAGAATCTCTGAGGATGTGAGAAACAGAATTGTTGCTCTCCACAAAAACGCCTAGGCTATAAGATGACTTAATACCCTAAGACTGAGCTACAGCACGGTGGCCAAGGTCATACAGCGGTATTCCAGGACAGGTTCCGCTCGGAACAGGCCTCGCCAGGGTCCACCGAAGAAGTTGAGTCCATGTGTTCAGCATCACATCCAGAGATTGACTTAAAAAAAATAGACTCATGAGTTCTGCCAGCATTGCTGCAGAGGTTGAAGAAGTAGGAGGTCAGCCCAAAAACAGTTTGCTGAAGACAAGCAGTCCAAGAATATGGATTACTGGAACCTTGTCCTGTGGTCTGACAAGACCAAGATAAACTTGTTTGGCTCAGATGGTGTCCAGCATGTGTGGTGGCGCCCTGGTGAGGAATACCAAGACAACTGTCTCTTGCCTTCAGTTAAGCATGGTGGTGGTAGCCTCATGGTCTGGGGCTGCATGAGTGCTGCCGGCACTGGGGAGCTGCGGTTCAGTGAGGGAAACATGAACTCCAACATGTACTGTGACGTTCTGAAGCAGAGCACGATCCCCTCCCTTCGGAAACTACGCCGCATGGCAGTTTTCCAACACGATAACGACCCCAAACACACTTCCAAGATTACAACTGCCTTGCTGAAGGTAAAGGTGATGGACTGGCCAAGTACGTCTCCAGACCTAAACCCAATTAAGCTCCTGTGGGGCGTCCTCAAGCAGAAGCAGGAGGAGCGCAAGGTGTCTAACATCCACCAGCTCTGTGATGTCATCACGGACGAGTGGAAGAGAATTCCAGTAGCAGCCTGTGCATCTCTGGTGAATTCCATGCCCAAGAGAGTTCAGGCGGTGATAGATAATAATGGTGGTCACACAGAATAATGACCCTTTGAGCACAATCTGGACACGTTCACTGTGAGTGCTGCCAGCTGTTTAGACATTAATGTCTGTGTGTTGTTCTTTTCAGAGGACAGTAAATCTGCACTGCTGTACAAGCTGCACACTGACCACTTTAAGTTACATGCAAGTTTTATTTCTGTATGAAAAGATATAATAAAATATTTGCAGAAATGTGAGGGGTGTACTCACTTTGTATATATATATATATATATATATATCCATCCATCCATCCATTGTCTAAGCCGCTTCTCCGTCAGGAGCCTATCCCAGCAGGAAGGCAGGATACACCCTGGACAGGTCGCCAGTCCATCGCAGTATATATATATATATATATGTGTGTGTGTGTGTGGGGGGGGTGTGTGTGTGTATATTCAAGATGTGACTGTCCCTAAGTTATTCTTTGTTCAGGCCCCTGTGTTTCTCTCTCACTCAGCACAGCTGTAAGACTTCTTCGCTGTAGAGCTTTAACACACTTTTGGATTTGCATCAAAAAGCTGCAGGCCCCATTTGAAGAGGCAGGTAGATGGTTAACCCCAGACCTCTCCCCGCTGTCTCAGGCAGAGTTCAAACATCCCCCCCGACAGCCCTGTCGCTCCTGTGCCTGACACCCCGGCTCTAAATGAAATTCCATCTCTCCAGCCTTGAATGTTTAATACAGAGAACTACCTTTTGTCCTCTCGCGTAAGTGCAAAGTAATGAACTGTGTGGAATGTAATCTGGTTCTAACTAAAAACCCCTTTTCACCCCCATCTCTAAAGGACGGTGTAGACTGAAGAGCCAGTCTCCCAGATTTCTTTTTCTCTTTTCTCTGGAGATATTGTCCCTTTCCTTTTTTTCTCTTCCTTTTTTATGAAATTGAGAAACGTCCACCAATATGTGCTTTATTGGCATGCACGTCTTTTTTGATTTTCTTCCCAAAGTTCACCCTGAGCCTTATCTCAAAGGACACTTCACAATGCACCCTCTTTGCTGGACTTTGAACCAAAGAATGAATCTTTTCAAAGCTTTAACCTGTGCCAATTACCTTTTCATGAAAAGCATTTTGATAAATATTACATAGCTGGCTGGCTCAAGGAGAAATATTTAGGTGGTTGTTCCTCCTGCAGGGCAAATTCCTGTAAAGTAGGGCATGTTTCTTCCAGAGATTAAAGCACGAAGACATCATCTGAGCTCTATATAGCACGTTCTGATACATGTTGTACCTGTTAATGAACGAAAAACGGAATGATTTGTTGGATGTTTTATATTATTATCTATTCGTACTATTCGTTTTATTAGTAGGGCCAGTATTGCTGTTGCTGTGCTTTATTCAACTCCCTACCTAACACCAGTTAGCATATACCCAAGATTTACTGAAACGGCCACTCCAGCCTAAATTTCTTACTGTTGCTATGTCTACTGTAAACATGTATGTTGGTGAAATATGACATTATTATAATCTGAATGCACCTGTTTAAATACTAGAAAACTCCTAAAGATGTATCTTGAAGGTGGGAGGAGCTTCATGTATGTCATGTCTTATTAGCCTCTAGGTCAGAGGCTATGCATATATGCAGGATTTCTTTTGTGCCTTGATAGGATTCCCAGTGGTATGTCATATTTGCATAATGCATGCTGGGTATTGTAGTATTGAGCCTGATTAATATTCACTGTCAAAATCTTTATTGTACTGATGTCATTCCAAAACTCGCTGCTGTTTTCAGGGACATTTACATTTACAGCGTTTAGCAGATGCTCTGATCCAGAGCGACTTACAAGAAGAGCTTTGTCTGTCTAGAGAAAGTGTCTTCGTTAGTTACCAGTAGGTTAGAGAGGAAGACGGTCCTGAGCTCAGATACTGATAGAAACAAAGTCACTGTAGATACAGAGAGAAAAGGAGCAGAGCTGAACTCAGAACTCTGAGCTGTACAATACAGTAAACTACAAAACACAGTGCAATACAATAAAATATATATAAGTGCAGCTTATAATTCAGTGCTGATTTAAGTGCTGTGTAAAGAGACGGTCTTCAGTCTGCGTTTGAAGGCCGTGTGAGGCTCTGCTGTTCGGACAGCCAGGGGGAGTTCATTCCCCCACCTGGGCTCCAGTACAGAGAACATTCTCCACGCTTGTCTTCCACACACCTTGAAGGATGGCGGGTCAAGCCGAGCTGTACTCGAAGCTCGATGGGTCTTGTGGTCCAGTTCGAGATTTCACCATTGGCATCAGGTCGGGAGGGGCTGGTCTGTTTCTGGCTTTGTAGGCCAGCGTTAGGGTTTAAATCTGATGCAGCTACAGGGAGCCAGTGAAGGGAGCGCAGCAGTGGGGTGACGTGGCTGAACTTGGCGAGGTTGAAGACGAGCCGTGCTTCCGTGTTCTTTAACCAGCCAAGTAATGTTGTTTTTCTCCAAGATATAGAAAATCCCTGTAGTCCAGGCTCACCAAGAGTCATCAGAGGGTTAAGCTATATCACCTGAGGTCCTAATTTACCTTTTAATTTCACCCAACTAATCTGTTCACCTTGTGTGTCACAATCCATTCCATTCTGTTCGCCTCTCGAGCCCTCAGTGTAGTTATTCTATGGTCAGACTGAATCATATTTTCACCATTAACTGAGGGCAGAAAACAGCTTTGGACACTGGCCAGCGAGAATGAAGTGGTTAAATAAGCAGCCGGCCCCAGAACACCCTCCCTGACTCCAAACAACCTCCGGTGAGTGATAGATCGGTGAGTGGGCCATAATGACTCGGATCGGAGGGCTGGAAGGAGCTGGACGGAGAGAAATCTCTCCCGGAGGAGAGACGTATGAGCGGGTTTGACACCCTGCTGATGGCCTGCGTGAGCAGCACGTGAGCGTGGTTTCAATGCGGTTGCACCCAAACAGTGCATTGTCTCACTGCCCCCTAGTGGTCACACCCAGTCATTACAGCAACTAACAAAGTCAGATGAAATATGATGTGACGTTTTTTGACAGTCAGCACAACCACAAAGAGAACAGACATCAGCAGCTGTTTGAGCACAATCATGAAGATTAAGCGAAACAAAACATCTGAGTACCTCTTAAAGGGTCAGAAAGTGTCAACTTGCATCCTACACTTCAAAAAGATGGCTCTTCAAGGGTTCTTTAATAAAGTAAATGGTTCTCTATAGAACCATGAACACTCACAGATCCCTTTGCATGTTTAAAGGGCTATTCATGTCATAAAATGGTTCTTCAGATTGATCGAGAATGTGGGGTCCCACTTTATATTAAGTGTCTCTAATAACTGTGTAGTTACATGTTAATTACTAATGATTTAGTCACTGTTGCAGATGGATTACAGCAGTACAGCTTATGTAATTACACATGTGTATCAACTTCAGCTGTTATATGCAATATAACAACTGAGGTACAATGCAGTTGCAGAGTGGTAATTATAGAATGGTAATTAATGTGATGTGGTTAGGTTACCTTGTTACAACACAGTTATTCCACAGTTATGTTTTACATAATTACTGTAATATTATTTTTTTTAAAAAGCCTTCTGATCTGTAGTGTATCGAAAAGAATATCATTTCATGAGGCATAACCTAAGTTAATACACATGTCACTACACAGGCTGTACTTCTGTAATCCATCTGTAACATTGATTAAATCATTGGTAGTTACAGTGTTGTTACATATGTTATTGATGTGTAACTACACAGTTATTAGAGACACTTAATATAAAGTGGGACTGCTTTTGATGTCTCTTCTAGAACCTTTTTGAAAAGGGTTCTATATGGCAGCCAAGAGGATTCTACTATTGTTACAAGCCCAAGAACCTTTTTTTGGTGCTATAGAGAACCCTTTCAAAAGTGTTCTATGAGGAACCGTCTATAGCGCATTCTCCATCAATCTGAAGAATTAAACATGCATCGTATATATCCAGATATGAGTGTTCATCGTATATGAATATAGATCTATATAGAACCATTTTTGCTAGGGGTGCTCTGTGGTGCCAGTGTTGCCTTTAGAGCGATATTTTCTAGTTTAAGGACTAGGAAAACCTTCTGATGACGTATTTTGAAGGTGGAGACATTGGTTTAGGAAACTAATGCAACCATATACCTTTGTCAATTGTCTTCAATCATCTTTACAACGTAGACCGTGACAGAAAGGACTCGTTAGATGAGAAGGACAACAAGCAAACAGCTAAACTCAGCGAGATTCCTGGCTGTCTGGATACGTCACCGCAGTTTTGCTTCTTTTCCACTGTGTTTTGCCATTGAATTGTGTCTGTGATCAAAAAGAAAGTCTCCCTTGATGAGCAAAGTCAGAGCTTGGGAGTAATTATTATCCTATAGATTAGTGGCTGGGAAGTTGACACCACAGGGATTCCCAGTGGTGGCATGATGCGTTTGTGCAATGCATGCTGGATATTGTAATGAAAAAATATTGAGAAAGGAAAAGATAAAATTATAAAAACTGTCAGAAGCACACAAAGCCGAGCAAAAGATTAATGCATACAATGAAAAACAACATATTAAACGTGTCATTCTAAAGAAACATCCACTTTTCTGTCTATACATACACGGTTAAAAATGAAGGTTCTGTTCAGGTGCATTTTTCATTCTTCAAGGTAAGTTCTCTCAAAGCTCCAGCAGTGGTTCTAAGGTCTGATTGTGGAGCCTAAATCAGTTCCTCCAGGTGAAAAGTTGGTATTTGTCCCTTTTCATAACCGAATGTTTTAAAACAGAGCAGTAGAGTAAAAGCCTGGAGGCGAGGCGAGGCGGGGTGTGTGGAGTCAGTCCAGCTTAGAACAGATCATCTCAGTGGATTCTGGTTCAGTTATGTCCCCTGACTAAAGGTGCTGAGATGGAGCCTTGAGGGTCCCACCCCAGTGACAGGAGGGGGACTGACCCAGTGAACGATTCCAACCACTACCACTTATAGCTCAATTCCAAAGGACAAGGCGACACTTGATAACAAGGACTAGGGGTAAAAATAAGGAATGGAATTGGGTCCTTAGTGTCCGGCGTTGACCAGAGGAGGATGGGGTACCCTTTCGAGTCTTGGTTCCTCTCAAGGATTCTTCCTGTTGCTCTTAGGGAGTTCTTTCTTGCCACTGGCGACGCTCACGATTTCTCAGACACAGTTGTTTTCTTTTCTTCCGTAAAGCTGCTTTGTGACACCGCCTGTTTGGAAAAAGTACTACATAAATCATTTATAAATGAACTCTGACTCTTAGACACAATCATTGATTCGGTTCTGTAGCTGAACTGACATCATCTACCTCACATTTCATCGTGAGATGCTACCTGTCTGACAAATGTGGTAAAAAAATCGCTCCACTGACTGAGGCCAGGAATTTTACAGGGCTGAGGTGGCCACCTCACGTCACGGCTGTCCTGAAGTAGCATTACATTTTATTTTACATTAAGTTGGCCGAGAATTTTTGGCGAGATAAACAACCTAGGAATCTAATTCAATTCCTAAACCTACATTTGCTTCGTTTTGCTACCCACACTGCTCCTCAAACCGCATCTCCCTGTTCTGGAAGCGAGAAGCTACAGCTCTGTGTACTCGTGAAGGCTGTGAGGAATTCTATTTATTATTTGAAACCTATTTTTAAACTGTTAAAAAGCGTGTGCGAGGTGGCAGAGGAGAGATTCCAGGAACCAAACACAGATGTGCTCCGTGTCCAAGTCCAAACCAAACCGTGTAGGAATGTGAGAGGAGAGACTGAGGACAGAGGAGAGGGTACAGTGGGTTGCAAAAGTATTCGGCCCCCTTGAACTTTTCAACCTTTTGCCACATTTCAGGCTTCAAACATAAAGATATGAAATTGTAATTTTTTGTGAAGAATCAACAACAAGTGGGACACAATTGTGAAGTGGAACGAAATTTATTGGATATTTTAAACTTTTTTTAGAAATAAAAAACTGAAAAGTGGGGCGTGCAATATTATTCGGCCCCTTTACTTTCAGTGCAGCAAACTCACTCCAGAAGTTCAGTGAGGATCTCTGAATGATCCAATGTTGACCTAAATGACTGATGATGATAAATAGAATCCACCTGTGTGTAATCAAGTCTCCGTATAAATGCACCTGCTCTGTGATAGTCTCAGAGTTCTGTTTAAAGCGCAGAGAGCATCATGAAGACCAAGGAACACACCAGGCAGGTCCGAGATACTGTTGTGGAGAGGTTTAAAGCCGGATTTGGATAGAAAAAGATTTCCCAAGCTTTAAACATCTCAAGGAGCACTGTGCAAGCGATCATATTGAAATGGAAGGAGCATCAGACCACTGCAAATCTACCAAGACCCGGCCGTCCCTCTAAACTTTCAGCTCAAACAAGGAGAAGACTGATCATAGATGCAGCCAAGAGGCCCATGATCACTCTGGATGAACTGCAGAGATCTACAGCTGAGGTGGGAGACTTTGTCCATAGGACAACGATCAGTGGTACACTGCACAAATCTGGGCTTTATGGAAGAGTGGCAAGAAAAAGCCATTTCTCAAAGATATCCATAAAAAGTCGCATTTAATGTTTGCCACAAGCCACCTGGGAGACACACCAAACATGTGGAAGAAGGTGCTCTGGTCAGATGAAACCAAAATCGAACTTATGTTTGGCGTAAAAGCAATACAGCTCATCACCCTGAACACACCATCCCCACTGTCAAACATGGTGGTGGCAGCATCATGGTTTGGGCCTGCTTTTCTTCAGCAGGGACAGGGAAGATGGTTAATATTGATGGGAAGATGGATGGAGCCAAATACAGGACCATTCTGGAAGAAAACCTGTTGGAGTCTGCAAAAGACCTGAGACTGGGACGGAGATTTATCTTCCAACAAGACAATGATCCAAAACATAAAGCAACATCTACAATGGAATGGTTCACAAATAAACGTATCCAGGTGTTAGAATGGCCAAGTCAAAGTCCAGACCTGAATCCAATCGAGAATCTGTGGAAAGAGCTGAAAACTGCTGTTCACAAACGCTCTCCATCCAACTTCACTGAGCTCGAGCTGTTTTGCAAGGAAGAATGGGCAAAAATTTCAGTCTCTCGATGTGCAAGACTGACAGAGACGTACCCCAAGCCACTTGCAGCTGTAATCACAACAAAAGGTGGCGCTACAAAGTATTAAAGCAAGGGGGCTGAATAATATTGCACGCCCCACTTTTCAGTTTTTTATTTCTAAAAAAAGTTTAAAATATCCAACAAATTTCGTTCCACTTCACGATTGTGTCCCACTTGTTGTTGACTCTTCACAAAAAATGTCAATTTCATATCTTTATGTTTGAAGCCTGAAATGTGGCAAAAGGTTGAAAAGTTCAAGGGGGCTGAATACTTTTGCAACCCACTGTATGTGCGGTGTGGAGCGCTTCACTGGAGGCCGACGGGTTTATTAAGGCGGCTCTGTGGAGAGAGAGGAGGTCATACTATCCTGTGGAGAGGGAATGAGTTGCCTCAATGAGAGCTGAAGTACCACAAGGGGGCGACACTGTTCTTTCAAGCTCTCATTAGGCCACTGTGCTGCAATAAGCTGCTGTTTAGCCTTCATAACTCACAAAATGTAAATATTTTTCACATCGAATCTAAGAGAGTGTGCATTTAAAGGGGAACTCCACCAAAACGTGTGTCTAATTAAATGGTTAAGATGTAACCAGAGTCATTCAGAGCGGTTTGGTGTGAAATGCTCTTTTCTAGAGAAACTTATAGGGTCAGAGTTGTTCACAGTGGTGGTGATAGGAACCAGACGTCCACCTCTAAAAGCTCCCTCACAGAAAGTTTTCACAAAAAATGTTTATTGCTACACTGCCTAATGTCTGAGACACTGTTTTATAGTACTTTTGGGATGAAGTTTGGTCTAAAAGATGAAGAAATGCTTGAAAAGGTGTTCTAAGGCAAAATAGTCCCCAAAGAAAACTTGTTTTTTCAGATTGAACATTATTTTACCATCATCAAAGTCACAAAAAACTCAACCGCTCTGTCATTTTTCGTGGCTGAGTTGCTGTCGTTCCCAGTCGCTTCCACTTTGTTATAATCCCACTGACAGTTGACTGGAATATTTAGTAGTGAGGAAATTTCACGACTGGACTTGCTGCACAGGTGGCGTCCGATCACGGTACCACGCTGGAATCCACTGAGCTCCTGAGAGCGACCCATTCTTTCACTAATGTCTGTAGAAGCAGTCTGCAGGCCTAGGGGCTCGGCTTCATACACCTGTGGCCATGGAAGTGACTGGAACACCTGAACTCAATGATTTCAATGGGTGAGTGAAAACTTTTGGAAATACAGTGTATCTTCATTTTTTGATTTAGATATTTTTTACATTATTTGAAACTGGCAGCAGTTCTTTATAGAGAAAAATTCATGATGAATGGACCAATAAAAATGCTCCAAAATCACTTGGAAAGAAACCTCTTTAAATCAACTGACATTAAAAATTAAGAATGTCAATGCTGCTATGGTGATTCTGGGTGACCAGCTAAAGCACATGGAATTCATGCTGATCTAAACTGTCTTTTTCAGCCGGAATAGTAAACATACCCTACATACGAATGCTCTTTTGTTTAACCCTCTTGGGTCTGAGGGCATTTTCTTGATTTTTGCATGAATTCTTAAATTCGCGGTTAAAGGCACATGCATACGACATCATACCCACACATTACATATGAAAATGTTCAGTCTCAGCTTTCTCTATAATGAGGCCCTTTTGACCTGGAGCACCGGTTAACGAGGTAATTGGGCCTGGGAGCTAAAAATGGGCAGCATTTTCGAAATTCTTATTATCCCTTGTGACAACACAGTTTTACTCATGTGGACGAATTGTTTTGGTGCATGAAATTGGAAAAGTCTTAGGTCCACAAAGGTAGTGGAATGTGTGGATAATATAATAGATAAACGCCATCTTCATCACTATTTTCAAAAACTGCAGCAACTTCAGTGCTTCCGGACTTTTTACATACCACTCGTGTCGTTGTCCAAGGAGATCGAAAGAAACATGAAGTGTTTCTGGCGTGATGGTCAGCCCTTAGCGATTTCCTGAGTGTCCACTGGCCCGTTTCATTCAAAATATAGAATCCACCAGTTCCGCACGGGGAGAGGCAGCTGATGTGTATCTCAGCCCCTCTTCACAGGCTTATAACTCTGGATGTGAGTCATGTACATGACCTCATGATGGAATGAAAAGGGTGACTCGACAGATCCAGGAAGTGACTGAACTGTATTTCTGCGCTATATCATCACAAAGATATTAATAGTAACACAGATAATCTAATTTGATGTGCCAGCACATTTGTCGACCCTAGAAGATTGATAACCAGCTCAAAACAACAGGCTAATGAGCTAATCCAGTAACATTCATAAAACAGGCTTTAAGTAAAAATGTTCAATGTAAAACAGAAACTAACGAAATAAAGATGTTACCTGAATGTCTGTTTATAGCATCAAACATCAGTGTGTAGGTTAAAGCTATGTAGTATTTAACTGTTAGCTTGATGCTAACTTAACATGGGATGAGCCATTAGGGTGCTAGCCGAAATTAGCAATATCATTGCAGTGCAGGATACAGAGCTGTTTGGGATTCAGCCTGGGTTTGACGTGACGTCTGACTACAACATGGACATTTGAAGCCTGTAAGACTTTTTTAGACCCTTATACTGCGGTTTTACAGTGAATTATGTCATAAGTACTTTAATTCAAGCCTACGATATCAATGATGGAGACTCTTTTAGCCTGGTAGCTAGTTGACCAGCCTAGTTCTAGTTAAGAATATAAGTTGTCAGCCCCTCGGTGTAAACAAAAATCAGGTTCTTACTTCATCAGTATGCTCGGTGGTCCATGTGAGCAGCATAAGACTCAAAGATTATTCCATTAACAGCACAAGGTTTTCTTCATGCCGTGAAGCAGTAATACAGAGTTCAGTTGCTGTGAGGTGGACGACTTTGAAAGTGGCTCAGCCAATCAGAGCTCTCCGGACACTTTAATCATGTTTAAAATGTCTTTTACTTTAAATATATACACCGATTAGGCGTAACATTATGACCAGCTCCTCGTTTCTGGGCTCATTGTCCACTTTATCAGCTCCACTTACTGTATAGCTGCACTCTGTAGTTCTACAGCTACAGACTGCAGTCCATCTGTTTCTCTGATACTCTGTTACCCTGTTCTTCAGTGGTCAGGACCCCCATGGACCCTCACAGAGCAGGTACTGTTCTCAGCACTGCAGTGACACTGACGTGGTGGTGGTGTGTTAGTGTGTGTTGTGCTGGTCTGAGTGGATCAGACACAGCAGTGCTGCTGGAGTTTTTAAACACCTCACTGTCACTGCTGGACTGAGAATAGTCCACCCACCAAAAATGTCCAGCCAACAGCGTCCTGTGACCACTGATGAAGGACTAGAGGATGACCAACACAAACTGTGCAGCAGCAGATGAGCTGTCGTCTCTGACTTTACATCTACAAGGTGGACCGACGAGGTAGGAGTGTCTAATAGAGTGGACAGTGAGTGGACACAGTGTTTAAAAACTCCAGCAGTGCCACTGTGTCTGATCCACTCACACCAGCACAACACACACTAACACACTACCACCACGTCAGTGTTACAGCAGTGCTGAGAATGATCCACCACCCAAACAGTACCTGATTGGTGTATTTGTTTATGTGATATCAGTGGGACAGTAGCATCGCCCTCAAAATAGAGGCCTAGTAGTACCAGAACAGCCTATCAGCAACTGCTTCTATCTTGTAACTCCGTTTGTTCTAATTCTGCCTCTAAATTACAGCAGTTCCAAATCCGCCGCAAAACTTTCAGGCAAGTAGAAAATAAATCTGCTGAAGCTGGAGACAGAACAGAGGGCCTTTAAAGAGGTACGGTCAGCTTGGCCACATCCTCTACACTTCTAAAATTAGCAGAAATCATTTGAAACTTTGATTATATATGCCTTTCGGTTTAATGAGTGTGGTTTTACGCACACATATCACACACACACAATAATAGCCACCTCATAAATCCAACTGAGGTCAAACATTCAGACGTCTTTGCCAAGGCAAGAATATCTGCTTAAACTTTCAATTGACCAACCCAGTGATTAAAAGATTCAGTCTTTCCAATCAAGGATTTTTTTTCCCCACCAAACCAAACAACCCAGCCCATGTGATTCGTTAACTTTCCACGTTCCATCAAATCCAGTTTACAGCCAATATATTCACAGAAGAGTCACATGAAATCATCCCTCTGTTAAAGCTACCTTGGGAAAGGGAATTTGGCTCAGTGTTCATGGAGTGAGTCATCGTTTTGGCTCTTAAAATGTCAGAGGTGTCAGTGTGGTCACTGGGTCAGTAAAGAGTCTTCATCTTCCCACTCTATTACTCCGAGTTCACCAGGTGCTGCACTGTTGACCTGGAATCCATTTGCTCCCATAACTGTACCTTACAGCCTACCCTATGTGATGACTTTGTTCATGTGTGATTAAAGAATGAAAATGTTTCAGGTGTAGGTTTTTCATAAATGTTTCATGAATGCAGTCTGCAGGCCTAGGTGCTTGGTTTTATACACCTGTGGCCATGGAAGTGATTGGAACACCTGAATTCAATGGGTGAGTGAATAATTTTGGAAATATAGTTATATAAATATAATTTGTAATGTTCCACACTGAACATATATTGAGATACATTTACTTCAAAACAATGGGTTCTAACTATATATATATATATATATATATATATATATATAATATATATATATTATTTGTGCTTGTGAACGACTGAGCCTTTCCGTGATGCTGCCTTTATACCCAATCATGACACTCACCTGTTTCCAATTAACCTGTTCACCTGTGGAATGTTCCAAACAGGTGTTTTTTTAGCATTCCTCAACTTTCCCAGTCTTTTGTTGCAGGCATCAAATTCAAAATGAGTGAATATTTGCAAAAAACAATAAAGTTTATCTGTTTGAACATTAAATATTGTGTCTTTGTAGTGTATTCAGTTGAATATGGGTTGAAAAGGATTTGCAAATCATCGTATTCTGTTTTTATTTATGTTTTACACAGCGTCCCAACTTCATTGGAATTGGGGTTGTGTATATATATATATATACATATAGGGTGAGTCAAAAGTCACAGGACACTGTTCTATTTTATTTTATTTTTTATGCTGTCACAAGGATCCACGATGCGGTGCTGAAGGTGGTGTTATGGATTTTCTCAGCATGCACAATTTGTTTGAGATGACCCCAGAGATAAAATTCGCTAATAAAATAAAAAATAAAATAAAACCTGTCCTGTGACTTTTTACTCACCCTGTATGTATGTGTGTGTGTGTGTATGTATATATATATATATATATATATATATATATATACAATATACATATAAATATATATAATATACACAAATAGATAGATCTTTAGTCTAAAGACCAAATCAGTTCCTCTCTGACTTCGAATGATCCATATACATCATCCAGCTCTACGCAGTAATACACTATTAATTCCAAGGTGACCCATATCCTCTGCCTTTCACAAGAGTAGGGCTTAATGAACTCATACTTCCTTCTTTCCGGCGATGTGACATCATTGGAGGCATGTAGGCTGTTGGAACCAGGCAGAACCTGAAGGCTGATGCTGCTGGCATCGCTTGCATGAGAATGAAAGCAAGAGTTAATTACCAAACTGGAGCTAATTAGAAGCTTGATGTTCAGCAAGCAAGCATGCAGCTCAGTCACTGGTGTAATGAGCTTTCCACTGTCACGTAAATGTAAGGCAGTGTTCGATTAGCAGAGCGTTGCTTCAGCTGAATAAATTCAGGCGTTAGTTAGGAATCCAGTATGTTCTCATTGTTATGCTTGTACTTTATACATTGCACTCTATAGGTTTTCTCTTGTTTGTTTAGGATGTTCTTGGGCTGTAATACATACCCGAGAAAAAAAGGCTAGTTTTGGTTTCCATCCTTTTTTTCTCCAGATCCATGAATGCCTGTTGGGATGCATATTAATGAAGCAGGTAATCTGTAGAGGAGAGAGCTACACATTTTGCTTTCTGGTGAATAACTTTAAAAATACTGAAGCTGGAATAATCATATTTTTATACAAGCAACATCTACATCTCTGCTACGAATAAAGACTTGGACTTTGTTTTTATCACTTACCGTTCATGTACAATTCCACTGAAAATGATGGGAAGCGCAATATTACAATTTACCCCAAGGGTAAACTGTAATAGACAGAGGGTCAGTTTAACACCTGCTAGATAGTCTGATAAGAGTTAGGGTTAGGGTGCAAACAAAGTTCCATCCATCCATTTTCCAAGCCGCTTCTCCGTCAGGGTCGCGGGGGGTGCCGGAGACTATCCCAGCAGTCTTCGGGCGGAAGGCAGGATACTGCCCAGTTCACTGAAGCATGGCAAGTAGAGACTAGGTTCCCCTCAGAAAGATCAGGCTGAGCTCCAGTTTTGACTTGGACACACGTGATGTTTTTTTTATTGCATACTAAAACACGAATGTGGAAAAGAAAAGGAAAAACAACTAAAATGACTGGACAAATGGATCACTCCCAAGTATCTATGCAGTCCCCCTTGGATATTGTTTGTGCCGGAGGCCGCAAGGCCACATAGACACATCCTTCCATTCCCCCTCCTGAACGGATTCCCCTCTCTTTTAACTCTCTAGCCCTGCCCCATTGGGTTAACCTATACCATTGCCCGGGCTAGCGAGGGGTTACACAATACAAACAATGACAACAACTTTAAGACAACACAGCACAAATAACACATAAGAAGCTTCTTTCTACAGTATCTTATTCATTAATTGGTCTACCCCCAAACCCTTTTCTGTCTTTCCCCATAGGTTCTCGGCTCTCACCTCCCCCCTTCTGTGGGTTTTACCGGCCAGTATAAGGGAAGCCCTGGAAGGTGCTCGCACTTCCCTGAGGATCAGGACAGAACAAGGACGAGGTGAATATTTCCATCCCCTTTTCATGCTCCTGTGTCCTTTCAGTCTTGGTGATGGGACAGATTCACTGACCCCATCACACTAGCACTTGCTGTGAACCTGTCAGCTGCTTCAAAGCATGTTGCTGGCAACAACATGTTGATTAAAGTTAAAGTTGATTAAAGGGATTTACACAAACAGCTCAGTAAACGGAAAAAAGCTCGTGTTAAAAACAAATGCTTTCACACCCTGAAAACACTCTTTGGCACAGATCTGTTTAAAATGCTGATGAATTTGAATGTGGTGAAGAAATGTGGCAGTGTGACTAGAAACATATGCAGCTTGACCTTCTTTAACAATATAAAAAGTCAGTGTTAATTTGTGCCTTTGTCGTAATTGACCCCTCCCGGTCCTCCATGTGATTTTGTTTACCTCTGTTCTTGTCCATGTGCTTCCTTGTTTTCCTTCCCTGTCCTGCCCCCTTGTTTCTAGACTCCGCCGTTGATTGTTCTCACCTGTGTCTTGTTAACCCTCGCTGTTCCTGTATTTAAGCCCTGTGTTTTCCCTTGTTAGTTGCTGGTCTTTGTGTGGTGTTGTTTCTTCTGGCCTCTGTTGTTTGTCTAGTCTGTGGTCCTATTTGTAATGTCTGCCCCTCGATCTCTCCGTGTTGGCTCTTTGATCCTGGACTGTTTAGATCCTGATTATGGATTTACCCTTAATAAATCTCGCTTCTCTCAGCATATGTGTCCGCCTCATCATCGCTCCCCAGTATTACAGCCTTGGCTTATGTTGTTCCCTGCGTCCCCCTAATAAACAATAGCTGTTATTGCTCTAGCCATGCTCCACCCACAAATACATTCTTTCATTTCATTGCAAATCCCATTCAACTTAATGGATTTAGGTTGTAGCCATGTGGCATAATTTTGACTTTCCAAATTAAAATCATATGCTATTGAGCTACCTAAGAGTTTCTCAGAACCACCTCAGCACAAAGATGATTCAAGTAGCAACACAGTCATCGCTCTAAACGCTCCCACTACCATGTAAGATGATCTTAACGTTAAGATGCTTTGGGAAAATTGGGCCCAGGAAACAACAGCCGTTTTCCCACCAGGCCAAAGTTAGTTTGATTATATGGCAAAAAACTTCAGCTGATCTGTCTGAAAAGTAAGGTTTCCATCCAGCTGTACAATTATATTCAAGACAATAGCAGAAAGGATGCCAAAAGTATGCAAATTATTCACTGTTTATTTAAATTTACGAATGGCAAATGCATTTCCATTGTAATTAGTCACATTTCTTGTTATTGGTCATTTGATTTACAATGTTTGCATTAAGTATTTTTAATGAATATGCCCGTATGCATGGAGGGAAGCCTAGTTTACATGACCTTCAAGCTTTATAGACCTCAGATTAATAGAAATATGGAGGTACATGATGGAAAACCTGACAAGTCAGTCTACCCCTGGCCATACCTCTGTGGCATGGGCCCAGCCACAGCCCCCATCCCAGTCCCTCCCATACCTGTGCCCTGAACTCTTTGCCTGTATTATTTAGGCTGTATATAAATAAAATTTTATATGTATATTTTTTCAATTTGTTACTGTCAATGTTTAAAAATGTCTGTCTTTATTCACTTATTTATTTATTTATTTGCTCAGTCTCTTACAGACATTAATAATCTCAAACAATAAGAAATTTATCCATGTATATTAATTTGTTCCAATTGCTGCCTTGTGTTGTAAGCATGCTGCGTGCATTAATATAAACTATATTTACAAAAGTATTCACTCGTCTGGCTTCACACGCATATGAAATCGAGTGAGATCCCATTCTTAATCCATAGGGTTTAATATGATGTCGGCCCACCCTTTGCAGCTATAACAGATTCAATTCTTCTGGGAATGCTTTCCACAAGGGTTAGGAGTGTTTATGGGAATTTTTGACCGTTCTTCCGGAAGCACATTTGTGAGTTCAGACACTGATGTTGGACGAGAAGGCCTGGCTCACAGTCTCCACTCTCATTCATCCCTAAGGTGTTCTGTCAGGTTGAGGTCAGAGTCCTGTCAGAGTTCAGTGCAGGCCAGTCAAGTTCTTCCACCCCAAACTGGCTCATCCACGTCTTTATGGACCTCCTTTGTGCACTGGTGTGCAGTCATGTTGGAACAGGAAGGGGCCATCCCCAAACTGTTCCCACAAAGTTGGGAGCGTGAAATTGTCCAAATCTCTTGGGGCTGAAGCTTCTTTTCACTGGAACTAAGGGGCCGAGCCCAACTCCTGAAAAACAACCCCACACCATGATCCCCCCTCCACCAAACTTTACACTCGGCACAATGCAGTCAGACAAGTACCGTCTCCTGGCAACCGCCAAACCCAGACTCGTCCATCAGATTGAACCGTGATTGCTTCTACTGATGTACATTAAAAGTAAAGTCTATTTTTTCCTTCTCCTATAAAGTTTTGGAGGTTTTGTTCCAACAGCAGCGATATGTAATATCAGACACCTGTAAATTCTGCAGTGCGATGATATTTACATGCCAGTGCTTTACAAACTGCATAATATTCTCTTTGATTTAACTTCATGGTGCACCAAATTTAAACCTGCATTCAAGGGAATTTTTTATCGCATATGTAATCTGTTTTAACGCTGGTTGATTTAGCTTAGCATCTGTTTCAGTCGGCTTTTTAATTGACAATGTGTAAAATCAGTCCTCTGGTTTTAATGTGAGGCGACTGTGTCTGGACAGTGCAATCCAAATACATGAGTCCCATTTGGGCCGTTACTGTGATGAAGCTGCACCAGAAGTTTGTGAAAAGAACTTCATTTTCTGACACTCACTGCCATGAGACAAAAACAAAAGCATAAGACCTGAATCTCACAGGAAAACCTGAGACTTGACGGCTATAGACTTTTCACATACATGCCAAATAAATATCATTTGATGTCAATGACACACTCAGTGAATAACTCACGCTCACACATTAGGCTGAATAGCATTTTTGCCAAAGTCCAACCTGCAACAGTTGTTATGAAGAATGCATTTGTTGGGTCACCAGTTAAGAAACATGTCACTGTTATCTGAAGAAAATCTCCAAAATGACAACTTCACAGGAAAAGGCAAAAGCGTACTTTACTTTGAATGTAAGTCAATGGAACCAGACATTTTTCCAAGTTATTTTGGGTCATTTCTGTTGATCCATTCTGTAGGAAATTTATACAGAATATACACTCACCAGTCATTTTATTAGGTATGTTCAGTTGCTTGTTAACACAAATAGCTGATCAGCCAATCACACGGCTGTAAGTCAGTGCATTTAGGCATGTAGAGGTGGTCAAGACAACTTGCTGAAGTGCAGAACGAGCATCAGAACGGGGAAGAAAGGGGATTTAAGGGACTTTGAACGTGGCCTGGTTGTTGGTGCCAGACGGGCTGGTCTGAGTATTTCAGAAACTGCTGATCTGCTGGGATTTTCACACACAACCATCTCTAGGGTTTACAGAGAACGGTCCGAAAAAGAGGAAATATCCAGTGAGCGGTCAGTTGTGTGGACGGAAATGCCTTGTTGATGTGAGAGGTCAGAGGAGAATGGGCAGACTGGCTCCAGATGATAGAAAGGCAACAGGAACTCAAATAACCAACCAGAATCTCTGAGGAACGTTTCCAACACCTTGTTGAAAGTCTGCCACGAAGAATTAAGACAGTTCTGAAGGAAAAAGGGGGTCCAACCTTTTACTAGCAAGGTGAGTGTATATGACCACGGGTACCTTCAAATTATGTCATAAATGGAGATACAACGTTTTGTTCTGATAACAGCAACGTCAATGTATATAGAAGATGTTAGGAGTTTAAAGCACTCTTTAGTGAAGTAGGGTCAAGATGAGACGAATGGAACACTGCATGCTTCGGTGAAGTACTGATACTGTAACATGCCCTGAAACAGCGCATCACTCTAAAGGAGTGACTCTAAAGGATATGATGCTATTAACCTAGTCCTGGAACGTCCTTTCAAAGCTCAATCCAGCACACCTGGTCCCTGTCAAGCGAGTCCGACACAAAAGCCCATGTGCTACGGATCTTTTGAAAGGGTCACGTTGTCAGATTTCCTTTCAGGCCTCGGCTCTTCCCGTTCCTCGGAAGGGCGTGCCAGCACTTTTAAAAGGTACCAGTCAAGTGTGAGGGGTGACGAAAGTCGTGGTGCTTTTAGGGGCTGAGTGTTTATTCATGGTAATCACAGCGTGAAGTGTAGTGTAGGTTTTTTGGGGGGTTGGGGGGGAGGGATGCATTTAGCCGAGGGTTAAAGGGGCCAGTTCTCCAGTTCTTCAGTGAGGCAGGCGATTGGAGTGAGGCTTAAGCGTTATCGTTTCAGAGTTCCTCATCCGTGCAGCTGGAGAGACGGCGAGGTGGAGAGCTACGGTGTCGAGTGCTGGTTTGATTGAAGGCGAGAGAAGAGGGCGTGTTGAGAGGGGAGCGTGTACACTCATGGTTTCAGTTAAGCTGCAACAAGAGCTCCGTCCCTCTCTGCACTTCTCCGTCTCGTTCTCTCTTCCTCTCTGAGATCTCCAACCTGTGCAGCAGGAATATCTAGCACCCTTTATAGCTGAGACCAAGCACTCTTCACCATAGAGGCCTGCATGAGTGCCCAACAGTGAGTTTCAGTCTATAGCAAAGCCAAGAAGTGGGTGACGCTTACTTTTACAGTCCCTTAAGCTCAACACTCTAAAAAAATGATGGTTCTTCAAAGGTTCTTTAGTAGAAAATGGTTCCATATAGAACCATGAATGCTTAAAGAACCCTTTGTACTGTGAAAAGGACTCTGTATAGCACCAAAAACGGTTCTGTTACTGTTTTGATGTCAAGCATTTTTCCAAAAGAAGAACCCTTTTTGGTGGTACATAGTACCCTTTTTTGAAAAAGTTCTGTATAGAACCACCTACATCACATTTTGCACCATCGCCAGGTGCAAAGAATGCTTTAAGCATGCAAAAGGTTCTCTGAATATTCATGGTTCTAGGCAGAACCATTTTGTTTACTAAACAACCCTAAAGAACCATCATTTCTAACTGTGCAAGCTTGACGTCGAAACAATACAAGAACCTCTAAAAGGTTCTATATAGGATCGTCTACGGCACATTCTCCATCAATCTGAAGAACCATTTCACAGTGCAAAGAACACTTTTGTTATGCTCTTTGAGTGTTCATGGTTCTATATAGAACGGTTTTCTTTAGTAGAACCCTTGAGGACCCATCATTTTAAAGTATGCAGGCATTTAGCAGGGGGGTGTGAGGTAAAAACTCCAAAGTACTAGACAATTATCTTGGGTAACATGCTGGTAAGTGGACACAGTCTAACCATATAACGCTAAAATACCTAACAGGTTCTAGATATTATCTGAGTGAGTGGGGGTACAAACTCTACAGGACTGTCATTATTTGGGGTAAAAATGCAAGCTAATTATAGGAGGTAAAAAGATTTTACACAAATAAAGTACAAACAGTACAAACACAGTATGTACCTGCTTATTAGATATGAACTAAACTGAATCAGGGCTGTACATTAAGCAGTGGTTCTTACTGTGATTGTACTTGGTTCTTGCAGTTTACTTCAGAAATCTTTGTACTTTGTGTCGTCATTTGAAGCTGTGTAACAAACACCTCTACTTGAATGTGTTTCTGATTTCCTTTCCTCCTTAAACATTATAAGACATTATATTGAAATTTAGTGCAAGTTTGTGCTTAAAAAAAAAAAATGTGCCATAACTTTTGCACAGGTCACATTTTATGTTGTATAAAACTGTGGCCCACAGTTTTATTACACACGACTAGAACCTAAGAGTAGCTCAGCCAGTTCTCATTGAAGTCAGTGTAGTTACTGAGTAATAAGCCTGAGATTTTAAGGGGTTAAATTCAGCAAATAATCAGTAATTGCGCTTTTAAACGCGCAGATGCGTTAATTTATTGTCACTTAGAAAATCTAAATATGTAATCTGATGTTTGCATATTTATGCCAACTTTTGAATATAACATTTAGAGGTTTTATTTTTAACTAAATGTTATTTTGAATTTTAATTTTAAAAATGAATTTTAAATTTTAAAATGTTGATTTTAATTTCGAACGTAAATGTTTCGATTTATGTTTTTAAATGAAACATTTGGTGTTTTGTTTAGTTTTTTTCTTCGTACACTTGAGCACTAAAATTAGCATTCAGTTTCAGTTCATATTTCAGTTCGTTCCCTGTAAAGGACGTGTTAACCTACTTTTACTCAGAAAGCATCATTTGATCAGGCGTACTCAAACTTTCGCACATTACTGTATGGACCTCCATTACCATTAATTTACACTCAGAGTGCAGGAGCTCCAGCAGAGAGTGCTAAAGCGCTGTGGGGATGTGTGTATGTATGTGGGTGGGTCGGTGGGTATGAGAGTGTGTGGCTGTATGTGTGAGACCACTGGATGCTATCTGAAGAGACCCTTGGTGGGAGCTGCTCAGCTGAGCACTGAGCAGTGCTTCCAAGTCACTGCCTAGAACCTGAATTCCACAGCGATGTTCTTAAGTTCTAGAAGTGTGTAATAAAACTGTGTTTGCCATTTAAGGGGTTAAGCTATCGTCAACAGAAGTCCTCACATTCAATAAAGCAAAGCTGAAAAATCCCCTGATGTGATTTGCAGCATAAGAGACGACCCGTGTTACTGAAAAGCGTGCGACATCATATCGACCAAACTGAGCGGTTGATCTGTTACAATTGCTTTGGGTTTTTTTTTTTTTTTTTTATTCCTTATTTTACAAATTTTTTGACGTCTCTCTATGTAAACAGACTGTCATGCCAACTATCTCCCTGTGGCTAACCATATCCCATATGTTTTGTTTTATTTGCTGCTCTGTAATATTCAGCATATAAATTATATCATTATGGGCCAGGCCCTGCAGCCCTTGTGGGGGGGAGGGAGCAACACTCCAACCATATACTTATGCACAGGAGGCTTCCTCGCACTTCTGCTCAGACTTGTACCCCATTTCCTTCCCAGATCCAAATCTGTGTATTTAACCACATTCTTCAGCCAAAAAGCTGCGAGATGTCATCGTTCCATACAATCCTTCCTCTCTCGCTCACCCCTTTCTCCCTTTCTAACATTATCACTTTTACAATCCTCCTCTTGCTCTGTTTTCCGCTCTAGTTCCTACAAACTATGTTTGAGCTGCCTGATCTGAGAGCAGCTTCGCTTTTCCTGTATCTCAACTCCTGCTTCTCCTGGTTGAGATAGAGGCCCGCTAACCCGGTCCTAGTCCATGACTTTTACTGCAAGGGGCGACAGAGAGTCAAAACGAAGGATGGATGTTGCGAAACAAGCCTAAGTCCTCTAATCCGTCCACGTTTCGCAGCATTCTAATGTGTTCCTGCTGGTGCCTAATTGTCCGTCGGCCACAAAACACAGCCTGTGTCACTGTGCGCAGGCCTCTTGTGGTGATTTCTGCAATTACTGGACTTGCCCACTTCCCACTCGTCAGAAAGCGCAGCGGATCTGTTTGTCTAGTGAAGACTACCCAAGAATAATATTGTGGTAAAGCCTTCCTATCCATTAAAATCATTCATTTAGAGTCGGGGAGGAGGGGGAAAAAGATGTTGGGCCACTAAAATAGTGCTTAAATTTACTGGGCTGGAATACGTTAATAAAATGTACTACATGAACCCAGATATGATCAACCATAAACTGAAAGACAGTAATTGCAGTGAAGTGAAACATGCGGTACATGTTTGATTCGAACCCCAAAGATTGTTAATAACACTAAACTGTAGGGGAGTGTCCACAAGGCCGCATGACCCTTACATAAGCACATCATGACAACTCACATAGACTTGTATGAGCATATATATATATATATATATATATATATATATATATATATATATAAGACGACCGAGCATCAAACCACATGCTGTCAATCATGGAAGATCCACTAAAATATGTCATTTTATCAATTTGTACTCTTTTTTTTTTTAATACAATTACCTCAGAATAAAGTTGGTCACACCAGTGACGTCAAATGAAAGCTTCATATGAAATCATGGCATGAAATGGACTCACCGTGTGCTTTTCTTCATAGATCTTCAGAAAACAGGTAAAAGAAAGTCAAGTGATGTCAACAGTGTGACTTTTATTTCAAAACAAGCGATTTTTTGTGACGCGGAAACACCAGTGACACGACTCCTGGGGACCACAACTTTATAATATATAATGTAATTATATTCATTCATTCATTCATTCACTCAGAGGCACGGTGGTGTGGTGGCTAGCGCTGTCTGGGTTCGATTCCCTGGCCAGGTGAACGGGGTCCTCTCTGTGTGGAGTTTGCATGTTCTCCCCGTGTCTGTCACAGGGGCACAGTCTTGCTGGAAGCATATAATTGTCCAAAACGTCTTTGTGGCATCAGCATCAACCTTCACTGGAACTGAGAGGCCCAAATTCTGAAAAACAGCCCGAGCCTATTATCCCTCCTCCTCCAAACTTTACTGTTGGTCCTGTGCATTTCGGTAGGTATTGTTCTCCTGGCAACCACCAAACCCAGATTCATCCGTCAGACTGTCAGATAGTCAAGCATGATTCATCACTCCAGGGTTTCCACTGCTCTAGAGTCCAGTGGTGGCACGCTTTACACCCCTCCAGCCGACACTTGGCACTGCGCATAGTGATCTTAGGCTTGTGTACAGCTACTCGGCCATGGACTCCCATTTCCTGAATTTGCTGTCGCACACTTCTTGTGGGGATGCTGTTACCAGAGGTAGTTTGGAACTCTGTAGAAAGTTATGCAACTGAGGATTAGTGATTTTTACACACTTCCCGGCACTCGGTAGCTCCACTCTGTGAGTTTGTGTGGTCTACCACTTCATATCTGAGCTGTGGTTGCTCCTAGACACTTTCAATTCACATCAGTAGCACTTACAGTTGCCTGGGGCAGCTCTAGCAGGGCAGAAATTTCACTGATTTGTGGCAAAGGTGACATCCTGTGACAGTGCCACATTTAAAGTCACTGATTACCTCAGTACAACTCATTCTGCTACCAGCGTTTGTCTGTGGAGATTGCATGTTTATGTGCTTGATTTTATACACCTGTTAGCAATGGGTGTGGCTGAAATACCTGAACTCAATAATTAGGAGGGGTGTCCACATTCTTTTGGCTATATAGTGTGTGTGTGTCATGTAGCCTCATGAATACTGCCCTACAGGACAATATTTGTTCAGGACAGTTACTGAGTTTTTACTGCACAATTTGCAGACTATTGAAATAAGACGACAGCTTTCAACCAGATGTAATTTCATTTTACCGTTCGGTCTTTGTTTCTGTTTCTGCCTGAAGCTAACTGACAGGTCTTGCACATTCAATTGACTCTTAACGTTCAATTATTTGGTGCCTGGATGTCTCTTGCCTGGCTCCTTTTTGCTGATTTTCACATTTACTCATGTTGGAGTGCCGGGTGGATGGAATATTAGCTATGTAATTTTGTGGTCTGCGGACTGATGGATTGCGCTATCTGATATCTCCAGAAGAGGGAGAGTTCTTCAGGTCAATAAATGTTTATTTTGAGAGATGTCCAGGCAGAAAATAGGGGGGAAAGTGGTTTGATGGGTTCCTGCGCAGGCCGTGTCTGTGAAAAGAATGACAAAGTGATCTTTATTGAGAGCCTCTCTTTATCTCGACCTGTCTCTCCCGCCTCTCTGACAAGCCTTTTTATCTGAGTTGGGTGTCTTGTAAACAATACAGTATAGCTCTTGTCAGTGTCTTGCTCTGGGCTCTAAACTCTAGACTCTGCACTCTTTGAACTTGGCCCGCCTGCTCGCTTTCAGCAGCGCGACTGCCGACTTTACGAGGAAGGAATATTTGTAGCGCGTGGGGACTAGAGACAGACAGGCTCCTGAAGGATATGATTTTGGTCGCTCCATCAATACCTCCGCCGTAGCATCATGGTGAGAGCCAGCGCGCCGGAGCCAATGCCTCTGACAAAACTGTTAGAGCCATTAACCATCTCAAAGTGAATTCTTCACTCACCATGCTGGCCTCCTCGCTGGTCCAACTGAAACTCTGACTCCTCATCACTCCTAGTCCTCTAGAAAGAGAAAAAGCTCCTCGAATGTTCCTTCAGCGCTGTTACATTGTTATCTAAAGGTTCTAATTAGTCTCTCTGTACTCGCCGCCGCTCTCTGTTCGCGTGCCAAAGGCACACTGGCGGACAAACAATCTTGGACCGAAAGCTCCAAGAACGGCCTTTCCACTGCGGAACACCAAAGCTTCTTTGAGTAAGCTTCTCTTCTCTGTAAAACCCCTACAAAGGCTTTCTGAGACCTAGTTTGCCCAGAATGTAAAGAACTTGGCCATTCGCACCAAACTTTCCATGATTCTATTTACATTTTGTCGGATGTTTAGCAAGAGGGATGTGTAATCTGTCAAGCGTGAATGGAATCCATGTTCATAACCCAGCACCGATTGGTCTGCAGCTACAACTGATGGTGCCCTCTTGGTAGCTCCCTGGAAAGAGTCATTGAGGACAGGAACTTTGCAGTATTCCTGGAGAAAGAACACCAAAGAGGAACTTAGCTCAGCTTTACCTCAATCCTGTAATCCAGAGGTCACTTTCATTAAGGGTCTTGAAGTGGACTTGAAACAAATAACAGAGGCATTTTCTAGTTGCAAGTCGCCGTAATACTACAGTGCACTGCAATGTCTTTGCTGTTGGTGTAGCAAATGCAATAATATACCACTTCCCAGCTCTGAAATTGCAGCATTATTGTATGTTTCCCAAGAACAAGGTGTAAAATGGGGTCAGTGTATGTGGATCTCATTTCCAAAGGCAGCACAGAAGAAAGATTACTAATAAAAGACTCACCATCCATTTGAATTATTTCTTTGATTTCTCAGTTTTTTGCCATTTCTCAAGCAAAAGCGCATTAATTTCTAGTGATGTTCACTACAACGAACGGTTTCATGCTGCAGACTTTTTTTCCTGCAAGACTTCACGTTGAGGTCAACTTTGGTGAACTGTGATGTAAAAGTAATTGGGATATGTTGACCTCTGAAGGTGTGGAGCTTTATATAGCACCACTGAAGATCCGCAGTGGAGCAAATGCTAATTTATCTAATACCTGTGTGAAATACCTTTAAACATTTTCTCTCCATTGTGTAAATAAACACACAAAGAAAGACTGTATGATGTGCAGTCAGTCAGATTGCACACAATGGCAAGGAAAAGCATGTGAACTCTGGAATGACCCAGTTTTCTGTAGTACTCGGTCACAAAATGACCATTTGGCCCTGGGTGTCATTGAATATAATGTGTTCCTTCATCTAATTCACATACAGACAAAAACATTGTGCTAAAACTAAAACATAAACAGATATAATCTTTATTGTGCACACGATGATTGCCAGTGGAAAAATGTGGATTGAATAATGGTTTGAATCTCCTCTTTGCCTCAACATTTTTCTGACCTGTACAACATTCAAAAGGAACATTGGACTGCTCTTCTTAACAGAGCAGCTCCAGCTGAGACATATTCCTCAGGTGTCAAGTGAAAACTGCTCTCTTGTGGTCCTTCTACAGCATCTCTGTTGGGTTAAGGTTTAGGCTCTGACTGGGCCAAAAGGCGTCTTTGGTTTTCTTGAAGCCATTCTGATTTGCTTCAGTGTTTAGGGTCATTGTCCTGCTGCAATGTTCGGCTTCTATTGAGCTTCAGCTGGAAGACAGGCACTGTGACATGATCCATGGAGGATCCTTAGATAAATTCATTTTTCCCTCAGTGATGGTAGTCGGGCCAGGCCCAGAGGCAACAAAGCAGCCCCAAATCATGATGCTCCCACCACCATGCTTCACTGTTAGGATGATTTTTTTATGCTCGAATGCAGTGCCAACTTTACACTGTTCATAGTGATATGTGTGTCCACAAAACACAGACTAGCGTTTAGATTGTCAAGGTGCCCGTTGGCAAATGTCCAGTGTGCAGCTTTTTTTTTTGGGGGGGGGGGGGGATTGACCATTCTGCGACCCACTATAGCAAGAGTAGACATTACTTAATCATCTCCATGAATAGACAGTAGGTCTAACTATAGACTGCTGAGTACCTAATATCTTTGAGATGACTTTGTGACTCTTTCCAGCTTTAGGTAAATCAACAATTATTGATTGTAGGGATCTGATTCTGAGATCGTTTTCTTGTGAAGAATGGTTCACATCAACAGTTGCTTCTTGTGGATAACAAACTCAAAATGTTTGAGCGATGTTTATAAGTCAAGGTAGCTCAAATCCACACCTTCAGTGTCATTTCAATGACTGGGCTCCAGGTTTGGACAAAAATGCAGGTAATTCCAAAGACAAATCATCAAGAGATCATTGTAACTCTCTATACTGCGTGTGTTCATTGTTTATTGCAGCTTTGAAACTGCTTGGTTAGCTGTTTGGCAAAGCACTGCTGCATACTCAAGTACCACCACTGCTACCAGCCAGCCTGCTTTTTTTTGGTACAGCTCATTGTGCAGCGCTATTTTGCCATGAGTGTAAAAATATCTGGTATGCTTATGCTTGCTTTTGTTTTTTTTTACTGTTTATAGTTGGTGAGTTAGCTAACTTTCTAACTTCAGGGTTTTTTTTTTTCATCTCTCTTTTGAACCCCACATTAAAGCACTTGCTAAAAGTGCTTCTTTTTTCCACCTCCACAGTTTTGGCCATCTCTGCTGTATGTGAAACATGAAAGACACAGAAACTCTTACTCACGTTTCCAAAACATCTTGTCTACATTATTTTAACTCTTTATTGGACAAAATCCTGCAACACAACTCTAAAACGCCGCTTTTGAGTTCTTCTTTGATTTTCCTTTTCTTTTTCGTTTTCCTTTTCTCATTTGCAGTGATGTTGTATTAATGTCTTCTATAGAGTGGATAAACCTAAAGGAGGGTGCTGTTTGCCCCGTTAAGCTCCACCGACCCAGCAAACCTCTCTTTTTGTCTGTTCCTTTTCCTTTTCTTGAAGAAGACGTGTTCCAGGGTCGCCTCCAAGGAGGGTTCCACCCAGACCCAGCCATGCAGTAACATCATCAACCCTGCTCTGCATCCAGCTTCTCCAATTCTCCCAGCCCAGATCTGATGTATCTTCCACCGGGGGGTTTTGGGAAAGACTTCTGTTGTTTCTGGTTGTCCACCCCAAACTGGAAGAGAGAGTGAAACACTGAATATTGACTTTTTCGCTGTGACACAGTATTAGAGGCCATCTGGTAGAGATTACCACCCCAGGTTGTTGATTATAAATGGCACTTTTCAAAACGGAGAGGACGATCAAAAGGAACAGAAGGGCACACGTGTTTATATTTAAAACACGCAGTCCACCTAGCCGTGAGTCTGTCCATCTCCCTCGCCTTTCTCCGAAGAGCCGGCCAGCTGTTTCCGATCAGTCAGCGTCACCCGTGGCCGCTCTGATGAAGCGAGGAGTCCTCTTGTGGTGAGGAGCTGCTTCTTTTTTTGTGTGTGTGCATTCATGTTTGGGGTATAAAAGGGAGTCTGTTTAAAAGCAGTTGGAAATGAGACGTCCATCGCGCCGTTCCCGCTGCTTATCTAACACAGCTGTCACCCTCAACATGAAAAGATTGTGGGGATGATGTAGGTTTATGGCTCTCCAGTGTTGCAGGGTTCATTTTTCCAAAAAGCATTCTGATAATTCATTTATAGAGGTTCAAAGTGCTCCATTTATTCGTGAGAAATCCGGGCAATTCCGCTGATTGATGCCTCGTGCGAGAGGGCATGAATGCTTGGTGCACCGGGCGTTTCTCGCGAGACAAGGGAGGTTTTCATAATCCTCAAAACTGAGCACCTAGACTTATTTTTCTTTTAAGGTCATGAAACCCTAATGATGGAGATGATGTAGATGTTAAAAACAGCTGCAACAATATTTCATTGCTTTGTCAACTCCCTTTATCTCGTGTGCGTAAATGATTTCTTTGGGTATGTCTTCAATCATCTTAGCTGAATTGGTATGAGGACAGTGTACGCTGAGCAAAGCATATTACAACGAATAACTCACTCTCTTTTTAAGAGCCCATTTCACAGACGGAGGAATATTTCTCGTGTTTTTAAAATAGGAGTTTAATGTAGTATGTAAGCGATGGTGAAACCAGCCCATTCATGGAAACGAAGCTGCGAAAACAGCCGTTTTGAATTCACTGCTTTTGTGATGTCACAAAAGCAAACACAACTACATATATCAGCACACAGCACATTAAGCATAGCCAATCAGAACAGAGGTCATTTACATACGGTCACATACAAATGTTTGGTCGCCCTGGTCAGTCGACATTGATGTACCGATTCTCCGAGTGAAAATAAGTTAACACGTTCTCTTCGGAGAACACACTTATGCGTGTTTTAATAAGCAAAATTACTGTTTATTTGCTAAAATTAACATGTTTGAAAAAATAAAGCATTAAATGTGGCCTAGGCAAAGGTTTTGGCACATTATATACGATTGTTTTGATCCACTGTGTAGACTGAAATTGTGCACTAAAATGTGTATGTTGCCATATACAGTACAGTGGCACTGCTGGAGTTTTTAAACACTGTGTCCACTCACTGTCCACTCTATTAGACACTCCTACCTTGTCGGTCCACCTTGTAGATGTAAAGTCAGAGACAACAGCTGTCACGATTGGCTCCTCCCACTCCTCCATGTGCTTTTTGTTTACTTTTGATCTTCCATGGGCGTTTGTTTCGGTTCAGTCCAGCCCCCTTGTTGTCTGACTCCACCCTTGTTTCCCACCTGTCCCTCGTCTTGCCCCTGTTATATAAGCCCTGTGTTTGCCCTGGTCTGTGTTGGTCTTTGTTTGTGTGTTTGTAAGCCTGTTTGATTGTTCTGTTTGTTTGATGTTTGAATTGTTGTTTGATTGTTCTGCTGGAAGTGTTTGGTTTCGTGGTTGTATTTCTGTCTGTCCCACATTCGATCCATGTTGGCTATATGTACCTGGACCGTTTTGACCATGACCCTGGATTTGCCCATAGTTGCTTATCTCAGCACGTGCGTCCACCTCATCGCTCCCCACTGTTACAATAGCTCATCTGCTGCTGCACAGTTTGTGTTGGTCATCCTCTAGTCCTTCATCAGTGGTCACAGGACGCTGTTGGCTGGATATTTTTGGTTGGTGGACGATTCTCAGTCCAGCAGCGACACTGAGGTGTTTAAAAACTCCAGCAGCACTGCTGTGTCTGATCCACTCAGACCAGCACAGCACACACTAACACACCACCACCACGTCAGTGTTACTGCAGTGCTGAGAATGACCCACCACCCAAACAGTACCTGCTCTGTGAGGGTCCATGAGGGTCCTGACCACTGAAGAACAGGGTAACAGAGTATCAGAGAAACAGATGGACTACAGTCTGTAACTGTAGAACTACAGAGTGCAGCTATACAGTAAGTGGAGCTGATAAAGTGGACAGTGAGTGTAGAAACAGGTCATAATGTTATGCCTGATCAGTGTATCAGTCTTAAAGCCACCAAAAAAAATGTTTTGCAGCTGAAAACGACAGATATGCAAAAAAATACAAGTAAAATGTAGGATAATATATAAGGTTAAGTGCTTTCCTGTTGGTTGAGAGTTTTCTGAAATTTGATACTCAGATTTATCAGTACAAACACAGCTATGCTGAAACAAAGCAGCCAGTCCTGGATCTGCTGTTTGTCCCAGAAACATCCAGATGAATTTGTTTGCTCTTTCCTGTTTCCCAGCTCGACATGAGCAGACATGAGCCTGGCCTTATTTCCCAGCATGCATCTTTGATTGTGTGAGCTGCAGAAGTCATAGATAAGGGTTGTGATTCCTGCACAAAGAGCAGGAGGAGGAGGGGGGGGAAGGGGGGTGATGCTTCACAAAAGCCAGGCGTGATAAGGCCAGTTGATAGTGTCTTCACATTCCTGGATGTGCTGCTTAAACTCAGCTTGGCTGCATTTCATTTATCAGTTTCACTAACAGACATGATGCTTTCGGCTGACACGGGTTGAACAACTGTCGTTATGAGCTCTGGTGTGTTCTCAGATCGGTGTGAACCTTCAGCCGTGAGCTCATCATTCAGGTTTTGACCCTAAAATAATGAGCCATCTTATGATCTTCATACAGTAACCCCTATGGGTAACGTTTTCTATGAGGACTGTATTCATGAATAGTCATAAGTATGCTAATAAGTCTTTGAAACTTGGTAACAATGCTTTGTAAACACAATTCTAAATTCTAATAATGCCACATTATGTTCTATGATTTAATCTTTTTTGTGGCTTATGAACATATACAAGATACAAGGGTCGGCATCCGTTATAAGGCCTTTTAAATCGTTATAAAGCACATATAATACATATTAACAAAAACATTATGAACATTTCAAATGCCATCACTGAAGCGAAGTGCTGACGTAAAGTTATTAATATTTCAGGTTAATGACATTTGAATGTTAAATGTCAGGGGTACTGTTCAATGTGTTGAGGTGTATCTGTCAGTCTGTTGTCTATAATGCATTGTATTATTGCAGGTTCAGCTAAGAGAGCATCCTGCCCATTATGTAGTCTGGTTATACTTGGACATTGTTGAACAAACAGATGTTTAACACTGTTGTCCTTACTGAACAACACAGTACGGCATCTCATGTTGCGCTTGCTTTGGCCACCAGAGTTGCTGCGGCTGCTATCTACTGACCACTTCTACCACTTTCTCACCTAGTTTTACAAAACACTGCTCCGTAAAGCTCAACCAAAAGCTAGCGAGTGTCAAGAGAGTCCCCAGCATCACCACAAACATCTTTTCACAACACTCCAGCCCACAACTGCCCCCTGAACTAGCTACATTATAGTGTAGTGGATAACCTCTTTCACCTCCGTGCTGTGGGTTGGTGATCCCCTGCCAGTGCAAGCATTCCTGCACCATGACATTCATTATTTGAAGCCACGTTGAACCTGGCGGTATTTTAGGCTAATAATGAGGCCTAATCAAAGTTTTCTACTGGCTAATTGAGACTTTTCTCATACTCAGATGTGAGAGGCTCAAGACTCAACTTGAATTTGAGTGCTAACCAAGCTCAAACCTCAAAATTGGATTTGGTTACATAAGCACATCACTGTTTCACACAAATTCCTCAGTCCGCTTACAACCATTGGTCTCTGTGTTTGCACGCTGTGAAATTAGACCTCTGCATTTAACCCATCCGTGCAGTGAAACACCTACACGCGCGCTAGTGAGCACACACACACTAGGGGGCAGTGAGCACACTTGCCCAGAGCAGTGGGCAGCCCTATCCACAGCGCCCGGGGAGCAGTTGGGGGTTAGGTGCCTTGCTTCAGACCAGCTGCCCACGCCCCAGCTGCCACCACCTGCCTTGGACGAGCTGCCCACCCTACACTGATGTTCTCATAGACTCCTAACTATTCCTAATACCAATATTACTGCTATTAATATTAGTAGTATAATCACTTGTAGGTAGTTTGACCAGAGGAGAACGGGTCCCCCCTGGTGAGCCTGGTTCCTCCCAAGGTTTCTTCCTCACCTCTGAGGGAAGTTCTCCTTGCCACTGTTGCCCCTGGCTTGCCCAACGGGGGGTTTCTGTACATTCTTACAGTCCTGTTAAAACTTTGTCTTTTCCGAAATTCTGTAAAGCTGCTTTGTGACAACATCCGTTGTAAAAAGCGCTACAAATAAATTTGATTTGATTTGATTTGCTCAAGGACACCTCAGTCATGGACTTTCAGCTGAGGGGATCGAACCAGCGACCTTCTGGTCACAGGGCTCATTCCCTGACCTCCAGCCCACGACTGCCCCCCCCCAACAGCTTTAGCTCTGCCATAGCAGAGCCTTCAAAGATAAGAAGAACTTGTCAACGTTCCCCTCTGCAGGAATCTTTAGTAAAAGGTGAAATACTTGTGCATGAATGGAGAGAGACCCCAGTAGTCGTGACACTCCATAGCATATTACTGATTAGTGAAACCGGAGATATTACAATGTACTGAATGTTACACCCCCCACCCCCCACCCCGGGCTTTCTGTGCTCACATATCTGTCTGTATTAAATAAATGGCATACTATATTTTAAGAGTCCCTCTGTAGATGCTCTACAGATAATTGTTTACCTTTTAAATGGCCATGACCCTCCGGAGGGTCCAAAGGTTTACTACACACTTCTATAACCTAAGAATAATTCAGCCAGTTTGCATCGCAGCCCATGTAGTTACTGAATAATAAGCCTTAGTGTGTAATAATCCCAAACTATTTGATGAAATGGACAGTGTTAGGGTCAGGTTCAGGTGTATATTTTGGGTTGAGGTTTAGGTTAGGGTAAGGATTTGGATTCGATTTAATGGATCTATTCTGTTTAATAATCTATTCCATTTCCAGTAATATTCTATTCCAAGTTTGGACCTGCCAGTACTAAAAACACTGGCTGACATGGCTGAAAACATTTTTAGGCTGTAACTGCCACTGAGAGGTAACCAGTATGTCTGAGATGTGCTGTGTATGACTAATGATGCGTAGGAATGGAGATTATGTGCTGTAGAGCACTAAAACAGCCCCAACGCTCTTGAGCAGCGCTCCACACTAATGACTCCACTATACATGTTCCTTTAAAGTTTACATTCTTCCAATATTCAGTCTCTCTCTCTCTCTCTCTCTCTCTCTCTCTCTCTCTCTCTCTCTCTCTCTCTGCTACATATACACACAAACACATTCTCCAGCTGAAATTCCTTCCCATGTTTGTTTATGTGCTCCCCAGTCCTTCCAGATGTTATAGATGATTAGAAATCAGCGTTCTGAGAAATGATTTGCAGTACGGTCATGTGGGAAGCTTTCATCAGTGACACACAACGTTACAAATGCAGTCTGCTACTGTGTCAACATCTCCATGTCATCGCGCGTGGGAAAAGCTCACGCTGTCATGGAAAATGACTTCTATGGATGCGATTGCTATCATTTGTTAGTCATTTCATATCAAAACATGGGTGCCATATACTATAAGCCCATAACGAAACCGGTTTGACACATTGGACGCGACGGCGTGTTACGGAATGCCCGCTCACATGTTTGCGATAAATCTTCGCAGCGCTCCAAAACCTCAAAGTCATCACGTTGGCCAAGAGAAATCTCTCGGCCTGGATTTTTGTCCGTGAAGCATGCGAATGATTAACAGTGGGCAAAACGTGTTGCGTGAAATGGAGAAATTGTGCTTTGGCTCATTCGATATTCTTGCTAATGCTGCTCAAAGAGGGGAGAAAAAAAGCTCCTCGGCTTTGTAGTGGTGCTGGCATCTGTGATGCGTTTAGATGATTCCAGGCTTGCGTCAGTTAAAGATACAAACAGTGATAGCCAGGCTGGGAGTCCGGCTGAAGCTGCTTATTGGTAGGCTTGATGGTGCAGACCGGTTTAGCCTAAGATTCTGAAGGGCCACTATAAACAACTTCGCTGATATGCCGCTCCACTGTAATCAGAGATTAACTATCAATAGTGGAAGCAAAAGACAGCAGTGGAAATTAATAATAATGTTAGCAGTGGCAAACTAAAGCTAGGCCTTCAGTTTGGGCTGTAAACAAAAAAGATAAACATAATGTTAATTTCTAGCTCCTCTATGAGATTTTTAATGGTATGGTAGCCCTTGGTACCAGTTTTTGGCAATTCTAGATTCAAAACAGATATTTTAAGCTTGTAAATGTCATTCCATGTATTTTATCTGTACAGACGTATATATACAGTACTGTGCGAAAGTCTTAGGCACGTTTTCAAAATCTATTTATTTGTGCAGTTTGTGTTTATTTGCTGAGAAAAGTGTTTGAATATGTGACGATGCTTCGCCGAAATCTGTGAGGAGACACGAAGTCACCGAGTAGGTTGTAGCTGAATGGGTTTGAGGACTGGAGATGCAGGCTGAAGATGGACCGACTCGGAATGATTCCTTGCAAACACTGGTGTGATTTATTTACAAAAGTGAAAACACAAAAGAAAACTGTACAAACACAAAATAAACGATGGTTAAAATGTTGACCTGACTCAATAGCAGCACAGGTAAGTATAAGTGGTCTTAGGCCGCAAGGCCATAAGACTAAATTGTCTAGCTTTGCTCTACTCCTCAATCTCCTCACAATCTGAGGTGGGTATCTGAGCTAGCCTCCTCCCAGAACTTTTCCCTCACTTCTTATAGGGTTAGCCCCGCCCCTGCATTACCTGAGCTCTTCCATTCTCCGCAGCAGGGGTGTTGCTGTCCCACAAGAGTGGATTAAAAACAAGGATAAATAAAAGCACAACCGATATTACAAGGTCTCAAGATCACATTACCGATAAAAGTGTCGAGCTGCAATATACACATTTGCTACGCTGTCTTACTCCACTTTCTGTGACATAGGCTACAGACATCACCCCTCTCATGAGCTAGCCGTGGGCCCTTCGGCACATTCATGAGTGAGCTCTATCTGCTTAGCCTCCCTTTTGCTGCCTCTGCAAGGTAACTGTCAACAGGTGAGTATCACAGGTAGGTGTTCAGGTAAGTATTGCACACACACACACACACACAGTCTCTGGTGATGGGCAACACATCTGCCTCATCACAGAATAAACAAAATGTATAGAAAATTAATTAATTTTTTTCATATAAACATATAAATAATAAATAGTGCTTTTCTGGATGATGGTGTGTTTGTTTACCCATCTCCAAGCCTCTCCTCGAGGAAGTCCAGTATTATATGTAGTTAAAAAGCAGCTCCTGGTTTGACCAATCAGTGCTCAGTAAATTGAGCTCATGATGTAATTGATGATATTAACGAGTCTCTGTGGCGGCTGTGAAGGTGTCCAGGAAAAATATGGACCCGAGAAATTCTTGTTCCTTTTTATTGTTTTGATGTTTATTTGAATTATGAATACGACTTTATTCTGATGTATATTGTGATAAACTCACTGCTGAGGTACACTGGTTAAAAAATTGCTTAGACGCCTAAAACTTTATTAGGTACACCTGTTCAGTTGCTACTTAACACAAATAGCTGATCAGCCAATCACACGGCCGCAGCTCACTGCATTTAGGCATGTAGAGGTGGTCAAGACGACTTGCTGAAGTGCAGACCGAGCATCAGAACGGGGGAGAAAGGGGATTTAAGGGGCTTTGAACGTGGCGTGGTTGTTGGTGCCAGACGGGCTGGTCTGAGTATTTCAGAAACTGCTGATCTGCTGGGATTTTCACGCTCAACCATCTCTAGGGTTTACAGAGAACGGTCAGAAAAAGAGGAAATATCCAGTGAGCGGTCAGTTGTGTGGACGAAAATGCCTTGTTGATGTGAGAGGTCAGAGGAGAATGGGCAGACTGGTTCCAGATGATAGAAAGACAACAGGAACTCAAATAACCAACCAGAATCTCTGAGGAACGTTTCCAACACCTTGTTGAAAGTATTCCATGAAGAATTAAAGCAAAATAAAAAAAAAAAATCATAATCTAAAAACAAAAGGTCAATAAAACACTGGTAGAACCAACGGTAAAAAGAACACTTGATTATATTGCATACATATACAAATATACGACTGGGGTGGTGTGACTGGCAACAAGGCCACGCAAAGAATTCTGGGAGTTGGAGTTCTGGGCTAACTCAGCCGGTAAAGAGTGAATGGTAGGAGAGACGGAGGCGATAGACGAGGCCTGATATTTCCCTTGTAGCATTTTTACACTGAAGAGGCCTGGCATCGAGCTGATGTCGCTGTTTTCCATTCCTAGCAACTAACTGAAACCTGGTTAAACTATGGGTCATATTCAATCAGTGATGTATCTAGAACTTCTAGAAGGCCCAGAGTGTGTTTTCTCATAGTACTGGTCAACAATTGTAAATCAAAGTGTGACTGGTTGATTTCACTCTCACTTCTTAATTTTGTTAGTAGTTATTCTAACACGTAAAGCCTTCAGCTCAGCTGAAAACCCAGACAGGACAGTTTTCCTTCGGTCATTTTAAGATTTAAACCTTTTTGTTCCCAATCAAAATGTAACAAGTATAACAAATAAGAGTCCTTCTACAAAACTTAGAGTTTAAAAACATTAAACATGACAATGCTATTAATGAATAAGAAAAAATGACAGGGAAGTTTCCAGAAATCAGGACAAGAAGACCTAAAAGACTCACTGGTTGCTAGAGATTGTAGACGGGAATGTTGAAGACATGCTCGGTGTTGCTTTGGCCACAAATCCATCCATTTGCAGCAAAAGGCAATATTTAATTATCCCCTTAAAAAAAGCTAAAATTGATAAAAGGGAAATGTCGTCGACACAACAGACGTCAGCATTTTCAGGGTGTTTGTTCCCGCGTAAACCTTCTCTTCGTCTGATCTTCAAAGGAGTGTAGATACCACTGAAGCTGTAACTCGAAACCTCTTCGACTCTTTCTCCTCCTGACTGAGACCTTTCTCGGCCTTTCCCCCGCCGTCCGCTCTGAAAGCGCGTATTTTGCGGTAAACGATGACGGCTCCCTTTTTCCCCTCTTCCTTTCTCTGACAGCTTTGATGGCCAATTATATTTAATAAACAGTTTTGGTGCAGAAATAAATCAATTTCAGGAGGGCCTAATCCTCGACTCCAACAGACTATGAAGCCACAAGTTCTGGAGAAATGGTTGAAACGGGCCGTAATGGAACACATATGTCACGCAGCGAATGCCTCTGGGAACCTTATATCTACCACTACTTAACTTCAGATGCCGAAACGTTAACAGAAAAACAAAAGAAAAAGAATTCTGAAGAGAGAAAAAAGCCTTTTTTGCTGTTTATGTGTCTGTGTGACATTTTTCTGTTGAAGCAAGTGGAAGGAGATAGCAATGTTTAGCTGTAGGTCTGTGGTCGATGCTGTAGGTTCCTTGAGGTTCTTCTTAATCATCTCCTCTCAATCAACATCCCATGCTGCAGCTGCATGGCTCAAGTCATGTGGTGGGGATAGTTTACAAACTGTTGGGTCAGAGGTTTAACTCCTATCCACTGCCTGGTTTAGCTGGAAAAACCCAAAGCCCAGGCCTGGCACTGGCTCAATGCACATCTGAGCTGCTTTGATTGAGTCCCAGTAGCACAGTCTTCTCTTATGATGTACAATCTGGAGAACAAAGTCATTGTATTGGGATTTTTTTGTGCTACAGCCTGTTTGGGTCTTGCTTCAACTTTGTAAAGCCTGAAACTGGAGCTTAACATGTTGTCTTATGTTATGCAGTATCCTGCAGTGACGCATTCTATCCCTCATCCTCATCAGTTTAACGGAATTCACAATTTTACAGGATTTCTATGTTTTTATCAGGGTTCTCTCACCACAGTACCCAGCATGCATTATGAGAATATGCATCACAGTCGTTGGCAAAAGGCCCTTTTCTGCTTTTCGCATTTCTGCTGGAAGTAGTTGTTGCAGGGTAACGCTAAAGCAACAATAATAACAACAATGATGAGTACGGCATGTACAGCCCACTCAAGTGTTCAAGCTCGAAGCAAAAAAACAGCCTCATCTCAGCCTCAGTGGTTTGTCAGCTGACTCAGAACAGAGGAAAAATGAGTTTGTGCCGTTAACAAAGGAATAACCTTTGTCATACGGAGGAAAAGAACCTCTGCGTCTGTGTTTCAGCCCTGCTGACCAACGTTAACACACAGTTTGTGCTTTAAAGTTGCTGCTACAGCCGCTTTCAGTGGAACAGTTTTCATTTTCACCCTCAAAAACTGGCAGCATCTGAAACAGCAAGGAGTAGACCCAGCGTACCCCCCCCCACACACACACACCCCCCCTGCAGGAACATATGCCTGTTTTCCTTTTTGCTGACTAGATTATGGTTAGCAAGCTGTTTCATCTCCAGCTAACACGGCAAGTCTAGCACACACCTTTCTGTGGTGAGAGCAAGTGATACGAACGCCAGTGTTTCTGAGGTTAGTACCATTTGTCCATGAGGCAACGGCGGAATCTGTTTGACCCAGAGTTTACGCGCTTTCGGAAAATGAGCCAAACTGAGGTATCTAGATAACCAGTGACCTTTTAGCCTTGTTGTCCTCCTCATCTGTGGGTCATAGCTGTCATAATCCATTGTCTCCACTAATCTAATGAATCTAATGAATATCCGTGGACAGTTATTACAGTTACAAGTACACTCTTAGAAATAAAGGTGCTAAACTGTTACTGAGGCAGTGGTCGTCTTGTCACTGGGGTGGGACCCTCAAGAGTACATCTCAGTACCTTTAGTCAGGGTGTAACAGAGAGTCTTTTAATAAACAAAGTCCCTAGAGCAAAATCGTAGAACCAACAGGCAAAGAGTCCAGAAAAAACAGGAAAGACCAAAACACAGTGAAAACGCCTCGATAGTGACACAGAGAGAGGCAATACCTCACGAGGAGGCAGAGTGAGAGTCCGGGTTATAAAGGGTTGGCAGGTGTGGGAGTGTGGGAGGAGTCAGCCTCTCAATATTCTGGAGAAACTGGTCTCTGGATGGAGGAACGGCGAGTAGGCGTGACACAGGGAACATAACTGAACCATAATCCACTGAAATGATCTGTTCTAAGCTGGACTGACTCCACACACCCCGCCTCGCCTCGCCTCCAGGCTTTTATTCTACTGTTCGGGTTTAAAACATCCGGTTATGAAAAGGAACAAATACCAACTTTTCCACCGAGAAAGAATGCCCTCGCGGCCAAATGATGCGCCGTATGATGCCAAGTGATGCTGTTTTTATCCATCCATCCATTTTCTAAGCCGCTTCTCCGTCAGGGTCGCGGGGGGATGCTGGAGCCTATCCCAGCAGTCTTCAGGCAGAAGGCAGGATACACCCTGGACAGGTCGCCAGTCCATCGCAGGGCAGACACACAGACAGTCACTCACACACTCAGGGGCAATTTAGCACGTCCAATCGACCTGACTGGATGTCTTTGGACTGTGGGAAGAAACCGGAGAACCCGGAGGAACCCCACGCAGACACGGGGAGAACATGCAAACTCCACACAGAGAGGACCCTGGCCGCCCAGCCAGGGAATCGAACCCAGGCCCTCCTCGCTGTGAGGCGATAGCGCTACCCACCACGCCACCGTGCCGCCCATGCTGTCTTTATTTCAGAAGGAAATAGTAGATATTTATTTGTACATTCTGAGATAAAGTTTAATGTCCAGTAATCTGGATGTTTAGACTCAGTGTAATAAATGATGCTTTGTTTTTTTGTGATCTCTGTGGATTTTACTGTCCAGTACACTGGACATTGGAATTAGGCTGGTGAAGTTTGGAAAAGTGACAAACAAACAACTAAACATGTTCTGTGCTTCTGAAAAGCCATTTCTGAAACACAGACATGTTATTTATGTTATTATGTTATTTATGTCTTCGACACTGGATTCGCATATAAATGTGATATAATATGTAATTTCTGTAATATGTATAAAATTACATATAAATCTACATAAAATCTAATACGCCTTATTATAAATATGCCTTATAAATGTTTTCATGACTTTTTTCTTTACTTGTTTCATTCGTTCATTTTTCATATGAATATGTAAATCAATGTATGTCGATGTTGTCGGAAGAAAACCTCGTATCTCCAAAATGGTGACTTTACAGGAGGCGGAAAAAACCTACTTCACTTTTAATGGAAGTCAATGGAACCAGAGTTTTGTCCAATTTATTTTGGATCATTTCCTCACAATATAAATAGCAAGAGATACTTTCAAATTATGTCAAAAACTGAAAAACATAAAAAATGGAGAAACAAGGTTTCCCCCCGACAGCAGTGATATGCTTTGTGTTACAAAGCTTTTTGTTTATTGTTATGATATAAAACATATTATGAAAATTGTTTAATATTTTAGAGCTGTTTAGAGACGTCCAGATTGTTTCTTGTTATGTTGGTGATAATAAACATGTTTATAGTCCAATACTGGACACTGAATTTTATGTTTTCCATAAAACAACAAAAAATTCACATTATATGTTGTTAAGTACACAGCAGAGCATATCTGATAACATGATATGACAAAAAATGTTTTTACTTTAATTTTATTTCTCTTGTACTTTAACTTCTGTCTAGATTTATTTCTATTTTTCTGAAACACTGCAATTTCTCACTGGGATTAATAAAGATCGATCAATCTATCTATCTATCTATCTATCTATCTATCTATCTATCTATCTATCTATCTATCTATCTATCTATCTATCTATCTATCTATCTATCTGTCTGTCTGTCTATCTATCTATCTATCTATCTATCTATCCGTCTGTCTGTCTGTCTGTCTGTCTGTCTAGCTATCTATCTGTCTGTCTGTCTGTCTAGCTATCAGTCTATCTGTCTGTCTGTCTGTCTAGCTATCTATCTGTCTGTCTGTCTGTCTGTCTGTCTGTCTAGCTATCTATCTGTCTGTCTGTCTGTCTAGCTATCAGTCTATCTGTCTGTCTGTCTGTCTAGCTATCTATCTGTCTGTCTGTCTGTCTGTCTGTCTGTCTGTCTGTCTAGCTATCAGTCTATCTGTCTGTCTGTCTGTCTAGCTATCAGTCTATCTGTCTGTCTGTCTGTCTAGCTATCAGTCTATCTGTCTGTCTGTCTGTCTAGCTATCTATTTGTCTGTCTGTCTGTCTGTTTAGGTATCAGTCTGTCTGTCTGTCTGTCTAGCTATCAGTCTATCTGTCTGTCTGTCTAGCTATCAGTCTATCTGTCTGTCTAGCTATCTATCTGTCTGTCTGTCTGTCTGTCTAGGTATCAGTCTGTCTGTCTGTCTGTCTAGCTATCAGTCTATCTGTCTGTCTGTCTGTCTAGCTATCAGTCTATCTGTCTGTCTAGCTATCAGTCTATCTGTCTGTCTGTCTATCAGTCTATCTGTCTATCTAGCTATCAGTCTATCTGTCTATCTGTCTGTCTAGCTATCAGTCTAGCTGTTTATCTATCTATCTATCTATCTATCTATCTATCTATCTATCTATCTATCTATCTATCTATCTATCTATCTATCTATCTATCTATCGTTCGTCTCAGGCCTTGGTAGAATAAACTGTCCTAAGTAAAAAATGAGTCAGAATATAGACTCTGGTGTTCCTCTATTGGCCAGAGGACTCTAACTCTATTAATCAGCGTCTGGATCTACAGCGACGTGCACTGCGGTACTGTCCGCTCCGTCCCCACTTCAGTGGCCTAATGATTTGCATCTCTGTTTTGTACCGTTGGTTGTGCATCACTAAGCAACAGTGGAAATGTTCAGTTATTGCTGGGACGTATCCAGGAGCGTTAATGAGAAAGGGTTGACCACTGGGACTTGCAGTCTTTCTTCCATGTCTTCACCGCCTTAACGCCAGAGCGGTTTTTAGAACGCAAAAGCAGATTAAAGAAGGGCAAAGAAATACATACCGGAGCCAAATTTCAAACGTTAATTGCAGGGCTTCGTCCACATAGCTGCACACTGCATTTCGTGCAGACGTTTCGTTGTTACGACTCTGTGCAGTTGCTGTTTGAGTTATTCTCATTGATTTTCCAGCGTCGGCTTCCAAGAAGCAATTGGAAGTATTTTGTTAGGAAGGGTCACTGACTAGGGCAGCACACAAAATCATAAGGAGTGTATGAACTATTACGCTGGACACTGTAAATATAGTCTACTTATGCATTCGGACACTGCCGCCAGGGCCAGTTCTGAACATGCGGGGCCCTGAGCGGCGTCTTACCGTGCTCGGATTGACTGAGCTGCATTCAGTGATGAATGATGGGTCTTCTGGAGACGATGGAGTCAACACCTCAACCGCAATTATAGGGAAAATCCGCTGCATTATGCTATTTCTGAGATGTAAACAAACTCATGCGGAGTTGTTTGATGTGAAATGGTTAACTGCAGAAAAGCATACCCTTTTTTCTTTACAGTGGTGGTGATAGGAACCAGGGGCCAAAACAGATATGGCCATTTTATTTACCGTCCAAAACCACCAGTGAACCTCCACATGTCTTCTGAGTTTCATATGTAATGCTGATGATGGTAAAATAGTGGAAAATCTGAAAAAAATACATCTTCTTTGGGGACTATTTTGCCTCACAACACCCTGCATGTATCCCTCCACCACGAACAGATTTCCAAACTACATTTCAAGCCAAATTTTTTATCTCAAAACAGTCGCAAAACAGTGTTTTAGGCATGTTGCATTCATAACCATTTCATGTAGTAACTTTCTGTGAGGGAGGTGGACGTCTGGTTCCTATCACCACCACTGTGAGCAACTCTGGCTGCAAGTTTCTCTAGAATGACGAGTTTCACACCAAACCGCTCTGAATGACTCTGTTAACACCCTAACAATTTCATTATTTTTATATTAAGAAAACTCTGTGGAATTCCCCTTTAACTCTAACCAAGATGGTGGCAGAACCGCAGGTAAAGGGATGTGGTGAAAATTCTATTGGATTACCTTCTATTGGATTATTCCACTGGATTACCTTCATATGGAATCTAACTGAAATCATCAAACACACACGTAAAATAAGAAATAGATTGATAATGTCCAAAAAAGTTTATACAGATGTGGCAAATGTCTGGGTGCCCCTTTTTATTGATTTTCTAAGTGACAATAAGTTAATCTTCTACTACAGTGCACTTCTGGACATTTTAATGCACACTTACTATTTATTTGCTGAATTTAATCGATCGATCTTTATTGATCCTGTAGGGAAATTGCAGTGTTTCCGCAGCAAGAGATATAATTTCACACAAACTTACATATAATACTATGCCGAAAAATAGTAATAGAAATTAAAATAGACATAAGTTAAGAGTAGAAATAAAGTATCTATTTGCATATTTACAGTTGTTGTATTTACATGATAGCAGGCACTGAGTTGTGTGAGGTCATCTAAAAGCACAATGAGGTTAGACAGAACGGGGAGTTGCAGCAGTATTACAGTGTAAAGTGTCGTTACACCAGGAGGTTATGATGCACTATAATGGCAAAAGTATTCAGTCGTCTGGCTTCACACACATATGAAATTGAGTGACATCCCATTCTTAATCCATAGGGTTTAATATGATGTCGGCCCACCCTTTGCAGCTATAACAGCTTCAACTCTTCTGGGAAGGCTTTCCACAAGGGTTAGGAGTGTTTATGGGAATTTTTGAGCGTTCGTCCGGAAGCACATTTGTGAGGTCAGATGCTGATGTTGGACGAGAAGGCCTGGCTCACAGTCTCCGCTCTAATTCATCCATTGTCCAAAATCTCTTGGTGCTGAAGCTTTAAGAGTTCCTTTCACTGGAACTAAGGGGCCGAGCCCAACTCCTGAAAAACAACCCCACACCATGATCCCCCCTCCACCAAACTTTACAATCGGCACAATGCAGTCAGACAAGTACCGTCTCCTGGCAACCGCCAAGCCCAGACTCGTCCATCAGATTATAAGCGTGATTGGTCACTCCATAGAACACGTCTCCACTGCTCTAGAGTCCAGTGGCGGCGCTTTACACCACTGCATTCCACGCTTTGCACTGCACTTGTTGATGTAAGGCTTGGATGCAGCTGCTCGACCATAGAAGCCCGTTCCATGAAGCTCTCTACGCTGTTCTTGAGCTGATCTGAAGGCCACATGAAGTTTGGAGGTCTGTAGTGATTGACTCTGCAGAAAGTCGGTGACCTCTGCGCACTAAGCCCCTCAGCATCCGCTGACCGCTCTGTCATTTTACGTGGCCGACCACTTCGTGGCTGAGTTGCTGTCGTTCCCAATCGCTTCCACTTTGTTATAATCCCACTGACAGCTGACTGTGGAATATTTAGTAGTGAGGAAATTTCACGACTGGACTTGCTGCACAGGTGGCGTCCGATCACGGCACCACGCTGGAATTCACTGAGCTCCTGAGAGCGACCCATTCTTTCACTAATGTCTGTAGAAGCAGTCTGCAGGCCTAGGGGCTCGGCTTTATACACCTGTGGCCGTGGAAGTGACTGGAACACCTGAATTCAGTGATTTGGATGGGTGAGTGAAAACTTTTGGAAATATTGCATAAATATTAGTTGTCATACTGAATTATTGATCATCCCAAATGTATAGACATCACTGCTTACAGGACATTTATTTAATACATGTATTTAATAAATAGGCTTTACATATATTCATTTTCTCTGTGGAATAAAACCAATAAGCCATTATTTGTTTTATTTTTCCTCCAAAAACCTTAATATCATTCACTTTCTTCTGGATTTTATTTGGTCAACATACTGACACATACACTATAGGAAATATCCTGAGAATGAGTGAGTTACAGAACTTCCCCAGTGTGGCTGAATCTACTGCTATACATAAACTGCATATCTCACACTCTGTACTGTGCCCACAGTGAGCAAACTGTGAATGTTCAGTCGACCTTACGAGCTTCTGCCCACAGCCGAAGTGCAAGGTGTTATAGGCTGTAGCTATTCTTTCAGTGCCAAGGTGGAGAAGGTTTGTGGACTGTGTATCATGTCAGTCTGACACAAACCACCACTGCCATTTTACCATGAACTCATCATACAGTGCGATATGTAACACTACACTGATGCGTCTCACAGCGCGACCCAGGTGGACGTACAAGACTGCAGCAGGTCTGATAAAACGTCTGGACTGGCGCTTACTTTCCACACTCGCTCTAGAATCATTCAAACACAGAACACCAGAATAGAAATAACCGTGATAATAATTACTGCAGGCAGTTACAATTACTGAGGACCCACTAATTTAATCCCCCGAGACTAAAGCTGCAGACTGTGAGGCTTTAAGGACATTTTAGGGCTGTAAACTGTTAATGCAGCTATAATGTGTTCTTTAGATGAACCACCTGCCGCATCTAGAGCATACAGTCGCTTATTACAGACATGAATTTCATTATTTGATTTATTTAAATATTCTAAAAGAAAAGAAAACACAGAGACTCAAAGTGCACTGCCCATTGGCTTCAATGTGTCTTGGTTTAGTGGTGGAGGTTTAGTGGTGGTTTAGAATAATAAATGAAATATATTTGCATCATCAGTTATCGGGAACCCCAGTTCCACCACCACTGTAAGGAAATCGGTACGTTTCTCTATAAAGTAGCCACTTCACATCAAATGCAAAGGTTCTACACCAATTATAGGTTTTTGCCAGAACCATACAACCAAGCAGAGAACCACTATAGAATGTCTTTTTTTTAATGTGCCACTGCTAAAAGGTTCTCAAAGCAGTGTGATGGAAGAGCCACTTTTGGTTCTCTAAAGAGCCTTTCTGAAAACAAGTTGTGTACAAGCCCAGGCCCACAAAAGTTGGGACGCTGTGTAAAATGTAAATAAATGTCAATAAAAGCAGAATGCGATGATTTGCAAATCCCATAGACCCATATTTTATTCTCGATAGAACATGCACTCACTGGCCACTTTATTAGGTACACAAGGTACCCTGCTATTAAAAGGTTGGACCCCCTTTTACCTTCAGAACCGCCTTAATTCTTCGTGTCAGACTTTCAACAAGGTGTTGGAAACGTTCCTCAGAGATTCTGGTTGGTTATTTGAGTTCCTGCTGCCTTTCTATCATCTGGAACCAGTCTGCCCATTCTCCTCTGACCTCTCACATCAACAAGGCATTTTCATCCACACAACTGACCGCTCACTGGATATTTCCTCTTTTTCGGACCGTTCTCTGTAAACCCTAGAGATGGTTGAGCATGAAAATCCCAGCAGATCAGCAGTTTCTGAAATACTCAGACCAGCCCGTCTGGCACCAACAACCACGCCACGTTCAAAGCCCCTTAAATCCCCTTTCTTCCCCGTTCTGATGCTCGGTCTGCACTTCAGCAAGCTGTCTTGACCACCTCTACAGGCCTAAATGCAGTGAGCTGCGGCCGTGGGATTGGCTGATTAGATATTCGTGTTAACAAGCAACTGAACACCTAATAAAGTGGCCAGTGAGTGTAGAACCTTGTTCAGATGTTGAAAAATATTAACTCAATTAGAACTTGATGGCAGTTACACATGTCTAAAAAGTTGGGACAGGTCAGTCTCTACCATTGTGTAAACGTTTGGGAAGTGAGGAGACCAACTGCTGGAGTTTTGGAGAGGAATGTTATCCATTCTTGTCTGATGTAGGATTCTAGCTGCTCAACCGTCCCTGGGTTTTCTTGCGTCAAATGTTTCCTACTGATGAAATGTCTGGACTACAGGCAGGTCTGTTCAGCACCTGGACTCTTCTTCTGCACAGCCATGCTGTTGTTGTGGATGCTAAGGTAGTTTAACATTGCCTTGTTGAAGCATGCAAGGCCTTCTTTGAAAAACATATGTTGCCAAATCTTTTATATATCGTTCAGCATAAATGGTGCCTTCACAGATGTGCAAGTTACCCATACCATGTGCACTAATGCTCCACCATACCATGATGGATGCTGGCTTTTGAACTGTGTGCTAATAATAAGCCGGGAGGTCTTTAGCATGGAGGACACAGTGTCCATGATTTCCAAAAAGAATTTAAAACTTTGATTCATTGGACCATAGGACACTTTCCCACTTCGCCTCAGCCCATCTTAAATGAGCTTGGGCCCAGAGAAGTTGGCAGCATTTCTGAATACTGTTTATATATGGTTTCTTCTTTGTATGATACAGCTTTAACTTGCATTTATGGATTTGCACGGTGAACTGTGTTTACAGACAGTGATATTTGGAAGTGTTCCTGAGCCCATGCAGTGATTTCCAGCACAGAATCATGTCTCTTCTGAATGAAGTGCCACCTGAGGGCCCAAAGATCACGAGCATCCAATATTGACTGTTGGTCTTGTCTCTTGCATACAGGGATCTCTCCAGATTCCATGAACCTTCGACATTGTTATGTACATCTTTGTGTCTTAGAGACTCTCCAAAATGTTCTTTTTATACCCAGTCATGTGAATTAGTTGCAAATTGCTCCTCCAGCTGTTTTTTTTATTAGTACCACTTACTTTTCCAGCCTTTTGTTGCCCCAGGCCCAACAATTTTGAGATGTGCTGCCACCATCAATGGTAAAATCTCTCACTTTCAACACCTGATATGTGTTCTATGTCCTATTGTGAAGAAAGTATTTGTCTATGAGATCTGCAAATCATTGCATTATGTTTTTATTTGCATTTATCTGCATTTTACACAGCATCCCAACTTTTGTGGAATTGGGGTTGCAAAATAAATGTGAAGAGATTCCTGAGTTTTCACTTTAAAGAAAGTCCACACAATGTAAAGATTCTACACCAGTTTGCTTTTAAATTGAGAACCTCTTAGAAGTAACCATACACTCAAATAGAACTCTTTCAGCGATTCTCTGAAAAAGAGATCTGTAAGTGTGAAGAACCTTTAAAAGGTTTAAAGAAGGTTCTGTACAAATTTAATGGTTCCTAGAACCTTTACAGAAACTTAAACTTAATAAGGTTCTTCATGATTGCACATCTCAAAAATGGTTCTTTCAAGAATCATCCATTCACAGGCTCTTCGGGAAACCAAAACTGGTTCTCCTATGGCATTGCACTAGAACCCTTTTTTGGCACCTTTGTTTTTAAGAGTGTTGGCAAAAGATTGGGTGGGTTGAGAGTAGGTTGAAAATGACTGGAGTATTCCTTCACAGAACCATCTATTGAAAGGTTCTTTAGAGAACCATAGCTGATCCTACTGTGGCATTGCGCCAAATAATCCATGTGGCATCTCTTTTTTTGAGTTTTTTTTAGTTTATAAGACTTTATAACAGTATAAGTGTATGCTACACCAGAAACGCCACTGCAGAAGAGCTTGAACATCAACCACATACGAGAAATCATCACATCAAATGAATTGATTCTATGGAATTTAAATCAAATGCTGTACTGACTTGTATGGTCATGGATAAATGGGATGTATTGGTAGTTCCTCTTCCAAATAGGACAATATTCCACCACAGAAATAAACCCTTAATTGGAAAATAATGATCAAAGGTTACTGGCAACTCCAGCAAAGCCTCAGTGTAGTGACTGCACACGACCTTGTCCAAATGTTTGCTTACCAATGCAAATGTGCAATCCATCAAAATACATCTGGACCCACTTACAGATTCTGAGGTTTGGTGGTGCATCTTCATGAATCTATGAAAGAAGCGCTTAGATGCGTTTTAAAAGCTTGGGTTGCAAGCTTTTCCCAAAAGATGAAGTTATTTGAGGGTTATCTACATGGGTACTTCATAATACGTGAATAAGCAGTGAAGTCCATATTTAACCCATAGAAACCTAAAATTTAAGGATTTTTTTTGGTATTTTGTGGGTCAATTACAATTGCAAGTATAAAGTATTCACATGAGACAGTCATACATGTGTTGTTATTTTCAGGAGACCCTGGGCAGCTCAGATATGCTATTGTTTGACATGTAAATTCTAACAGAGCTTTGATATCTTTTTGAATTTGGGTTATTTCTGATAGAGAATGTATCTGGCGCCCACTAAATTTTGTATTTTTTTAACTATAGACACCTTGAAAACAAGTGCAGTTGTAGTTATCTTTTCAGAAACTGTTAGTCTGGAGTGTCTGTGAGCTGAAAGTGTAATAATTTTGATGGTGATTCATTCTGTTGGTTACTATGAGTAAACATAAATAATTATAAGGCAGACGTGTTTTTTATTGATTTCCTGTCCACTTGGATTCAGGCTCAGTGCTAAAACTCTGACACAACGCAAGACAGCCTTTGTTTTAAATTACAAATTGAGTTTCATACTTAGTATCAGATATTTTTAACACTCAAATGCAATGTAAACCGAAAGCCCTTTGTTTATAATATGAAGCAGGGATGTAGTATAACAGTAGTGAATGAGTTGTGGGTGATTTTGCAACTGGATTTCTGGCCGATGGACGGTCACAGGTGGATGAAATCACTCTGGATTGCGAGGCAGCGTGTGATGAGTGATCTGATGCGTGGATCACGTTGCTGTTTTAACCCTTTTTTGAAATATGAACTATGAATTTTCCGAGCTGAATTATTCACTGATGCTGACGTTGCAGCAGTCTGCAGGCCTAGGGGCTCGGCTTTATACACCTGTGGCCATGGAAGTGACTGGAACACCTGAACTCAATGATTTGGATGGGTGAGTGAAAACCTTTGGAAGTATAGTGTGTATTGGTAATGTGTAAATCACCATTATCCTTTACACTGTGTGTACGTTTTGTGATGAATGGTCCAAATTTGCTTGGAAAGAAAGTCTGGCTACATTGACTAATATTAAAGGTACAGTATGATTTCTTTTCATGCTCCTGTGAAGTTATTATTTCAGAGATCAGCATCAGCAGCTGTATACTGTCAGTTTTCAAAGTAAAATGCTATGGGAAACGATGTATGGAAATGATTGCATCAAAATCTTTCGCCGGACTGACAGAGCACATTATAACTAGGGCCCAATCCTATTTCACCCCTCTCCCCTACCGCACGGCCCTTATCCGCCCGTTTTGTACGTTCACTTCTAGGGATAGGGTGTCCCAATTTTTGCTGAGATAGAGGGGCAGGGCGAAGTGTTAGGGGTACAAGACCCTCCAATCAGAGGTTTTTCAGAGACTCCGAACGGAGTGATATGAGAAAAATAAGACAATCCGGCTGCACAAGTGACCAAAAAACTGGGCCCAAATTTTCTCTGTTGAAAATTACAATAACCACTGTATTAACTTAGTTTAATGTCTTTTCAGTGTATTATAGTCCTTTCCTTCATTACAAGTGTTAAAATTTGCTAGTAGTATGCCGATGTCTCAGTAGCCAATTAGCTAAGGGCCAGAATGCATCTGACGCCTAAAGCGCCAGAATGTAAGCGCTGCTCCATTTAAGGTGGAACAGGAAAATTTGAATGAGAATCTGGTGAATATCTGACTTCAGCTTCATTTCACTGAAAAATTAGGGCTGGGCGATAATAAATAATTGTCGCCCTCTTTGAAGGTATATGGCGCCCTAAATGTAACTAAAGCCCAGCAGTGAGGTTGTTGAACTTTACCTTTGCCTATTTGGCCTACTTGGCTTGGCATTGAGCTTGTTGGGGGGTAAACAAGTGTTTCCTACAAGTGTGTGGATGTGTGTGGTGGATGGGTGGGTCAAAGTTGCATGAGTTTTGGATTAGCCTGTACCAGGGACGGTTTTCTAGCATCTGTGAGGCTGAAATCTCTCGAGAATTATAATCGCTTTAGTCGATTTTTCAAGTTTAACCCCTAAATAATTCAGTTACTACAGACATACACCTGGATTTAACATTCATAGCTTGTCAGAGCATTCTTGTGCGTTTACATGCATGAGTTTATACAGTAGCTCATAGTAACCAGCCCAAAGGGAACATTCTTGACTCTCCCGATTACCCACTCCAGCGCTGGCCTAAAAACGTGCACAGCTTAATCTGTAGTTTCCTTCTGACCTCCTACTGTATGCATATCATAGCCCTAGTGTGAAAGTGACATTGCATTGTACGACTTTTTTGCCACTGATCCTAAAAAGGGAAAAAACGCCTTTAATCTCTTAATTAGTCCTGTTTAATCACTTACATCCGCTCGGCAATTTAACATCTGAAACTGGAGCAATCCGAATCCGCCACAGATGTCATGGTTCAGTTACTGTGCCATATGGCAGCATGCTTTACGTTTAAAAGCGCATGGAAAAGATTTGGAATAGATTTGTGTAAGGAGGGATTAAGGACGTCCCGTGCTGCTGAGCTAATAATGCACTGTCGCTGAAACATATACGGCCTGTTTAAGGTCTCAGTGCAAATGATTTTCTTTAACAGTCCCATCGTGAGGCAGAGAATAGGACAGGAAGGCAGTGCAGACGTGTTGATGTCTCTGTTAGTCGCTGGGATGATGCACTGCCTCAAGCCTTTTTTTTCCCCTTTTCCGGACTTCGACTGCAGAACGGTTTGCACCACAGATGCGGATGCCAGTCTGGACCCAGCGAGCTGAACCAAAGCCAGCGCGACAGCTTCCGTCTCAGGGGCGTGTGAAGAGTTCAGCTGAACCCACAGGTCAAATCCCTGAAACTGGGCTTGACAAAAAGCGCAGTGAACTCTCGCCGGTTTGTCCAGATATGTATGTGTGACAGCCGCTGCCTACGCTGCCTGTCAAAAGTTTGGAGACACTTTGCCTTCATTGGAAGTTGCTTTCTTTTTGAAATGGCCATGCTTTGACTTCAGCGGGACTAAAACTGGCGCAGGGGACATCAAATCTGCCAAAGTACCAATAAAAGATAGCAACATACATCAGCTACTCGCATTCCTCTCCCTCACATAAAGTGACTGCTCTCCTGCTGCGCAGAGCCCCAGACAAAACTCCCAGCAAGTAGGTTATTTAAGCTTTTCAAAAATTTGTTAATATGCTTGTTAGGAAGATTTATTACCTTGGTGTTTTGAGCATAGCCAGGCACTGCTTCCTACTTGCACTGGCCAACTGTAACAGGATCCTAATATAAGCAGTTAACTTCATTTACGAGAGTGCAATAAATAGTAGTCCACCTTAACCTCTTATGCTCACGGGTATATTTCAGTTTTTCCATCTGACTTTACATGCCCAAATCATAAGACCAATTATTCAGTAACTGCATGAAATAAATGAAAATTTTGGGGGTTTTTTGCAACAATTCCCCTCAAATTGAACAGAAATTGTGTTTTATGGTTATAAACATATCGCTAGATGCTTACAATTTACTCCTGAAAGGCAAAAATCTTAGATGCTTGTATTTTTTTTAAATACATCAAGTCTATAGAGCAGATCACTGAAGAGACGCCATCTGTTTGTAGTTAATAGCCCAGATTTGTGGAACAATGGTTCAACTTTCAGTAGACAACAAACTGTGAGTTCAGCTTCTATTGACCATAACAGCACGTTTGATCACGGATGAGCGGCAGCGGCGTCTCATGTGCTCCGAACAAGAGCAGTGAATGAGAGTCTTCCGGTTCACTTGCCTCCATTTGATTTATTAATAAAAGATATTGGCGTAAAGATTCATCAAAGATCACATAGATACTTTGTTTAGAAGCACCAAGCCGTCACGCGGCGAGAAAAAAGAAATCCTGTATAGAAAAAAAAAAGATGCATCGATATTCATTTCAGAATCGAATCGTGAGGTGCCTAGAGATTCCCACCCCTACTGAAAACCAACAAAGGAAACTGTCTCCGAACTTTTGACAGGCAGCCTGTTTCCATCTAGTCTCATATTTACTGCACACTGCCATGCCGAACCCACTGATCTGCCTCCAGTAGAACGAAGCTGCAGTTTAAATTAGCCTCTCAAAGCGTGCGGAGAAGCACGTATGTGGACAGTACACCATGGCTGTACTGAAATAGCAGACGCCTGTGTGCCGTGCTGAAGTTTTGCCGTAGCAGCAGCGATGAGGGTAAAGAGCAGGCGCTAAAGTCACTTCTCATCATTTCAGGGCAGCCTAAAGGCCACGGCGCCGGCTTCAGTCTGCGGACTCCGCGCTGCAGTGACTAATACGTTTAGGCAGAGGACTTGATCTCCTCCGACAGCGAAACGTAAACATCAGCGATTTTCTTTATGTGCTGTATGTGTTTGTCTAAGCACAGCACGAGAGTTTATGTGAGGTGTAAGTCAAACAGTGTTCCCAATGACCATTAATGCTTATTAATTAACACCCTGTTCCCATAAAAGCGGTGACGAATGAAGCACTGAAAGAAGTGAGGCTCTCCAGAAGCAGGAAGACAGCGAGGGAGGATCTCCTCATGCCTCTGGTATGCTGTTTGTTTTTGTACTTGTGCTGAGCGTTTCAGGACAGAGTCACTATCTCCGTTCCCATCTGCAGGAACAAAGCAGAAGCCTCGCTTTGGCAGCAGTGGAATAAGCATGGGGAGATGTTGGGCCAGGTATTTGCCCCAGAGGCATCTTCCTTCTACCGCAAGTTACATCCGTTTAGGGGTCAGTTAGCTGTCTATAGCCCCAGAGCTTGTCGTAAGGGAACAAAGAGTCCTTGATTGCATCAGAGTGGCCTCTGCTTCGTTCCATGATTTCAGATTTCAGTGCAGAGTTGGGCTGAGGGACCTACGCCATGCATCAAAAAGTCTGGAGAAACCTGATCGTTTCTTCTGAAATAAAGGGTATTAATAAGGAGTTTGCCCTTTTTTGCTGCAGCAACAGCCTTAGCCAAGGCTTTACACTAGATGTTGCAACAGTGATGTGAGGATTTGATTGCATTCGATCTAGAACATTGAATTTGAGTCGCTCTAGATCACTCCAACTCCAACAAGGTGTTGGATGGAGCTCCAACAGTCCAGAGAAGACTGCTCCACAGCTTACTGCTAGGCAGCTTTATACCAGAGGCGCACAATGTCCAGCGTGATGATCAACGCTGATGATTTACTGATTATGCTTATCTGTCAATTGCCAGGTTAAGTGGGTGTGTTTGAGAAGGAAACCTCCAGACTGTGATGGACACCAGCCCTCCAGGACTGGAGTTGTGTACCCCTGCTTTATACCCTTCTTGCATTGGTCATGGTGATCTTAGGCGCATGTGCAGCTGCTCCAGAGCACCCCATGCTATTGGTCAGTGCATTTCTATGGAGATTACAAGCTGTCTGTGTAATTGACCACCTGTGCTCCTTAAAGTAGCTCTACCTAATTCATCACTGGTCAGTTTCTGACCACAGAGACACTCTTGGATTACTCTCACTCTAGCAATGACAATGAGTTGAGAACGGTCCACCACACAAAAGTGGTCCTGTGGACAGAAACTGACCACTTTTGACGTTTTGTTGATTTTTGTAAGTAAAAATAATGGTAACACTTTACACTGTCGATATTTACTGTAAATACTGAGGCTTCTATAAGTTACACTGGACTAAATATTCATTAAATGCAACTTAACTTCAAGTTTAGTGTGAAAGAGTGTATTAAACCTGTCCCTGACCTTAACCTCAAGGCAAAACCCACATCTGCTCCTAACCATAACCCTAACTATAATATTGTTGATAATTAACTGAACATCAGCAGAAAGTTTGTTAATGATTTAAGTGTTTGTAGAGCATCTACAAAAGACCATCCAAATAAACTGTGACCAATATACGTTATGCATGCTAAACAGCTCCACCTCCACCTCTACAACCTTCTACGATGTAATATTACTTTAGACGATACACCAATCAGGCAGAACATCATGACCACCTCCCCGTTTCTCCGCTCACTGTCCACTTCATCAGCTCCACTTACTGTATAGCTGCTCTCTGTAGTTCTACAGTTACAGACTGTAGTCCATCTGTTTCTCTGATACTCTGTTACCCTGTTCTTCAGTGGTCAGGACCCCCATGCACCCTCACAGAGCAGGTACTGTTTGGGTGGTGGATCATTCTCAGCGATGCAGTAACACTGATGTGGTGGTGGTGTGTTAGTGTGTGTTGTGCTGGTCTGAGTGGATCAGACACAGCAGCGCTGCTGGAGTTTGTAAACACTGTGTCCACTCACTGTCCACTCTATTAGACACTCCTACCTTGTCGGTCCACCTTGTAGATGTAGAGTCAGAGACGACAGCTCATCTGCTGCTGCACAGTTTGTGTTGGTCATCCTCTAGTCCTTCATCAGTGGTCACAGGACGCTCTTGGCTGGATATTTTTGGTTGGTGGACTATTCTCAGTCCAGCAGAGACACTGAGGTGTTTAAAACTGGTGTTGGTGTCCCCCCCTTAAAATCTCAGGCTTAATATTCAGTAACTACAGGGACTTCAATGTAAACTGGCTGAGCTATTCTTGTGTTATAGAAGCGTGTAATAAGACTTTGGGTTTGCTGGTGGGCCCTGGCCGTTTAGGGGCTAATTGAGTTTGAAACGTGATAATTGAGAACTGACAGCCGTATGAGTCAGTGAAGTGCTGTGTAACTGGAAGTGTTGAAGCACAAAACTAAAATATGTAGTACATTTTATTCCCATTAAATTGGTCTCCGTATCAGCCACAAAATTTCCAACAAAACTGAGACACTTAGCAGCTTCAACATTCAAGCTGTCAGGTCTCGTTTCTATTCAGCAAGACCTGGTGAAGTGTTCCACAAGGGACAGCAACAATGGCCATAACTTCAGCTCGTTATTTTCGTAATGGGTAATTAGAAGAGGGTTGTTTCCGATTAGCTCCTCATGTTACTCCCACAGACCGCGGCCTTGTTTCCACGTAGATTCAATTATCCCGCAGTGAACTTCTACCACAGCACCGCCAGCCCAACATGAAACCGTATCGCTCGCTGCTCTTTCGAATTCTGTAGGTTGCCGACTCACAAGTAACGGCATATTTTCTTTGACATGTTACTCCAGCCCAAGGACACGACCGGGGATAACAAAGGTAAATTTTGTGTTGTTTACACAAGATTGTTTTCAGTGGAGCTGAAACCTCCTCCAGGCTGCAATCCAACTCTAGCTGTGCAGAGAACTGGTTCAACTCTTCCCCAACCCCTGTTCCCCTGACTCCCGGATCCCAGTCAGATTTAGTGCTGGGAGAGGAACGTTCCTGACGTTTTCATTTCTAGCAAGTGATTCTTTGTTATGATAACACTCTCACCTCACTCGCCGCGCTCCTCTCCATCATCCACGGACTCAGACATGTTTCCGTCGACTGTTTTCGGTACAGGACACCTGAAACGCTTTGTCTTGATGCTTTGAGACTTGCTTCAAGTTTTGAAAAAAAAAAAGTTTGGAGAAAGGATTAAATAAAAAATAAAAAAGTCCAGGAATTCAACTGAGTGGCCAGAGAGAACAATCGGCCAGTCTTTGAGGTTTAGATTAGATCTGAAGTACATAAGAATAAAATATCTGAATAGATATTCAGTTATTTTTGTTATACAGCAATATGTTGTTTATATTTATGCTTTAAATGAATTTGCTTCATATTTGGTCCAGGTAAGTACCGTCATTTTCCATGCGCAAACAGTTTTATCTGTTTCTTTGGTGAGGCTGAGGAGCACTGCCAAAAAGACAGACGCTCAACTGTTATTCCTCTTTTCAGCCCTTAGGCTTGAATTTTAGTACAGCTCAATGAATCTAATTAGTTGCATCCACTCCAAATACTAGAAAATGATTTATTATATCGCTGTTGTCAGAAGAAGATGTCGTATCTACTAAATGGTAACTTTACAGGAGAAGGAAAAAACACACTTTACTTTTCATCGAAGTCTTTTTAGGTCATTTCTTTTGGTCCAATGTCAAAAATAGAAACACGAGGTGATAAAGTGATTCAAACTGAGTGTACACACCTTCAAAAATAGAGATACAAGGCATATCTGTAGTGGGTATGTATGTATATATATATATATATATATATATATATATATATATATATATATATATATACCCCGCGACCCTGAGGGAGAAGCGGCTAAGAAAATGTTTGTTTGTGTGTGTGTGTGTGTGTGTGTGTGTGTGTGTGTGTGTGTGTGTGTATGTATATATACGTGTGTATATATGTATTATGTATATATATTTATGCTGTCACAAGCCTACATGATGCGATGCTGAAGGTGGTGTGAGAGATAAAAGTCAATAATAAAATAGAAAATAAAATAAAACCTGTCCTCTATGTATGTGTGTGTATATATATATATATATATATATATATATATATATATATATATATATATATATATATATTTATACACTAACTGGATATACAGGTGATATCACCACTCTGGACATCAAGGCTGCTTGCCAATGAACTCAGTGACACTAATCACAGTAAGATTTCTCAAGTGGTTAGAAAACATTCCGAGTAAACAGAAGGTTTGATGGTCCCATATGTCCATGCATCTGTTTCAGAGATTGTGTTACATACTGCAGAGCTGTTCTAGCAGCCATGATCCCAGGCCACACAACAGAGACGGTTCCTATACATTCCCAACAGATGTAGATTCCAAAAGAACAGCTAAATTCATTCACGGTTCTGCTCATGCTGTTTAATGAAGGGCGCTGTTCCAGGTCATAAATAGGTTGTAAATACTGTGAGTGTAGAGGGTTTATTGAGTGCTTGCTTGAGGTTGTGTTGAGTCTGATACACCCTCAGAAACTCAGTGTTACCATTTCAATAGTGAAAACTTTATATACATAAACATGTTTTATTGTCTAAACTGTTTTAAATGAACATCTGATGAGATATTAGTAAACTTATTCACAGGTTTGTGTGATGGGTCCATGTTTGGGTCCGTTACGAATGCTTTGGTGGTTTTTGAACATTACTAGAATATCACATTTCCTCCGAAGAAGAGATGCTTGCTTTAATGTGCTCATGAACAATCATCACTGGATTACTGAATGACTGTATACCATGTATATATAAAGCAGTTTTAGTAATATACAGATATATACTATGTGTATTATATATATATATAATATTATATATATATATATATATATATATATATATATATATATATATATATATATATATATATATATATAATGGCAAGCCAAATAGGAATACTTAATTAACTTTGATGCATATGGAATGAACTTGAACTGACATGTTCATTATATACACACACACACACACACACATTATATATATATATATATATATATATATATATATATATATATATATATATATATAATGAACATGTCAGTTCAAGTTCATTCCATTCCATATATAATTCCATATATACCAATGTTCATCGTATATGTGTGTATATATATATATATATATATATATATATATATATATATACATTTTTGTTTATTAATATAAACCATTTTGTTGCACTTTAAGGGTTAAACTCTCGTTACCGTTGGGTTCCAGCTGTCATTGCTGTCATCACTGCATCACAGTCACTCCTCTCCTTATCTCTCTCCATACACAGTGGCAGTTCCAGCTTTGCCGTCACCCTCTTTCAGGTGTCAGCTGTAGCTCCTAACTGCCTGCCTGCCCTCCAGTTCCCACGTCACCTTTCTCAAGAGAACAGTTGGTAGGATGTGAAGAAGATGCAGCTTGAGCTCACAATTTAATGTCCAAATAAAACAGCTCTGTTTTACTTGATTTCTAACAAACTTTCACTGTCATCTGTGATTTACGAATCAAAGCGCTTAACTACTGAGCATAATGTCATTTAAAGCACAAATGGAACGAGGGCCTCGCTGTAAAGCCATGGATCCGTTCTGTCGGGGCTGCAATGAATCAGCTTCTCCAACACTGACATCTCTTGATTCCTTCCTTTCAGCCTGTTCTGTTTGGAGTCTTTCGGGGTGTCCGCCATGTAAAAGGAGTCATCTGGTTGTAATATTCCACACTTGTCCTTTGGAAACCTCTATAGCTAATGCATTACGAGTTATCCCACTCGCCAAAATGCTGAGAGCTTAAATCAAGATCCAGTGCAGATCCCATTTTGAGGAAGGGGGCGGGGGAATGGGGTTCAGGTCGCTCTGCTCTGTGCAGTGCATTGGCACGTGAGTGGCTTCGTGCATCATCTGCAGCAGTGTCTTAATATATCACGACTGCTTGCTATGAAAAATCACAGACGCTTTTTCCATGTTTTTCCTCCCCTATTCAGCAAACCCAAGCGTCCCATAACTGCTCACAGATCTGGATCAACACTTGACTCTGCGCAGAGCACGCATTTCACATTTGGGCTCCCTCTTGGCTCGATTTGCACTGTCGGCAAACCCAGGAGCCCACACTTCTTGGAAAGTTTTAGCATGAACTCAGCAGCAGCTACTGTGCGTGCAGCCTTGGAAATGGGTCAGATTGTGTTTTCTGATTCACCGCAAGTGAAATTGAGATTAGCCTTCTATCAGCAGAGGTCCTCTGGAACTCGTGTCCTCACTGACTTCTCTGCTAACTGCATTGACCCATCAGCTCTCTCACCACGGAAACACAAAACAAGAGATAGAGGAGCCAGTTCATCTGAGTCGGCCTTGTATTTCTAGTCATTCGAGTAAAGTGGCTCTACACCGCATAGTGTGACAAACGTTGTCTGACCATACTTCACATAGAGTACTGTGCAAAAGTTACAGACCACCCTTATTTGCTTTCCAGCCAAAATGGTCAGTAAGTACAAATTATTCACTTTGCACAATTTTTCAGAAGATATTAGATATAAGATAATCCACTTGGATAAAGAAGGAGAAAGTCAAAGGAAAACAAGTAGAAAACAAGAATGTCCAAAACTGGGATTCCTAAAAAACCACCTGGAAGACCTGGTGGACACCAGAACTGCCCCCGTCAGATAAACAGCACTGAAAGCTTTCATCTCTGAGAGAGAGGAGAAGATCAAGCTGCCTCAGATCTGAAAACATCCACAGGTGTTTCTGTCCATCCTTCCACTGTCAGAAGACCACTCAGAGCTGTGGGTCTGAAAGGACGTGTAGCTGATCAAGAAGAACCTGGAGAAAATGGATAAAATGGACAGTGAGCGGAGAAACAAGGAGGTGGTCATATTGTTATGCCTGATCGGTGTGTCTACAGATACGTGTGTGTGTGTGTGTGTGTGTGCGCTTAACAACAGCCTCAACTAACAGTTTCTCCCCAGTTAGTTAACATGTTCACTTGGTAGATCATTTTAGAAGCATGCTCTCCAGCACCAGGTGTTTCACCGAAGGTGCATTCACGACTCAATTTTCCACGTCGTCGCCTCCGTGAACAGCGAAAAAAAGACAAGGCAGAGCGAGTTTCTGTCACAAGAGCCTGGCTGCTTGTTTTGTTCACACCATCTGTCATCAGCATCCTCCAGAAGACAAGTGCGGCCTTGCCTCCTCCAGCTCCAGCCCCTCCCCTCCGCTCTTCAGTGGAACGAGATCACGAGGTCACGGAAAGATTCGCACGGACACGTTCCGCCCCCATACCACAGCAGGACACACCTCTCCTGCACAGGCGCTCCGAGACACCAACATCAGGCAGTGTGGGAACTCCCTGGAGCTCAGGATGAAACCCCAAAAAGCTCCCGAGAAGGTCTAAATGGATTTTTAGGCATCGGTGTAGCCTCGTATGCTACATTAGCTAATCGCCTCAAAGGGTGGCGCTTTGGAGGACTTACAGTTTAAGTACATGTAAATAAAAGACTCATGAAACTACTGTTGACAGTTCATTCCACTCACTACAGTCACTGTCTTGCGTAGGCAACGTAGATGCGGGGCGAAAACGGATCCCAAAAGAGCAATTAGTCATCTTCACAGGATGCCACCTCACCCTCATGTTCTCGACATATCGTAACTAAAGAAGACAGCTGATGATTACTTTATGGCCGGGCTCCAAAGCCCCGTGCTGTACGCCCTCATCCGAGATGCTGGAAATGTAGATCAATCTGTATGCCCCCAGCATTATCCGTATAACAATGAGTCCAACGATCAGAGCCTCGCTTACACACACCGCTTTTCGCTCTGCAGGCGTGGGCAAAGGGCTTTGGAGAGGCTTTTATGCTTTGCCTTGAGGTCCATGCAAATGTAGGTTCAGTGACTCAGCCACGTCTGCGACGACAGATGCATGTGCTCAGGGGAAAAATGCTTTTCTGCCTTAAGGACTCGAGTCTGAATGACGCAAAGCGTTTAAAGCAACGTCAGATTCGGGATAATTTCAGATAGTTTCACAAAGTGTTCAGGCTTGTGAATAAACAAAATCAAGTTCAAGCACACACACAAAACATTGACCGCTGCCAGATATGAGCCGGTGCGTATTGTTTCAATTAAGCCTGGGCAGGAAAACCACTCACAATTATTGACTTGTTTTTATTTACCGCGCTAATTTACAGCATCTTCCTTTTTTCGAGGGGAAAGACGCAAAGCCACCCACCACGTCTGTTTGTTGTTTGTGAAGGACAATACTTTTAGCCCAAAAACTCAAGCTGCAGTACCACATTTGTAACTTTGCCTTTGCAACATTTCAAGGCCAACAGCCCACAAATTAACGTTCTCTCCTACCATAAATTGACCCAAATTGCGGGAAGTTTATCTAAGTATGCTGGAGAAGGCAGGCGATGGGGACGGCTGGCGTCTGAATGAAGATGGAAGATGTTTAGGGGAAGGCTGAAGGCTTGTGGGGACTCTTATGAGGCTGTGTGCAAGCTAAGGGCTGGATTACATCCTTATCACTGATGAGACACTGTCTGTCTCCTCGCTAAGCCTGGAAATAAGTGCTCTCATTTTTTGTGGCTGCCTTGTTAGGCAATGTTGTTTGCTAAGAATAGGCCGACTGTGCTGTTCACTTGACTGTTACATGGTGGGAAAGAACATAACATTGAAATACCTTTGAGATTTTTAATGAGTCACTGGATGGATCTTACCTTCAATCTGTTGATGGCCTCTTCAACTATGCGTATAATAATTCCACTATCAAGGGCCATCCAGAGGAGGGTGGGTTCTTTGAGCCTTGGTTCCTCTCAGTGGTTCTTCCTCATGATCTTAGAGAGGTTCTTCTTTTGAGCTTTGGTTCCTCTCAGTGGTTCTTCCTAATGATCTTAGAGAATTTCTCCTTTTGAGTCTTGGTTCCTCTTAGTGGTTCCTCCACATGATCTTAAAGAGTTTTTTGAGCCTTGGTTCCTCTCAGTGGTTCTTCCTTTTGATCGTATAGAGTTTCCTCTTTTGAGTCTTGGTTCCTCTGAATGGTTCTTCTGCATGCTCTTAGACAGTTCCTCTTTCTGAGTCTTGGTTCCTCTCTGTGGCTCTTCCTTGTGCTCTTATGGAGTTTCTCACTTTGAGTCTTGGTTCCTGTCAGTGGTTGTTCCTTATGATCTTATAGTATTTCCTCTTTTGAGTCTTGTTTTTTCCTCAAGATCTTAGAAAGTTCCTCCTTTTCAGTTTTGGTTCCCATCAATGGTTCTTCTTCAGGATCTTAGACAGTTTCTTTTTCTGAGTCTTGGTTCCTCTCAGTGGTTCTTCCTCATGATCTAAGAAGGTTTTTTTCCTTTTGAGTCTTGGTTCATCTCAGTGGTTCCACTTCACGCCCCTTCAGAAGTTTCTCCAATTGAGTCTTGGTTCCTCTCAGTGGTTCTTCCTCACGCCCCTTCAGAAGGTTCCCATTTTGAGTTACTTCCTTATGCTGTTTGGGAATTTTCCAGTTAATCATTATGGATCTGGACCCAGGTTCCTGTAAAGCTATTTTCTGTTTTTATTGAAAGCAGTGAACTAACCTTACAGTTGTTTTGCTTCCAAGGCAACAACACTTTTCCTTTTCCCAGTTTAGCTAGCATCCCAAAGCAATTACAACCATCGTTCTCCTTCGCATGTATAGTTAGTGTCTACTTCTGAATTGTGTTGTGTGACATGATTGACCCTTACAGGTTAATGTACACTGAGTACAGTACATTGACACATAAATACAAGAGCACATCTGGAGAAGGGCTGGCAATGTTACGTCCTCCACTTATCCAAAGCCAGCAGATAAACAAAGATTTGAAAAGATTAACATAGTTTATGCAACTAGATGCAGGGAGGGTCTGCAGCGCCAGCCCAAAATAAGCAGGCGGAGAGAGGCATGTTGTTCTTTGGTGGTTAGCAGTGATAAATCACCACTTAGCAGAGTGACAGATTAATTACTCTGCTTCCCTACTAATCAAACACTCCGCAATTCAGTTTCCCTCGTACTGAATCTCTCAGTCGACCCACCAGAGGAAACGCTTTCTTACAGTATGTACAAGTTTGCCAGTGTTTAAAAGGCAATAAAGTAGAGAAAAAGAAGAAAGCAGGCATGTCTGCATGCAGTGTGGCCTGCAAAAGCTGGAGATGGAAAGTACTTAAGTAAAAGTACCGCTACTATAGTGATAGACTAAATAAGATGTTTATTGGAAAAAGAAGACTCACACAATTACTTGTAAAGTGTTACCAAGCTGGTCTCACGTTGTCTGGATAGTCCACTATAGTCCCCCATAGGTTCTCTACAGATGCTCAAATTCTTAACAAACTATATGTTGAAACTCAGTTGAGTCTGAACAGTGGTGGGGTTAGGGTTAGGATTTGGACCAGGGTGAGGGTTGGGTTTAGGTTTAGGGTTGAGGTTAAGGTTAGAGTTAGGATTAGAGCAGGTTTAGAGTTAAAGCAGGGCAGTCGTGGGCTGGAGGTTAGGGATCTGGCCCTGTGACCGGAAGGTTGCCGGTTTGATCCCCAGTGTCGGCAGTCCATGACTGAGGTACCCTTGAGCAAGACACCTAACCCCCAGTTGCTCCCCGGGTGCCGTGGATAGGGCTGCCCACTGCTCTGTGCAAGTGTGCCCCCTAGTGTGTGTATGTGGTGTTTCACTTCACGGATGGGTTAAATGCGGAGGTGGAATTTCCCCGTTTGTGGGATTAAAAAGTATCACTTAACTTAAAGACAATAATAGATAATTAGTTAACTGTAACTTGAAAGTAAATTAGGTATCTACAAAGCATCTAAAGCTCCCCACCAGCATACCTTGCATGTTACCTTAGCTGGCTAATAGGCCCTTAAGGTGCACTCATTGCGGACACAATACACTCCACTGAAAAGCAATGACCAGGAATGGGATGCTCTGGAGCAGTCACACAATAGCCTAAGGTCACCATACCCAATGCCCAGAGTCGAATAGAGGAGAATAAAGCCACCCAGTATTGGGTTGCGGAGCGATGAAACTCCATCCAATACCTTTGGTAAGAGTTGGAGTATTGTCTGTGATGCAGAGCTAATCATAATCTTCTATGGTGGTTATTTAAAGTCAAATTGGCTGAGCCAATTACTGTATTGGAAACTCAAGTGTTGTTTCTTAGTAGTTCCTTTATCTCTTTTTTGGATTCATTTTGGTCTAAAATGAAACAATGACGTGAGAAGTGTGATCATGGTGCAGCAGTGTAGAAACATTAAACCCTCAGGGGTTTGCAAGGCTTTAGAGAAGGCCTAATAATTTCTGTGAAATAAAGAAATTTGTCTATTTTTTCCTTTTTGCTTAATACAATCACCATGCTTGTTGTTTTGAAACAAGTGTTGCTGTAATACTCTTCTTTCATTTATAAGTTTTGATTGGAAATAAAGAGCTTAAATATTGGAAGAAAATTGTCTAACCAGGGTTTTTCAGTGCTAAATAGAGCCAAGTGAGCTCTCCCATTGGTTAGGGCTTTAGGAGTTGAACTGAAGGTCTTACACATTAAACTCACTGTAAAAGTAAACTTACTTTGATTTATTTATTGAGAAAAACTGTTCAGTTACTGTGACTAGAGTAGTGCCTACCCAGGCACGTCACGATAAATTTTAGGTGAAAAACACCTAATAAACACAGGATAAATTTAGTTTCCTTTTTTATTCACTTTATAAAGATTAAGTGATACTAATAGTCCCAAAACAGGGAAATTAACCTCCACATTATCCCATCCATGCAGTGAAACACCACATACACACTAGTGAACACACACACTAGGGGGCATTGAGCACACTTGCCCGGAGCGGTGGGCAGCCCTATCCACAGCACCTGGGGAGCAGTTGGGGGTTAGGTGTCTTGCTCAAGGGCGCTTCAGTCACATACTGTTGGCTCTGGGGACTGAACTGGCGACCTTGAAGTCACAGGGCTGGTTTCCTGACCTCCAGCCCACGACTTAGAATTGTTTATGCAACAACTCCGAGTCAAATGTGGCCAGATTGACTAACTGTCTTTCTTCCTTGCTGCTCCAATACTTATTTATTCCAACTGACAACAGAAACAGCTTGAGCTCAAATTAACAAATTTTCAGTGCTTTACAAAAGTCAGAGACCAACCAACTTCTCCAACTTTGAAGTTATGGAATAAGAATGGAAACTGCAATGAAAGCAAAGAGTGGACACATTGAATACTGACATAATTAGACACTATACTTAGTTGTTGAAGCTTCTGTGGATTTTCTGTTACATGTGTTATTTTTCCTGATGTGGGAATCTTAGAAAGGGAATTAAACAAACGAATAAATGATTTTGCACACTACCTGTCACTTGGTAGACCAGTACACAGCGACACTGGTCAGAAGAAAGATCAGATGTGATCTTTGTGATTACTTTCATTCATTTGCCGAAAACACCCAACCCATTTTCCATTTGTTCCGATATGAGCATCTGACTGAAGCAAACAACTGTAGAAAAAAAACTGCAATCAGCTCAAATAATTGCAGTGAAATTTGTCATAATAACAGTGACAGGCCAGTTTCCACCTCTGGTAAGTAAACCCCTCTCAGTTTCTCTCTTCTTGTTCTTTCTCTGACACTAATGCAGCGTCTGTGTCCGCTTTCAAAGTAATGATTGCATTACTTCGAGCTTCTGTCTGGACAAACTATCAGATTACAGCTCAGCTCCTGTGCGCCGGTCCGTCTCCCTCTGAAGACTGGCTTTCTTTCCACACTAGAGAGGGAAGGGAGGCAGAGAAGCCACGTTAGTTCGTGATTGATTGCGTGCGTGCTTTTTTCTGCTTTGCTTCTCAATCCCACCACCACCACCACCCCTCCGCCCCACCCCACCACCCCCCAAGTTACTGATGAGCTGGGAGTGCTATTATTTAATAGCGCACATGTGGATTGAATTGCTAAAGCATAGCATCACAAGTCATTTGATTTCCCAGAATGTTGACGGCCGAAGAGAAGAGTGTTTTCCATCTGTTCCCTCTTCCCAACGCGGTCGCCGTTTCCGAAAGGACAGAGAAGCAACCACGGGACGGGCCTTTCTGGGCCTGGTGCTGAACAGAAGCGCCACTAGCCGTTGGGTCGGCCTTTCTTCGTTTACAATTCAAGTGCTTTTATGGGTGCGTTGTGTCCTGCAGAGATGGAAAACGGCCACGTAAAGGAGGTGAGTTAAAGAGAAGCTTTCCACCGCGAATGCTGCATGTGTAACAGACTCGGATGCAGATCAGTTATGGGCTTACTGAAACAATCATGGATCACCTCAGACCATCATGATTTAAGCATGCAGTTAGTTTAGAAAGGAAATGGAGGGAGATTCATGATTTCTCAGTCATATACAGACGTGGGGAGAGCCACCCGGACTCCTCCTCCAGTAACAGTGATAGTATTGTGAAGTAACAATAGCCGTAAAAGTCTGTTTCAAAAACTACTTACAGCACTTTAACATCCAATTTACCAAATTCTCCGCTGATCCAAAAAGGGGTCGGCTGGCTGAGATAATTTTGGAGATCAAAATTAGCTTCTTTTGTTCACAACTGGAGCTGTGAGACTAACATTGCTGACAAACACTAGAACTCAATAGTCACCCAAACAGACCAAACCATTTCTGTAAAAATACATCCTCAAACCTTCTCGCACACCAAATCCAGGTCTTCTCTAAGGGTGCACAGACTTGCCAATGTGGTTTAAGACTTAAGCCTGATTCACACACACACTACCTACTGCTACAGCTCACATGCGCTGGCCTTTTATACACGTAGAGGATAAAGCAGAAAGAACGGTATACAGTCAGCCTTGATCCTGACAGATGGGCTGGTCGGTCACTCTGCTCAATAACAGTAAAACTTCTAAAAGTGCGTAATACGTTTGTTTACCCTCGACAGCTGACTTTCGATGGGGCTAAAGAAAAGCCTGGTAAAACCACCTGGGGAATCTGTTTAACTAGTATTTCATTTAAACAACATTCATGAATTAAATTCAATTAAAAAAAATGTCTTTATGTTATGATTTGGTTTTCTATTCATTTTTATTGATTTTTTTAATGGCTTATTTCAGTGTCTTTTGCTGCTTGGTGCACATTTCACATCAACAAGTAATGATGATTATTGGACCCACTCTAAGTGACTGGATCGCCTGTCAGATAGCAGGAGTTTTACTGAGCTGGGAAACTCGGCTTTTAGCTGCAGAGCACCAGTGAGCTGGAATTAATTAATTAATTGGTTGGTCAATAATCATTTGTATTCATGTATTTTATTTTATTGCAGCTGTTTCATTTGATGTTAATTCTTGTTAATACTGATGTTAATGCTGCTTTCATCTAGTAAATAATTAGATTTTTTACTGAAATGGTAATTTTTTTTTTTTATTGTTTATTACGAAGTTGGTCCGTTTTCATTATATATGGTACATGTTTTATGTTTTCTATTTGAGCTGTTATTTTTTTATATATACGTTTTTTGATTGAACTTTTTATTATAAATCCTTTTGTCTTGATTTTCATTTGTTTAAGTTGGCAAATTTCATTTAAACTTTTTTTCTATTCCTTGCAATTTGCTCACTCACCCCTACCACTTAGCCCTACCCCTCCGTTTAGCTTGTTCACGTCTAGGGGCAGGGTGTCCTGTCTCTTGTGAGATAGACCATAATCATTATATTATCTTACTTTAATGCCTATTCGAGGTATTACGGTCCTTTTCTTCATAACAAGTATTATAAATCGCTAGTAGTATGCTATCTCCCCATTCCACCTTAAATAGTGAAGTGCCAAAATGTACCTGCTGCTCCATTTAAGGTGGAACGGGAAATTCAAACGAGAATCTGGTGAATGTCTGACTTCAGCTTCATATCACTGAAGAATTAGGGGGGGTGATAATAAATAATTGCCCCCCTCTTTGAAGGCGTATGATCCCTAAATGTAACTAAAGCCCAGCAGTGAGGAGCTGAACTTTCCCCTCCTCTGCTGTCCCTGCAGACGGGCAGGGTCGCCTACAGAGCGGCGCGAGTAGCTGATAATGAAGTGATGCTCTTTTATTAGAGGGGCTCATTTCAGAGGGAAGATCTCATCCACTGCCCTGTAGCTCAGTAACAAGGGGTCAGGGTGACACTCAAAAACAAGGGGTAGGGGTGAAAATAAGAAATGGGACGGGGCCAAATTTTCTCCACACTGAGCCACTTCACCTTAACCACTTTAAATGACTGTTCACATATCAGCGACTGAGATTTAGAAAATAAAAACCTGGTGGAATTGTCCTTTAAGCAAGCAGTTTGCCAAGGAGGGAACATGTTGGGAAGAAAGCAAAACTTTCCACTATGTGCGCTACACATGTAGCGCAGATGCGCAGACGCAGACGAGTTATCAGAGCATTGAAGGAGGCAGCTGTTTATCAGCCAGGGAGCGTCACTGTTTAAACAAGCAGTCTGATCAAAAAGCAGTAAAATGCGTTGAGGGGAAAAGATGCTTCAAAACAACAATAAACAATGACGCAAATCCAGCGAGCGCGCGTAATTACGCCGCAGTGGAGGAAAGTGACCAAGAAGCCTTTGCGCCCCTGTTAGAAGAGTTACGGTAGCAAAACTTCCAGCTCCCCCCCTTAGGAAGTCTCAGGCAATTAGTTTGCTCGGTCAGAAGGAGCTCGCAGTCAGTCGCTCCGGAGTTCTCCAATGCCCAAACCCCCTCCTTCTCTCCACCTCCTCCTCCCCCTTCCTGTACGCCGATCTGCGGGACTCTGCTCTGGGTTGGTTGGCTGAGCCGTGTGGCCAAAGTGGGCGAAGCGCCATGGGCTTCGAGCTGGACCGCTTCACGGGCGCCGTGGACCCGGACCTGAAGTGCAACCTGTGCCACAAAGTGCTGGAGGAGCCGTTGACCACGCCGTGCGGCCACGTCTTCTGCGCGGGCTGCGTGCTGCCGTGGGTGGCGCAGCGGAGCAGCTGCCCGGCGCGCTGCCGCCGCGTCTCGGCCGCCGAGCTGCACCACGTGCCGCCGCTCAAGAGCCTCGTGCTGAAGCTGGCCACGCGCTGCGAGCACAGCGCGCGGGGCTGCGCCGCCGTGGTGCCCCTGCAGCGGCTGGCCGAGCACGCCGAGACGTGCGAGTTCGCGCCGGCCTCGTGCCGCCACCGCGGCTGCGGCCAGGTGCTGAACGCGCGCGACGTGGACGCGCACATGCGCGAGCAGTGTGAGCACCGGCCGGCGGGCGCGTGCGAGCGCGAGCGCGGCTGCGGCCTGGTGCTGACCCAGCGCGAGCGCGCGCTCGGTGCCCACTGCTGCGTGCAGGCGCTCAAGGCGCACGGCGGCGCGCTCCAGGCCAAGGTGGACGGCCTGGGCAAGGAGCTGAAGAGGCAGACGCTCCGGGCGAGCAAGCGCGAGAAAGCGCTCCTGGCGCGCCTGGCCGCCGCGCACAGCGAGCTGCAGGTGACCGCGCTGCGCTACCAGAAGAAGTTCACCGAGTACAGCGCGCGGATCGAGTCGCTGAGCAGGTCCATCGCGGCGCCGTGCAAGGTAGGAGCGCGCTGAGGGGCTGGAGGAAGGCTGGGGTGGTGATGTCAGAGGCTCTAGTTAAGCGGATGCTGTAAAGCTCTCAGCCCAAGCTGTGCGAAGTTTTTGGAAGGTCTGCAAAGTCGGACCCAAACCGTGCTGAGATTTAGGGACGTCCTGTAGCTTTCAGCCCTGACTATGTCAAGTTTTTGCGAGACAGGACTCTGACCACATTATGGGAAGGTGAGTTTGTGTTAGTAGCTCTCAGCCATGACCACATTAGGTTTTTAGAGATTGGCTAAATGCAAGTCTCAGCCCAAACTCTGAGTGCTTTGGAAGGTGACCTGATGTTATGTAGCCCTCACTAGTGATGGACAGGACTCCAGTCATGTCATGATTTCAGAGGTTGGGTAGATATTGTGAAGCTCTCAGCCTAAAATGTGTGAGGTTTTTGGAAGTTCTGCCCAGTCGGACCCAAACCATGTTGAGTTTTTGAGAAGTTTATGTTATTAGCTTTCAGCCCTGACTATGTCAGGTTTTTTGAAAGGTCTGCGAGATAGGACCCTGACCATATTAACTTGGAGGGTGAGTTCGTATTAGTAGCTGTTTGTCCTGAGCATGTCCATTTTTAGAAGTTTGAGTAGATATTGTGAAGCTCTCAGCCTAAACTGTGTGAGGTTTTTGGAAGTTCTGCAAAGTAAGACCTAAACCATGTTGAGTTTTTGAGAAGTCCTGTAGCTTTCAGCCCTGACTGCTGAATTTTTGAGTACAAAGTTTATGTTATTAGCTCTCAGCCCAAACTACAGGTTTTTTGAAAGTTCTGCCAGATAGGATAGGACCCTAACCAAATTAACTTGGGAGGGTGAGTTTATATTAGTAGCTGTTTGTCCTGAGCTTGTCCATTTTTAGAAGTTGAGTAGATGTTGTAAAAGTCTCAGCTGAAACTATGTGAACTCTTTGGAAGGTGAGCTGATGTTATGTAGCCCTCATTACTGAAGGTCAGAACTCAAGCCATGTCATGTTTTTAGAAGTTGGGTAGATGTTTCGAAGAACTGTGTAGTTTATGGAAAGTCTGCAAAAAAGGACCCTAACCATATTAACGTTTTTAGAAGTTGAGTTTGTATTAGCAGCTCTTTGTCCTGATCATGTGAGGTTTTTAGAAGTTGTGAAGCTCTCAGCCCAAAACGTGAGATCGTAAGAAGCTGAGCTGATGAGGCAAAACTCAAGCCATGTTGTGGTTGCAGACGTTGGGTAGATGTTGAGAAGCTCTCAGCCCAAAATATTTGACGTCAGAAGAGTTGATGTTTTGTAGCCCTCACAACTGAAGGTCACAACACGGCACACACCTTTAGAAGATGTTGCGAAGCTCTGAGTCCTAGCATTGTCAAGGTTTTGGGTGCTCAGCATAGTAGGACCCAAACCACACGAAGCCTTTGAAAGCTTTGTGAATGGTGTGTAGCTTTCAACCCTGCCCATGTTGAACATGTAGAAGGTGAGTTGATGTTTTACAGCTTTGTTTCGAGAAGGTGGGTTTTTGTTTGTGCTGTTCTCAGCTCTGCAAGGTAGAACTTCAGCCGTGTGAAATTTTCGGGAGTTTAATTATGTTAGCAGCTTTCAACCCCAGCTATGTCAAGTTTTTGCAGGACAGAATCCAAGCCATGTTGAATTGCTGGGAGGGTGAGTAGACGTTGTAGAGCTATGCAACGTTACCCCCTGCTTCCCAAAAGCTTGACATGGTTAGGACTGAGGGTAGACAAGTTGGATTGAGTCTTAACTAGAGGTGGTTGAATATAACATCATGATACTTCAAGACATTTTCACAATCACAATAATTCATTTTTCTGAAGTTTTTTAAAGAACCAGTAGTTCCGTGTTTTAAAATATACCATCAAAATATACCATTAGTCCACTAAAGCAGGACTAATCATGCTGTCTCTGTAATGAAAAGTTTTTGAAATACTGGCACTGTCCAAAATATACTTAGAATAGCATATTTTGACATATATGGGATATTTATCATGATAACTACACACATTGCCCACACTTAGCCCCTACTTTCTGGAAGTTCACTTAAATTGTTAATAGCTCTGAGCTCCACACACGTCATGTGTTTGGAAGCTGGCGTGAAGTCGTGTAGCTCTCACCTTTAACTGTGAGTTTTTCGGAGGTCAGGTTGATATAACGTGGCTCCAACCCCTAAATACGTTGAAATCTTACTACTATATACATCAGAACTTGTTCACGTGCTGCTCTCAGCCCTCACTTTTTGGAAGCTTGACGTTGACGTTGTTCTCCTGCAGTTCTCTGGTTATGATTAACTTTATTCAACAGCAGATTTGTGGTGCTCAGTTTTCATTCCTCTTTGGGTTCCAGCTTTGCTCTTAACACCTCTTGCACACCGAGGGGCCTGTGGTTGCGTGTTCTAGATAATTTTCATTGTGCAGAAGTTGAGTTGCCTGCACGGTGTTGAAATTCTTGTGGCCTGCTTTGACTTTGTAGACCCCCGTACCTTTATTTACACGCCTTCCAACTGTGAATAACTATGAGAAGCAAGGCTAAGTGGACAGAGAGGGGATTTTTTTGTTCTGTCTCTGCTCCTCATCCAGCCTTGAGACATGTCTGTCAGCTGCAGTTTTAGCCACCTGGCAGTCTGAGGGGGAGGGCTGAATGTTTATTAATCTGTAGCCTGCAGGCCGCAAGACGCCAGCAGCAAATTACCCACATGAGTTTCTCTGCTGCGCTTCAGTTTATGGAGTTTCTGCGTGGGTGCATTAAAACATCACAAGTGATGATTTAGACTTAATGGAAATCGGACCAGTTCTGGATTTTTGAGGGACGCTCTGGAGAATGTGACTATTTTAATGCGTTCATTTCAAAAGAAGCTAGTTAAACATAGTATGGCCTTGGGTTCTGTTGTGGTTAAACCTTTGGGTTTGCCTTATTTTGGACGCATTTGGTGGAACACGGTTCTGGTGGGAAAGATTCTTGGCTACAAGAAAGTCTCTTACTTGCACACATGAAGTCATGATTTGTTTTTGTGCTTCGTTTATATAGAAGGAAAAAAAATCTAAAAGTCCTTCCAGTCTGATTACTTAATTAGTGCTTAAGTACTTATTAACTGGGCAGTAAGTAATTAAGTTTTAATAAAGTAAGTCGTCATTAATTACAGCTCAATATTAGTGCTGTGTTTTTAAAGCGTAATCGTTTACTACAGGTAAATCTACAGTTAAGGTTTCCGTTAAGTATTTATTATTCTAGCACTGAGTTTTATAAGTGGTACTTTTTTTGATCCCACAACGGGGAAATTCCACCTCCGCATTTAACCCGTCCGTGAAGTGAAACACCACATACACACTAGTCAATACACACACACTAGGGGGCAGTGAGCACACTTGCCCAGAGCAGTGGGCAGCCCTATCCATGGTGCCTGGGGAGCAGTTGGGGGTTAGGTGTCTTGCTCAAGGACACCTCAGTCACGGACTGTCGGCCCTGGGGTTTGAACCGGCGACCTTCCGGTCACAGGGCCAGATCCCGAACCTCCAGCCCACGACTGCCCCCTACAGCAGTCACGGCAGTTAACAGTAGCACTTACAATACTTGACACCTGCTACATAACAATGATTGCACTTACGTGCACTCAATAATCATAAGCAGTTCTCTGATTATTCAAGTGATCATATAAACAGCACAAGGTGATTTTCGTAGATCAGAGTGTGGTCTAGAAATCTGATAAAGAGGCTGGATTTTAGCTCAGTAATCAGATTTCTAAGTGCACGTGAACTCTTACTCTGATTTCTTTCCTATTTCTCAGTCTGCGCATGTGCAAAACCCTTTTGGAGCGACACTGAAACCAAGTACATGCTGGATGAAATGAATGATTTAAATATTCATCTTCTAGATATTTTATGTTCATATTTTCAGATAAAGTGGTGCAATGTTTTTAAAAAAAAGCCATGGCATAAAGTTTGAGTTTACATTATGTTGCATTTACATCACATTTTCTTCTGTGAGTTTATTGAGCAGAAATCTAAACACTGTCAAGTCATGTCGACCCATGTTTCACCATTATCTGATTACTCGTACGCATGTAAACGCGTTGATCGGATTCCTAGCAAAATGTGATTTTTGGATTATTATGTTGGGGCAGTCGTGGGCTGGAGGTCAGGGAACTGGCCCTGTGACCGGAAGGTCGCCGGTTCGATCCCCAGAGCCGACAGCACGTGACTGAGGTGTCCTTGAGCAAGACACTGAACCCCCAACTGCTCCCTGGGCGCTGTGGATAGGGCTGCCCACCGCTCCGGGCAAGTGTGCTCACTGCCCCCTAGTGTGTGTGTGCTCACTAGTGTGTATGTGGTGTTTCACTTCATGGATGGGTTAAATGCGGAGGTGGAATTTCCCGGTTTGTGGGATTAAAAAGTGTCACTTAATAAAAAAAATGTTGTTGGATTATTAAATGCATGTAAATAACTGCGATAAACATGTCAGATATCATTACTTGTCATGACGGATTTTGTTCAGTGATATAACAGTGTAGTTACTGCTAATTGTCATGACAGATTCCATTATATTTGATATTATAACAGGATAACTCAAAAGGGCCAGTGATTGTATTATCCAATCAGAAACCAGCACCTTATTCTTGTGTTTATGGACATAGTACAGCTAGTCAGTATTAGAGACTCGCTCGGCTGCACTACTGAATCCACTAGTGTAATCTGAGTGTACTGCAGAGTCTAAATGGGTCTAAACAGTAGACCCAAGGAAGGCGAGTAGCCTAGTGGTGACAAAGAGAAACACGACAATATCATGACCTCTTACGTCACACTCCTTGACGACCTACTGTGAGGTCCCTTGGCTGTTTTTGAATAATAAAACCGGTTCCTCTGCTTGCTGCCCCTTTGTCCCTACACGTCATGCTAAAACAGTGGTGTGTAGTTGGTTGTTTTGCATCTCAGACGTTGCATTTTCTGCCAAAGTGGGCAACTCTTGGCTACTTCAGGCATCAAAATATTTACTATAGACAGACGTCTGGCTTGCAAGATTGTTATTAGTATGAAATGGTTATCAACACTCCAGTATGTTGGTAATACCACAAGGTCAATGCTGGTTACCAAGTCTTCTCATGTTAACAGTTTATTATAGTCATGAATAATGTATGTATTAATGTGTTATCACCTGATTACTCACTGTTTAGTTTGTATGTACGTTAACCATGTAGTTACAGTGGTTCAAGATTAATTACTTAATTATTATACTGTTATTAGCATTGCAGTTGATTATATATAGGAATAAGTGACGGAGAATGATTATGGTAGCACTTGATTGCTTGATACTAAGGTAATAAGTGCTTACGGTTTAGTTAGTTACAGTTAAAGGGTCATTAAACACATTTACCACCGTGTTTCGAGATTGGTTATTTAATTGACAGTAAACTGGACTGGGCTAAGAACACTGACGCCCTCTACAGGAAGGGCCAAAGTCGTCTCTATGTTCTGAGGCGCCTGAGGTTCTTCAAGATCTGCCAGACGGTGCTCAGGATCTTCAGTGAGTCTGTGGTGGCGAGTGCTGTCCTCTATGCTGTTGCATGCTGGGGAAGCAGGCTGAGGGTGGCAGATGCCAACAGACTCAGCGAACTGATCCGCGAGGCCGGTGATGTTGTGGGTGTGGAGCTGGACTCGCTGACGGCCGTGTCGGAGAGGAGGACGCTGTCTAAGCTGCAGGCCATTATGGACAAAGGCTCCCACCCACTCTACGACACGGTGATGAGACACAGGAGCGAAATGACCACAGAGCGCCAGAGGAGGTCATTCTTACCTGTAGCCATCAGACTCTATAACTTCTCCCTCAATGTACAATAACTCAGAGTGTAATTATTTGAAATTTGAACCACTTACTGTATTTGTAAGAATTTAAACGTCAACACATTGCAAATTTCTCTTTTTTGTCTTAAATTATTATTGTTTATTCTTTTACATAAATGGTTGCAACTGTCACAACTGCAACTTCCTTCTGGGATCAGTAAAGGATTCTGATTCTGAATGAATTACACTTTAGTCAACATAGCAGTTTATTATAGATGACTAGTAATAAATGAAGAGCTACTGATCTTCACTGTACTGTTATTATCATCTGCGTAATATTGCAGGCTTACGTCCTATGGCGAGTGACACTGATGCCAAAATATTGATCAGTGCCTTCATCTTCTCTCGCATCGATTACAATAACTCACTTTTCTATGGACTTCCAGTTAACCTATCAATCGTCTGACCTCCACCAAGCGCTCAGCTCATACCACTCCTGTTCTTCGACAGTTGCATTGGCTTCCTATTAGTTCCAGGATCAAGTACAAAATCCTTCTTCTTACCTTCAAGGCTTTACGTGGTCTGGCTCCGACATTCCTTTCTGATCTCATTTCTTTATACTGTTCCTCTCCTGCTCTCCGATCTTCTAATACTGGACTCCTGACAGTTCCCTCAACTAGACTTTCTACTATGGGTGGCAGATCTTTCAGTGCTGCTGCCCCCAAAACTCTGGAATTCTCTAACTTCCACTCTTCGTAATTGCTCTTCTCTGTCTTCCTTCAAATCCCTGATAAAATCCTTCCTTTCTTCCTCTCTGTAGTGTGAATTCCCACCCCATGATGGTTCACCAACCCACCCTGGTGTTCCTTAATAAAGGCTATAAAGTGGCACCAGTTACGCTTCAAAAACAGTAAAGATCAAACCACAGTTGGAGTGCTGGCCATCAGCTCTATTCCTGGAAATCTACCTTCCTGGCAAAGTCTTCAAACCCAAGTCTGAAACCTTATCTGCTCATAAAGGCAATATTTTTGGGGGAAAAAGATGATCTGAAGCAGGTGTGGAGGATTACACTCTTAAAACAAGTTAGTTTAATGCAGGGGGGCACAACTCCGGTCCTGGACGGTCAGTGTCCACCACAGCTTGGAGGTTTCCCTTCTTAAACACACCCACTTAGCCTGGCAATCAACAGATAAGTATAGCCAGGTGTGTTGGAGCAGGTAAATCACCAAACTGCTGGACACCAGACCTCCAGGACCGGAGTTGTGCATCCCTGCTTTAACGGATCTTTAGTAATGAAAATAGTTCTGTATAGAACTATGAACACTAAAAGAACCTTTTGCATGATTTCAGAGTTTTTTGCATCATGAAAGGTTCTTCAGACTGATGGAAAATGTGCTGGAGATGGTTCTAAATAGAAGCTTGTTGAAAAGGTTCCTTCTCTTACTATATCAAGGTTGTAACAATAGAAGAACTAGACAGAACCCTTTTCTGTTATGTCAAATTTGTAACATTAGAAAAACCCTTTTGGGTACTAAATGGAACCCTTTTTGAAAAGGCTCTACGTATATAGGATCACGTGTAGCACGTTTATGCACGTTTTCTATATAGAACTGTCTGAAGTGCATCCATCCGCGTTCTCCGTCAATCTGAAGAACTCTTTCATGGTGCTTCAGTGGTTCTTTAGTAAAGAAAATATAGAACCCTGAACACTCAAAGAACCTTTTCTATGATTACAGAGTTCTTTGCATCATGAAAGCGCTCTTCACATTGATGGACAAAGTGTTGTAGATTGTTCTGTATAGAACCTTTTTAAAAAGGTTCTTCTGTTAACCATAGAAGAACCCTTTTGGGTGCTAAATAGAACCCTTTTCAAAAAGGTTCTACATAGAGCCGTTTACAGTACATCCATGCGTATTCTCCATCAATCTAAAGAACCCTTTCATGGTGCTTCAGTGGGTCTTTAGTAAAGAAAAGGGTTCTGTATAGAACCCTGAACACTCAAAGAACATTTTACGTGATTACGAAGTTCTTTGCATCAGAAAAGTTCTTCAGATTGATGAAAAATGTGCTGTAGATGGTTCTACATACAGAACCTCTTTGAAAGGATTCTTCTGTTGTTACCCTGTCAAGCTTTTTTGGGTGCTACATAGAATCCTTTTCAAAAAGGCTCGGTGTAGAACTGCCTATAGCACCTTCTCTATTAGTCTGAAGAACCCTTTCATGGTGCTTCAATGGTTCTTTAGTAAAGAAAATGGTTCTATATAGAAGAGAAGAGAAGTCTGAAGAGCCCTTTCATGATACAAAGAACCCTTTCATCATACAGAGGTTTCTTTGAGCGTTCCTGGTTCTATATAGAAGTGTTTTTCTTTACTAAAGAGCCGTTGAAGCACCTTCGTTTTTGAGGAGAGCAGGGTTGGAAATGAACTTTGTAGGGTCTCCAGGACCTGCTGACCACTTTTTGAGTTTGATTAAAAGAGTCTCAGGTATGATTTTCTCCTCTGGCATGTCTGAGTTGGATCAGATTCTCTCCTCTGGAACAGCAGATGGTGGATAACTCTTACCCACTCGCTGATGTGTACAAAGTCTTGAAGTATTGCCCGTAGCGAGAGGACGAGAGGGGTACCCCCGAGTGCTTTCTAAGAGGGAACAAGTGGTCTGGTCAGGGAATGTGGTTCTTCTAGTTGTTCCCGCTGAATGCTCCCTGAGTTAGGTGTACGCTTACACGTCGCTATCCTGAAAGCTCACGTCTAGCGAAAGCGGCGATGATAGCGGGCTGTCATCTGCGAGATTGAGTCTGTCCACTTAACATGGGCTGTTGACCCAGCTGCTCCAGACGATGCTGTGGCAGCGCCCCTCTTGGGTCTTTCAAGTAGACGGCGCACGACGATGCAGCATCTACTCAGGCCAGACAGTTAGCCGTCAAGTGGGGGCTTTTGAGGCGGCCGCATGCCTTTCCTTATGGGTTTTTATGTTTGTGTCCTTTCGACAAATGAGATCTGGTCCTGAATAGTCCACAAACTGAACATCAGTGATGTACACCATTCTCATTTTAGCACCTTCTTGGTTACCCATGGAATTATGGGACATATGACCTGCCCTAGGGAGCTGCGTTCCACTGCATTGCCTACAGTCAGCTAAGATGGTTGGCACTGTACATACCATTAATATCTGTATTATATTTAGGTGGCGTATCCTATGGCGCACAGAGTGGACAGCTGACCCGCTAGTGCTGTTATGCTTCTAGAAAGAGGGGTTAAGACTGGGCTCTCGTCTCTGAGCTCTAGTCACGCCGCTGTTGAGAGAGTCATTGGCTGCGTGTTTAATATTCTAACCTTTAAGTCAGGAAAGGCCGAGGCCTTAACCCTTTAAGCTAATGGTCAGTTCACAGCTCTTTTGCCTGAGACTTTTAAGCTGGGCAGAATTTCTTCATTTGTATGAGGTTTATTCTGTAACAGGTGCGTTTCTTCACCGCGACCAGTTGGAGACCCTCTTTCGATTTTCTAACTCAACACTCATGATACAAATTTTAGTGCACAGTTTCCATGTAATTTGCTATGGAGCTGTGCTGATGACATCCTATGTAAATAAAAATAACGCATGGCCACCACTTAGTAAGGCACCGCTACTTAGTGAGGTGTGGGAATGAGATCCTAATGCATGGCCATGATTGAGTAAGGCACAGGAACGAGATAATTAAGTCATGGCCACTGCTTAGTAAGACGTAGGAACGAGATCCTGATGCATGGCCATGACTTAGTAAAGCACAGAAACAAGATAATTAAGCCTTGACCACAGCTTATTAAGGCATGATCTCATTCCCACATCTTAAAGTCGTGCCCACAACTTAATTATCCTGTTCCCATGACTTACTAAGTCATGCATTTATTTATTTATTTTAGATTTCCCCCCAATTTTCTTCCTAGTTTAGTCATCCCTGATTCCACCTGCTAAAGCCAACGTTTACGCCACTCGGGAGCCCATAAAAGATTTCCAAAATTTACGCATAATTAATTTGTTGAGATGTTAATGAAGTCATGCAGAGTGGTCAAACTCGTAGTCTCCTGATGACGGGGCCAACGCTTAGATGCAGTGCCACTTGAGAGCCCATGGCCAAGCTGTTTTTACTAATATTGAATGTCATAAGCAGGGCCCTGCAGAAAATCTGAAATGTGCGTTTCATATCTATAAACCTTTAATATTAATAAAAAGCAGTGTTTCTTGCTGCAGATGCCTGTATAAATGATTCTAATATGATGTTGCTACTGTGTAAGTTTCAGGTTGTTGGAAGCTGTAAACACTGAGGTATTTTTTAGGGTGAACGGAGCTGCTCCGTAATAACAGAGAAGGTTGTCAAGCATTGAGCATGAACGTACAGTAGAATTAATATCCAGCATCGTATTCAGAAATCAGTGACCGCATCTCGCTTATCAAAATAAATAATGCTATAAATAGTGCGGATACAGGATGTATCATAGTCATGTTGTATCATGACTAGCATAAGCTTGTGTCTGTGACATTGGGGAGTGAAGATGAGGCGGACGCACGTGCTGAGATAAGTGAGATTTATTAAGGGCAAATCCATAGTCAGGGTCACAGAGCCAACACGGATTGAGCGTAAAATGGACATGACAAAGGAAACGCAGCATAAACAAACCACGGAGGCAGAAAGAAGAAACAATCAACAAACATAGACCAAACAGCGTGAGAATACAATACAAAGACCAGCAAACTCACAGAGGAAAAACACAGGGCTCCAATGCAACAGGGATAGCGAGGGTTAACAAGACACAGGTGGTTAAGGTGGTGCAGTCGTGGGCTGAAGGTTAGGGAACTGACCCTGAAGGTTGCTGGTTCGATCCCCAGAGCCGACAGTCCATGACTGAGGTGTCCTTGAGCAAGACTCCTAACCCCCAGCTGCTCCCCGGGCGCCGTGGATATGGCTGCCCACCGCTCCGGGCAAGTGTGCTCACTGGCCCCTAGTGTGTATGTGGTGTTTCACTTCACAGATGGGTTAAATTTCCCCATTTGTGGGATTAAAAAAGTGTCACTTAACACAGGTGGTTACAGTCAGGGGCAGGGTCTGAAAACAAGGGGAAGGGGCAGGACCGGGAAGAAACAAAACAAAAGCACATGGACAAGACTGGGAGGTAAACACAAGCACATGGACAGGAGTGGGAGGGGCCAATCGTGACAGTGACTAGTGTGTTCAGCTTTTCAGACGCATGGAGTCCAGACACCATTGTATCATCTCAAATCACATTCCGAATTTTGTGTCTTCATGTGCCTGATAGCATATTATTTCTTTCCTGTGTCATAACTTCTTGTTTATCCCAAAAAGTTTAAAATTGTGACTAAACCATGGTTTTATGTTTTGGTGTCTAGTTTATAGCATGTCAGTCCTCACTGTAGAAGTTAATGATTATTTGCAGTACAGTGTTAGAAATGAAGGTTCTGTGCAGGTACGTTTTCGTTCATCAGGGCACAAATAATGTAAATCGTGCACCTTAAATCAGTTCCTCCAGGTGAAAAGTTGGTATTTGTTCCTTTTCGTAACCGAATGTTTTAAAACAGAGCAGTAGAGTAAAAGCCTGGAGGCAAGGCGAGGCGGGGTGTGTGGAGTCAGTCCAGCTTAGAACAGATCATTTCAGTGGATTATGGTTCAGTTATGATCCCTGACTAAAGGCACTGAGATGGAGCCTTGAGGGGACCACCCCAGTGACAGTGGCGTACCTTTATTTCTGAGAGTGTAGTGTGTATTAGTTAGAACTTTAACTAGTAATTAACTGTGATGCTAATTAAAATGCCGTTTTTGAACAAACATGTGGTGAAAGTGTTTTTCTCAGTTGTGTCATCTCTCTTCTTTTCAGGGTGGTGAGAACAAAAGTGTGACAGTTATGCTCCACAGGGAGTCTGGATCTTTGGGCTTTAATATCGTTGGGGGAAGACCATGTACGGTAAGTCTGCAGGAGATTAGAGCATTAGCTTTGTCACCAAGACTTCATACACCATGGCATTATGTTGCTTAATTAGGACTGATGGTGAAAAAGAACATTCTGATGAATAGATAGAGAATGAATAGATAACTGAGAGAACCTATGATAAACAGGTGGCTGAAGCTTTGGACGCTGCTTCACACTCGAATCCTAAAAACAGGACAGTTTCTCTTGCCTGGCAAGGAGCGTCAGCCTGGACGATACCACAGTGTCCAGATTGGGGCCACTCACTGTTATTGCGGTCCTTTTTGAAGTGGTCGTTATGGTAACCATATCAGCGAGAATGGGTACAGAAGCCTTTAATGAATTTTGGTGAGGTTTGTCCAGAATAGACGTGTGACGTACGTAATGACGTCATTCTTGACTGGACCTTTGCAGCGAGATTTTAAGGAAGCGCCTAAAAAGACTCTAGAACTTAAACACAAAGAGTTTGATCTAGATTGAGTTTGGTATTAGACTGAGTATTTTTTTTTAATGATAATATTCACAAACAGAGAAAGTGTAAAAAAAAATTTTTTTTAATAAAATGATGTAATTCATTGTCTTGGTTGATCAGCTGTTCTGTGGCGCATACTGCTGTCTACATACTGTAATATTATTTTATATACACCTGATTTTATTTGACGTGCCATTCCAAAGTGCTGTATATCTGATTGTAACAACAGTAATTTTTGAAAAGTTTTGGTTAAAAAAAAGTTTTTATTTCTCTAATAATATAAATTTGTAATATTGCGAGATTTTTGTATGTTTAAAGCTACTCCCATCAGCGAATATCAAGAAGAAAGTAAAATTCCATCCATCCATCCATCCATTGTGCATTGTGGAACAAAATCCTTCATATATGGCCAGATTTGTAGCTTTTAGGGTTGTCTGGCACAGCACTGGTTTCGGTTTTGGCCATAAATTTTCATTTTGTTGTATCACTAATTACTGACTGTAAGTGTAGTTTCCACATATTAATAATCCAGTGCTTCTATTTATTGCAGCATAATATATTAGTTGCCAGTATAAAGTGCTTCCCTACATGAGAGACTTTGCAGACTTGTGTTTACTGTAAAAACAACTAAATGAACTAATTTTGTTCAGCTCAGATTTTTGGAGTGAACAGTTTTAAGCTGAATAGTCTAATTCAGTTTCTTGGGACCACTTTTTTTTTTTTTTTTTTTTTTTTTTTTTTTTTTTTTAGGTTGAACTGACACACCGTCTTTTACAGTGTTGCTTTAGAAACTTTAGGAGTTTTTGCTTTAAGCATTTGAGTTTTTACCCCGCTTCATTCTAGTGGATAGCAAAGCAGAGGTCAACCGATGCAGAGTTAAAGGTGCTTCTTAACAATAGCCACATGCCGACCTCTCAAACTGAAGCCTGGCATGGCGATCAGTTGTAGCTGAGACTGTATCTCGGAAGAATATCCTCAAGTAAACAACTGTGCTGTTGTTGTTGTTGTTGTTGTTGTGATGGGAGGAGAGCAGGCCCTGCAGTAATTAGTTACAGCACTCACAGCTTGACTTCCTGTGGTTTCTCAAATATTCCATTAAAAATTACTGCACAGTATCGCAGGACTTGGCAGGCAGCATGTAGGGTTTTGATGTGGTTGGACAAAATGTTTTGAAGCCCCGAGCCCTTGCTATCGGTTTATGGTGCTGTGATGGACAGTGAATAGCAGCCTTTATCCTTCCCATCTAAATTGCCTTCTCCTTCCTCAGCATCTGTGAGGATCCTGACACGACTTCAGGCTCGGGAAGTCTTTCAAGTGACAGACTGCCTCGGCGAAGTAGCTTAGCAAATCACAACATTGAGTACTTTGTTGTGTGCACCTGCATCCACTTGTGTGTCATTTTAGGTGGTAGGGGGGCCCAGCATGGAGTGGCTGGCTTAACTGGAGTGGGATGATTGCTGGCTTGATATTTATCTGTATTGGACTACGGGCTTTATCGTGTCATGTGGGTTGTAGTTGTTAAATGATGAAAGAAGGTTCCGACGTGGCCTACTACGGGTTTAGCTTAACCCTTAAAAGAGGAATTCCACCTATTTTTCAAAGTTTCTGCAAAATCAAATCGCTGAGTCATTCAGAGTGAGTTGATGTGAAATGCTTTGTTTTAAAGAGACTTGCTGAGGATTGTTCTCGGTGGTGGTGATGGGTACCAGATGCCTCTAAGAGCTAAATATGTTGGTCTTGGAAAGGAAATAAAATGGCCATATTTATGCCGTTGATATGACAATCCCTAGTTCATATTAACACGGCTGTAATGTAGCAGGTCAGCAAGTTTCCCTACAGTAGCTACATTTACATGCAGCCTGATTAAATGTGCTTATAATCCGACTAATAGCTCAATTGGAATAGAATTGTCTCTCAGAATCGTCTAGTTCGATTGAGCCCATTCAGAATACAACTTCTATCTGATTGAACAAGGTGTAAATAATCCATGTAAACGCCTGTATCCGATTACGTTCCCTATCGGAAAGTTTAAGTCCATTCTGCATGAGCGTCGCGTCACAGTGAGAGTTTATACCGTTCAACACGGCGGAGCAGAAACTGGTCTGCAGAGGAGACGAAGTTCATGCTCTGATCTTTAAAAGACGGCGGTGGGACGGACGTCCAGCTTATGCGTCTCAGAGCACGACGTCTTCCTCTCGGCCTTCTTTAATAAGGACGTGTGAAGGACGTTTTCCTGAGTCTGACGTCATTTTAAAGCAACCAAGACTGGACTCACGTGATGCTCGTTGTCATGGTAACGTCTACACTAAGTGGTTTTCTATGCATGTGTGTAATTTTGTGTCATTAATTGTAATGAGCAGGTAAACAGAGATTTTCCATCAGATTGCTGAGTGAGCATAAACACCTCAGTCTGAATCTGTAATCAATGGCACAAATCTTCACACGTAAACACAGACAGTGAATCGTTTCACAGTAAACCACTCTGCATGACTTCGTTAACATCTCAACAAATTAATTATGCGGAAATTTTGGAAATCTTTTATGGGCTCCCGAGTGGCGTAAGCGTCTAAGCGTTGGCTTCAGTCGCGAGTTCGATCCCTGGTGATGCTTCAGATGTCCGAAGCCGGTAATCCAAGAGAGCACAATTGGCCTCGCTCTCTCTGGGTGAGTAGGATGCCCCCCTTCTCCCCCCCCATCACTCACTCAACATGATACTAGTCAGATGCAACAGATCTGGCAGTTGGCGCTTTCCTCCGAGCGCGTTCTGCTGTCCAATGACGTCGCAGTTCGAAAAGAAGCGGTGGTGCCTTCACCTTCCTCTTCTTGGTAGTATCGTGTGATTGGGGGAGTCCTAACAAGCAGGTGGAATTGGAAACGACTAAATTGGGGAGAAAATAAAATTGTTTATTGCCCACACAGAAATCAGTCATGTCTGCCAGTCTGCTCTTCTCGTTTAAAGGTATGATCTCTCAGTGCTGGTGTTGGATTCTTTTTGATACGTAAAGCTGAAGTTCTTAGTTTCTGTTTTCTGTCACAAATGACCTTTTTAAACAGGCAAACCCATGAATAGGAACATGCAGATGGAACATGTCAATAATAAGCGTTTCCATAGTGGATGAGCATCGCATGTAGAATGTGTGCACACACACTTACTCGGAAACCGCTACAGTGCGTCCAACAATAAAGGCAGCAGCTTGTTTTATATGGTGATGGGGAACGTGGTGGCACAGAAAGCGCCAGTTTCACAAGCTCATTTCTTTACTGACCAACATCAAGGCAGGATTTCAACGGGTTAGATGACACACCAACGTCATGGTGGTAGTAACTTTTTAGCTTCATTTTAGTTTAGAAAGCCAAGTTATGAAGTGGACATGCCAGTGCATAGCCAACACCTTTTAATGTGTATAAAATGGTCACAACAAGCTATTTGAATTTCAGGATAATGAAGACAGGACTTCCAATGAAGGCATCTTTGTATCAAAGATTGTAGAGAATGGGCCGGCAGATCAAGAAGGGGGTCTTCAGATTCACGACAGAATAATGGAGGTAGGTGTGGCACTATTATTCAACTTCACACCCACTGTCATTGTGTGATGATCAAAATAATGTTATATAATAGGCCAAAACCAATAAGGAGCCAATTACAGAGGCAGTACTCCACCATTTAATCCCATAAGAAGCTATGTTATGTTGTAAGTCCTTCTGTAAGTTATAGAATGGCTTTGAGATGCCACAGTCGGTGACTTGCTCCAGTTTATACTTGGACTGCCCAACAGAAATGACGGTGAAATGTGAATATTACACAAGCCCCCACCCCTCACGCTCTTGGCTGTGCTGTGTAACTGAGCTGACATCGTTTACTGACTCGAGAAAGCGCTCTCTTACCTCGAAACAGAATCTAGTCTGTTTTAAAAGGCTAAGAGTGTTTGGAGGTCACTTTTTAGGGTGTATAGAAAGTTGAGTCTACAAAGGTTGCTTTTATAGTTTCATGAAACCTTAGTGTGTAACAATGGATGCATTGAATTAGTGTTATGAGTGTGTTATTCTACGCCATACGTTGGTGGCCTGGGGCTCTATAATTGTTTAGTTAAGTTAATGTAAATATTTGTACTATATGCAGTCGTAGCACTGTCCCAAAGAACTGGGACATTCCACTGAAACTTTTACTAGGCTGTTTTACTTTTTTTGGTCATTACATTTTAGGGAATTCCTGCCTTCAGTGATGTATGAAGGGTAAAGAAACAAAAATTGTAAGAGCACCTCTAAATTGTAATCGCTCCCACACAAAGCAGTCTTAAACCGTGCTGTTAGGTCGTACATGCTGTAAGCCCTGGCGACGCTGGCCTGAGCCACCAAAGGCGACAGCAATCCTGTCGGCGCCTGGCGACTTAAAGCCACTAAAGGATAGGTTTCAGAGCGGGTTTCGTGGGGAATGAGTGCCTGGACGAAAAGCAAGGTTTTTGTTAATGTGCTACATAGCTGCTTTACTGCTCTAGAGCCAAACACAAGGCTTTACTTTAGCTTCTTTGTTGCTCTATTAGCTGTCTGATCATTTCAGTAGGTGCTGAATACATGGATATCACTGAATCACTGTTATAGTAGATGTATGACGATTCTCTGCTCATCCCTGTGCTCTTGCTTTTTCCTTCTTCTCTCAGCTTTGTGTGATCATTTGAATGGATGGTGTGTAGATACTGATGTCCTCAGATGATGTTGTTAATTGCGGTTAGTTGGATAGTTAATGGATTTCGTTCTGATGCCCACACTCCAAAAAGATATAGGTTCTTTGGAGCGATGGCATTTTGGAGCGATTTTCATTTAGGGCTGGAGCAATGTTTTTGAGAAATCGATAAATCAAGGCAAAATTATTATTATTAAGCATCACACCGTGACATAATATAGATGGAGCAGTTCCCATTTGTGTCAGAGCTTCAAAGCCCCTACCCCCTTTTTTATTGAATTTTTGGCACCATGTAATCTGAAGGCCACCTACATAAGGGCTCCATAACACATGCATAAGCACTGAATAACATATTCAGTACTTGAGGATTTATGAAAAGCTTATAAGATCTTTTATGAACTAAATAACACTGTACTGACATAAGGAGCCTTAAACTAATGTAATGGACATTTTTTCTTCTTATAACACTGTTATGAAGCTTCTTTCTCAAATGATGGAACCTATTGTACAAGGCTATGCAGAGATCTAAAGAACCTGCTTATTGTACTGTATTGTCTGTAGTGTGTATATTGTTTTGTGTTCCTGTGTTGGTCCTGGAGGAATGTTTTGTTTCACTGTCTACTTGTATAGAACTGGAATGACAACAAAGCCTGACTTGACTTGACTTGAAACTCTATATCGGCTGTATGTAAGTACAGAAGTACAGTTTTTAAGGTGTTGCAGAAGGAATCTATGTCTGTCACCCTTATGTCAAACCTTTAAAATGCCAGGCTTCCTTATTTACATCATAAAACATCCCGGGTCATCTTGCGATTAATGGCTCAGGTTGTTCATAAATGCTTATACAATTATTGCTTTAGAAATGCATAATTTAATACCTATTCAAGTGTTATGAGGTCTTTATTCAAGTAGCCTTCAAGTAAAGTGTTGCCAAACCTTTTTAGCAGAATGGGCTGTTAACCATCTGCATCTTTGAGTTGGACTGGCTTAACTGAGGACAGTCGTGGGCTGGAGGTTGGGGAACGAGCCTTGCAACCGGAAGGTTGTCAGTTCTATCCACAGAGTGGACATTACATGACTGAGGTGCCCCTGAGCAAGGCACCTAACCCCCAACTGCTCCCCGGGTGCTGTGGATAGGTCTGCCCACTGCTCACTGCCCCCTAGTGTGTGTCTTCACTAGTGTGTATGTGGTGTTGCACAGATGGGTTAAATATGGAGGTGAAATGTCCCAATTGTGGGACTAATAACACTTATAATAACTAATAGTCACTTAATCTTAACAAGAATCAGGACACCCTACACCTAGACGTGTGTGGGGGAAGGGCTAATGGGTGAAATGGGATTGGGCCTTAGACAAGGTAACAAATACAGCCTGTTTAGTTCTAATTGATGAGAAGAATTTGGAAAATGGACATGTAAAGTGAGTTATCCACACAAATGCCATTAGTGGACCCTAGAGGGAATTTAATAGTAGATGCTTTGACTACTGTCATATGATTATGTGAGCAGACGTGACAGCAAATTTTCATATAGTTTTGAATCGTGATTATTATGGATGGATAGTCATCGTTTCGTTCCCATGCAAGAAAGTATTTTGCTTTAGGACGCCTCTAGACCGACATCCTTGTTGTTTTTGTCCTTGTCTTTTGAATGATTCAGGCTTTAGTCACTGGGATTATCAGGAGAAAAGGAAGGAGGAGGACACTCGGCGCCTCGGGTCCGTCCAGCGTTTACGGAGTGGCTCTTGAAAACATAGATGGACCTGCTATAATGAATCAGTGTGTCCTGCCCACAGTGTCATACCGTGACGGTATAAAGGTGCTACAAGCTTTTAGATTGTAATCTTCAGAAAGTTGATATGAGACTTGCATACTTCTGGTGCCTTCAGGAGCTTTATAAATGCTCAAAATTGCCCCAGTTTTTAAACCTCTGTAATGGCTTCTCTGCCTTTTGAAAAAGGCATAATTATGCTCTTTGTTAGCAGCCTTTCAGCCTTGAGGTTGTTCTGTGCACTGAATTTGGGGAATTATGTGTATCCTAGCTCTATTTTAGCACTCTGGGAGGCACCGTACACAATCTCTAATTACCACGTCTTAAGAAATGAATTTCTTTGGAAATTTAATCAAGGGAGGGAAATTAATACCAAACAGCCAGCGGCAGTTTCTTTCTTTCTTTTCTTTCCGTCAGTTGTATGTAGTCAAACCAATAGCCTGTGGTCCTGTCCTGATCTTTTCCCATGTGGAGAAGGAGGCACAGCTGGAGTTTGCATTTTTAAAATCTGTGCCACCGGATTCTTACCACTCTTTCCTCTCTCCCTCCATCAGCGCTTCCCCTCAGGTTCACTCGGGGTCTTCTCTTTTCTCCACCACTGTAGAGTCAGGCGCCTCTTTAGTTCAACTGCTGCGTTCAGAGTTGTTGTATTTTGTGAGTTACTGTTTGATGTCGTAAGCATTTGCAGTAGTAATATGGATTATTATTTTTCCCATCAGTGCTACAGTTTTAACTAAGTGGAGCTGATAAAGCTCATTTCAAACTCAAGTTCTTTTTTTTTTTTTATGAAATCAAATATTATCATAAATATTTTAAAAGAGAAAATGCCAAGAAGACAACATATAAAATGTTGAAACTGAGAAATTTGATTGCTTTTTTTAAAAAAGATGCCCATTTTTAATTTGATGCCAACAGCACATTCCTAAAGGCCCAGAGAAGGTGGCAGCGTTTCTGGATCCTGTTTATATTTGGTTTCTTCTTTGTGTTTTAGAGTTTTTTTTTTATCATTACTTTTTTAATTTGTGATATTGTATTATTACCTTACTAATTTCTTATCTATTTTTGATCTTAATTTCTTACCATTTAAATCTCAAGTTCTATTTTTATCTATTTTTATCGTTTATTCACTGCTATTTTAAACTTTCTTTTAATTTAAAATGATTAAATGTAGTTATTATTTTCTTTGTCATGTCAATCCCTGTTTTTGTAAATGCTCGGCTACATTGAAAATGAGGGTTGCCCTCAATGTACTTCCGAGTCAAAATAAAGGTTGATTGATTGATTAACAGCATTTGTGGATGCAGTGATGAACTGTTTTCACAGTCAGTGGTTTTCAGAAGTGTTTCTGAGCCCATGCAGTGATTTCCACCACAGAATCAGGTCTGTTTTTAATGCAGCGCTGCCTGAGGGGCCAAACATCACTGCCAGCAGATCCTGGTGTTCAGCCTCGTCCCTCACAGACAGAGATTTCTCCAGATTCTCAGAATCTTTTAATGATATTATGTACTGTAGATGATGAAAAGCAGAAGTTCTTTGCTATTTTCTGTTGAGAAAGCAGTCTTTCACAAAGTGGTGAACCCCTCCTCATCTTTACTTCTGAAGGACTCCGCCTCTCTGGGATGCTTTTTAATACCCAGTCATGTTACTGACCTGTTGTCAGTCAACCACCAGGTGTTTTTTCATCATTACACAACTTTAACAGCCTTTTGTTGCCCCAACGTGGTGTTGGCATTAAATTCAAAATGGGCAAATGTTTTTCAAAAAACAGTAAAATTGATCAGTTTCAACATTTGAAATGTTGTCTTTGTACCATTTTTAATTAAATGTATTTGTAAAAAAATGTCATTGCATTTTGTTTTCATTTACATTTTGCACAGCATCCCAACTGTGACACGTGTGTGTGTGTGTGTGTGTGTAATATATATATATAATATAGGTGAGCAATGTTTGTTTATTTGATGTTTGTTAATAACATCTGTAGAGGGCAGCGTTGAGTGATGGTTATTTTATTGTGTATCAAGACAGCCTATCTATCAGTCTGGCCACTTACAGGCTGTTAAAATACAGTTAAATCAGTGATTTATATGATTTATAACCAGGCCTGTATTCTTCATTGTTCTGAAGATCTCATCTGTTGGGCTGATTTGATGCCACTGATTCTGACTGTCACGTTGCTGAAAGTGGCTTAAAGCCAGAGATACTTAGTCAGCGTGACGCAGCGTTGGAGCAGGTGTGCTCCTCGACGTATCAGCTCAACAGCAGAGTCCAAAGGAAAAGCTGCAGGAGGCGGCTATGACATGCAAAGTGGGTTATAATTGCCTGCAGTCATGTGCCACATAAACAGCTTCAGACTGCGTGCTTTCTTTTAGAAACTAGCTGCATCTTGGTTGCATCATCTATAGTCGGGACAGTTTGCTCCGGAAAGCACTGACTTTGTTGGCTAGAATGCGTAAAGTTATGTCATAATGTAACCCAGGCTTCGTGCACATGTTCTTGACAGCAGCGGTTCTGTGAAACACATGCAGTTCGAGAGAACCGCTATCTATGCATCATCCCCAAACAACTTGCCGGGAGGACCATCCAAGCCATACGGCGGAGCTCAAATGAAGAACAGCTGCTTTGCTTCACGCCGAAACAAAAACAAGCAAAAAAACAAAGCCCTTAATTGCTAACATCTATTTGTGAGAAACTGAGAAAATCTCTGAGAAAGCTGGAGTCAAACTGCTGCAACGGCCGCAAAAAGGTTACGTGTACGTACATAACACGTTCATAAGGATCCAAAGCCTCTCCACAGCATCCAAGAAGGAGGAGGCGTTTAAATGGCAGATGTCCCTGTGTAGCCGGAGCGAGGCAGGCTCTGTGGATGAATAGCTCCTTGTTTGGTAGATTTCTCCTCATAAAAAAAGGAAAAGCCTCTGCTGCTGTGTTTGCTTTTGCTTGCTCTCCTCAAGCTGAAAATCTTCACACTTAGTGAGCAGCGCTGTTTGCTTGCAAAGATTTGATGAATATGCTTTATTGGACTAAACCCAGAGGTTCGTACTTAGAAAAACATCTCTGCATCAAACCTTATGCTGACATAAGCCTTCATTTATTTATGTGTAGCTACAGCACATTGTGGTTTTGATGGTCGTCACCCTTTTGAAGGGAAAGAGCTATAAACTGTAGTTGTTTTTATGATGCGTGTACTCACCGGCCACTTTATTAGGTACACCTGTTCAGTTGCTTGTTAACACAAATAGCTAATCAGCCAATCACACGGCCGCAGCTCAGTGCATTTAGGCATGTAGAGGTGGTCAAGACGACTTGCTGAAGTGCAGACCGAGCATCAGAACGGGGGAGAAAGGGGATTTAAGGGACTTTGAACGTGGCGTGGTTGTTGGTGCCAGACGGGCTGGTCTGAGTATTTCAGAAACTGCTGATCTGCTGGGATTTTCACGCTCAACCATCTCTAGGGTTTACAGAGAACGGTCCGAAAAAGAGGAAATATCCAGTGAGCGGTCAGTTGTGTGGACGAAAATGCCTTGTTGATGTGAGAGGTCAGAGGAGAACGGGCAGACTGGTTCCAGATGATAGAAAGGCAACAGGAACTCAAATAACCAACCAGAATCTCTGAGGAACGTTTCCAACACCTTGTTGAAAGTCTGCCATGAAGAATTAAAGCAGTTCTGAAGGAAAAAGGGGATCCAACCTTTTACTAGCATGTACCTAATAAAGTGGCCAGTGAGTGTAGTTGTTCAGTGTTGTAGAAGTACTGACGATACCTAGAACCCTGTTCACACTTAACATGTGGGTTACTTTGTGTCATTCACACCTGCAGTCGGGTATTTTACCACGTTCGTTCTTGCCGTGAAATCACTGGTGAAAAGGACGTGATGTCCTCAGCATGAACGACTAATTTCTAGGACGTTTTTATCTCACGAAAACCAAAATCTTGGATTAAAAAAGCAAATGTGTCGAGCGAACGTCCTGCTTTGTTGGTTGCTTTTGCACAGAAGTGGCTGCGGACACAGACAGATCTTTAGCGCTTCTCTGTAGAATCACATCGTCTCAATGAAACTTTTTTTTTTTTTTTTTTTTGCGATTTTTACTTTTCTGCATCATTTGAGCTTAAGCACATGTCCTTTACATTATGTGAAAAATTCATGATGATTGGATAGAAATGCTCCAAAATTTATATAATATAATATTATTATTTTATTATATAATATTTTATATAATAAAATCTCTTTCCATTTTTTGCCCTCTCCTGTAAAGTTAGTATTTTGGAGATACTTGTGTTTCTTCACATGGCGACAAACTACGAAATACACCATGAAATTTACACTCGAAACAAATCTAAAAACTCAGCTGTTAAATAGAGATGCGCAGTCAGAATCACCCGAGATTTAAATCAGTAGATTTTTGCTCAAAACACAGAATCAGCAGGCGGCAATTTTCTGATAAATGATATTCGTCAGTGTTGTATGTGAATGCTGCTGCTACACTTGTACCAAAATGTTTTAGTATAATTATACATAATTTATTCGTGTTATTTACATAGCCAGTTGACTTTATTTACTTTTTAATGGGCCAGATTTTCATTCATTATATCAATGTAGTGTTCATTTTGAAGTGTGGCTAATAAAGAATGCTGCAAACGTGCTGCTGTGTTTTCATTTTCATTTAGCCCATACAGTCTGAGCTGTAGAAGACAAAGCTTAATAAAGATTGACCACAAAATCAGCGGACAGCCAATTTGGCTGTAAAGACATTGGAATCTAGCACGATTCACTGGTGCAGCCCTGCTGGTAAAGCAGATGATTAATAGCAAATAGAAATGATCAGCTATAATCTAGACACCACTGTGTTTCCTGGTAACGTATCCGCTTCTGCAATCACTCCCAGGAATTACCCGGACGTTGTGTTGAGTCTCGGGCAGGTTCGTTACTGAGACGCCTCCGGCGCTGAACCCCTTCGTTTGATTACCAGTAAAAACTAATTGTAGTGTTTCGGTAGTGACAGTTTTAGCTAACTTTGAGTAGAAACACTGGCCAGTACATGACCAGCAAACACAGCTTTGAACACATAAAACCATCATATTTTTCGTTAAAAACACAAAGTTTACCTAATTGCAGTAAATGTGTGTTCCAGTGCTGATAATTCTTAACGTTCCACACTTTTCAGATTTTGGGACACATTTACCTCGAAACAGTGGGATCTAACTGCTCGCCGTGTGGCCGTGAGGGACAGGGATGCAGCCTCACTTCCCGCTCTAAAATGCGGTGGCATGGCTAAAATAAGGCTCCACCTACAGACTCAAACTTACTGTGTTTTGGTAGTGACATGAAAAAGTAGGACCCCGTTTTATAAATATAGTTTTTGATTTAAAATTAGGGCTGGGCAATATGACTATCGTTATCGTGGGAAATGATCAGAAGATGCTCTTTTGTGGATGTTCTGGACAAAATCAGTACTTAAACACTGACTAGCTGCATAGTTGATTTACAAAGACAAAAAATTGATTTTATTTATTTATTTTTTTTAATTGAAACATTTAAATCATGATAAATCTAATTCTTTTCAACTTCACTTTAAAAGAAATCACAGATTTTAAACATTAAAAAAAGTCAAATTAGAGGTTGGGGTTTGGGACAGCCAGCTCCCAGTAGGCGCCTTGTAAGTGATGATTTTGTGCATGTTTAGCGTATTAGTGTAGCTTATCAATGCCTTGAGTTTAAATGAAACATTAAGTAGTCTAAAGTGTAGTCTAGCTTGTTTATTTACTGTGGGGCTGCAGTTTGACTAGTAGAATGGTCCATGCATCATCTATATGAACTCATAGCGTTAATGTAAGTAAAACTCAGATTTGTCCTGATGCAGCGGTGGAGACGTGGGAGCAGGAGAAGCCGATACAGGCTGGGATCGTAAACGTCACCTTGTTAAAGGCTGCAAACACCCACAGGTCAGAGGTTGAACAACAACCGCTTTTAAAAGCACCACCACTGAGACCATGTTCAGTTATCTAAGAGCGAGGGGATCATGGACACGAGGGAAGGATTCGTTCTGGCCATGCATGTCTTTTAAGTAAGAGTCTCATCACAAACACAGGCCTGCGGGATTTCTGTTGGGTTTTGTGCAGGCGTTTGAAGGATTGCGTAGGTATTTCGCTGCTGTCAGAAGAAAACCTCATTTGTCCAAAATGGTAACTTTACAGGAGAAGCAAAAAACCTGCTTTACTTTTAATGCAAGTCAATGGAACCAGACCTTTTTCCAGGTTACTTTTGGGCCGTTTCTCTTGGTCCATTCGTCATGAAATTCACGTACAATGTAAAGAGCAACGGGTACTTTACAATTCCATCAAAAACTGAAAAATGAAGATACAAGGTTTTCTTCCGACAGCAGCGATGTGCTGTATAACATTTATAAAGAAACTGTTACCAGAAATTAGGCCTTGGTAGCAAACCTGAACTAGAGCACCAGTACTTCTTTATCTCTATGTGGGGCTGCCAAGCAGTGAGATTACCCAAGAAGTAGCACTTAACACCCCACACCTCCTTGAGCAGGACTGAGCACTAAGCAGTGTTTGCATCGACACTACTGAATAGACAGTGTCAGGAAAGGAAAGGGTCTGGAGGAAGGGGCCCATTGGTAGCATACAGATTAGCCTTTGGCTTCTTTTGAAGTGAGGGTGTTGGCATTCCTTTCTGCTGCTGGTTGAAAGGGCGCAAGTGGTTTAGACAGTTATAATGAAAGAGTGAGGAGGTAGAAGTGTTTGAATTGTGGTCGTTTATGGTTTGTGTATTTGAGTATTTGAAGCTTTGAGAGACGCTGCTCTGGAGGCATTAAGTCAAGTTGAATGCCTGATTTGATGTCAGTTAGTTTTGACGGCTTAAAGGGACGTTTTTCAAGTTTGAAACCCAACTTGACTACTTAGCAAGGGCCCTACTGGCACCTTCTTAAAGTACCTGAGCAGTACGTTACTAAGCTAACATTCAGCATAATGATCATTCTTAGGAATGTGCTTGAAGTACTTTGTCTTACCTGTAATTAAGCAAAGTATTTTCAGTTGTTTACATTTTTGAGCTAGCCCCGGATCAGAATGATTGTACAGGAAAAATGTAAAAAACAAAGGCAAAGCGATAAAAGAATCCGCAAATGGGAATGAACGAATAATAATTTGCACAGTATCAGCACTTGTTTATATTATTGCCGTGTCCAGTCATATATTGTTGGCCCAGGTCTGGGGTCAGCAACCCAAATGTTGAGAAGAGCCGTTTTGTCCTTTCAACAAAAATCAGACCACCTTGAGAGCCTCAACAATTTGTCCATTTATCTTGGCTGTAAATATGTCTCAGTATGTGCTGATGTGCTAGTATAGACTAAAATGTAATATAAACAAAAACGCTGGCTTATTGCTCTGCTTTAAGCTTCAGCTCAGCCATAGCTGCTCCTCTCACATCTCTGGCAGGAAACCTTTCCACAAAAGTAGAACAGTTTCCTGTGAAATGTCTCTTAACATGAGATTTTTTACGGGGCTGAAGTCGCTTCTCATACGTCAGCTTCTTGTTCATATTTATTGGTTCCACCTTAAATGGCGCCTGTGGTGCCAGAATGTAACTGCTTCTCCATTTAAGGTGGAACCAGAAAATTTGAACAAGAAGCGACTTCGTATATCAGGAAACCAGCTGGAGTGGTTATAAACTCAAATAAGTCAATTCATCTCCAAATTATCAATCTTTTCATTAACGTCTAGCTAGTTGAGACTGTTGTCTGCATTGCTATGGTGACCAGCAGTCTCTGCGCCAACCTTCAGGGCTAAAGGGTGAATTAGCAGTTCTATATTAACTCCAGCGTTTAAGGCCATTTATTGTTAAGCTGTGTTAAAATAATCCTCCTTTGTAGTAAAATCTTCACCTAAAAATCTAGTTCTGCTGTGGAGCTGTAACAGGGCAGCAAAAGAGCCGCATACGATTCCTCTGCTGCATGTTGCTGACCCCTGGCATATCTATATTTCGTGTAAAAATTAATATATTTCAATTCTTCAGAGGTTGAGTCCAGTTGGATGCTTGATAAGTACCTGTACTTCTTCAGTGGCCATCAAGCGTTTATGATCAGCTGAGCTTTTTTGAATCAGAGGGTCCATTCATAGCTTCTCCAGGGACACAGAGCGAGGTCAACACAGCATGGGGTTGAAACCTCTCACCTCCCCTTGTCCTGTTCCTAGTGCCACTAATAAGTTGTCAGACCACATGGCATCTTTAGCTTGGCATGTGTCACAAGGTCCCCTGAGTTTATTTCTGACCAGAGACGACAGCTATTTCGCGGAGGGAGGGATCACATGTTGTTTGGTATCTGATGGCAAGAAGCAGCCCTTTGTGAAGGACTTTATTGGATTTGGGCTCCTGCATGTGTGCCTTGACTGCACAAGGGGAGCGAGCGGTCCAAGAGAAGCTGGAGCTAGCAGGTCTGTGAGAGTGCTTTATGGGGGTCTGTCAGTCCCAGATGAGTGGGCCACTCCAGCTCTGCCTGGCTCAGCTAACTAAAGACATTAAATCCAATGCAAGTCTTAGAGGAGCCATAATCAGCTTCTGGTGCGGGCTGCTGTGGAAGCAGTGCGTGTTGGGATAGAGGACGGGATCGCTGTGTTTTTAGGGGGTAGAGAGTAGCTGTGGCTGGAAAAAGTAGAGCAAGAGTTATGTGTTAGCTTTAGAATGTCTTGTTTCTTGCTGTGTGTTAAAGCCCTTAAACTGCAAAGGCCAGAATTTGGGCCCATTTCAGTTCCTCACTTTCACAGCATACATATTGCGTTGATCTAGTACTGGGAAGAGTCAAAGACCTACTTGTAAACCTAAGAGACCACCCAAACTGTCCACCATCAAAAAACACTTGAGAGATCCACAGGGGTTTCTGTCCATCCTTCCACTGTGAGAAGATGACTCAGTGCTGTGGGTCTGAAAGGACGTGTAGCTGATCAAGAAGAACCTCACTGAGAAAAGGAGACGGACACATCAAACAAAGAAGCTGGACGATGGACTGACCGCCCCAGAGTCCAGACCTCAACACTACCGACTGTGTTTGATTACTTCAGAAAATGACCAACCAGCTTCTCAGACTGAGCTTTGGAGGAGTGTCTGCAGGTTCTTTGAGGAACTGAAAGTGAGTCTCCTGAAAGGAATGGATGCTGGAATAAAGGTGAAGAGTGACTCGCAAAATACTGAAATAATGTGATTTTATATTTATTTGTTGAGCCTTCTGTGTAATTTTCCTGTACAAGAAATGGTCATTTTCAGTGGAAATTAAAGCCCAGTGCCATTTCTTCTTTTTACCCCTACCCCTTGTTTTCGAGTGTCACCCTAACCCCTTGGAACTTTATTTGGGACCCTCAAATAAACAATTTTGAAAAATTGCTTCATTAACAGCTACTAGCGCCGCTCTGTAGGCGACCCTGCCCGTCTGCAGGGACAGCAGAGGAGGGGAAAGTTCAGCTCCTCACTGCTGGGCTTTAGTCACATTTAGGGATCATACGCCTTCAAAGAGGGGGGCAGTTATTTATTATCACCCCCCTACTTCTTCAGTGATATGAAGCTGAAGTCAGAGATTCTCCAGATTCTTGTTTGAATTTTCCTGCTTCACCTTAAAAGCTGTTACATTCTGATGCTTGTTATGAAAAAAATGACCATAATGCACCGAAACAGTGGTTATCATAATTTTTAACAGAAAATTCTCACATTTGTGGGTTTATTTGGTCTCTCAGGCAGCTATCTTACCGTTTTTCTGTTTTTCTCATGACACTGCATTTGGAGCCTCTGAGAAACCTCCGCTTGGGGGTCATGTAGCCCCAACACTAAGCTCTACCCCTCTATCTCAGCAAGAATTGGGACACCCTACCCCTAGACGTGAACGTGGAAAATGGAGAGCTAAGGGCTCGGTGATGGGGGCAAGGGGTGAACTGGGATTGGGACTAAATAAAAGGGTGGTCTCTGACTTTTGCACAGTACTGTAACTATTTTTTTGAATATTTATGGTATAACACTGTTAATTTGACTGCAGGTTTAAAGAGATAAAGCTTCTCTGATCTTGAGCCCAAAGCTGAGCCTCATCATGCTGTTATCAGGCCCACTGTAAAGTACTGTGAAAAGCGCTTATGAAGGAAATGCACCTTTAGCCTTTCCATATTTATGGGCATGAGGGTGCTAATTTATGGCGTCTGAAAGGTCTAAAAGGGGGCCTAAAATCGGAATGTGTAATTAAAGCTAATTATATTGTCCATCAATCTTGTGTAAACACAACAGTAACAATAGTCTCAGGTTGCCTGGCCGTCTGCTCTCTCAGTTAGGCTCTTAACCCCCCACCTTCAACGCTGGCTGCCCAGCCCACCATCTCCCTAATTAACTACCCTCAATTAAATACTAATAGGCTGATTAACAGGCTCTTGGTCGGGACTGTAATTGCTTGTTGCTTCCTTCTGGTTTCCATCAATAATGCAGGCCAGGCCCCCAGGTCTGTCTAATCAAGCGCCCTGCTTTGAGGGTCCATGGCTCGGTGGAGGTAGAGCTGGCAGTGCTCAGACTGCTATGGTCCAGCTCATATGGGCATGATGGATGTTTGAAAAGAGCGTGACTGTAGAGCGCCTAGTGATTACTTCATTCGTAGATAATGAGGCAAAATCAAATCGAGGAGGAGACACGCTCTGACTGGTGGAAGACTAATGGGCGGTTGCCGTTTTGGAGGGTGATTCTAAATGACCATGTTGTGCTGGTTGACGTTGACTAAGTGTTCCGTTTTGATTTTGTGGAAAAGTTAAGTTTCCATTATGGCTGGACTTTCAGACACATTTTAACGTTCATGTGGATTGTTTTTGTACCGTGACAACACTGACCAGTTAGGATTAGGTTTTGGGTTCAGGTTAAAGTTAGGATTAGGATTAGGGCCAGGGTGAGGGTTAGGATTAGGTTTTGGGTTCAGGTTAAATTTAGGATTAGGGCCAGGGTGAGGGTTAGGATTAGGTTCTGGGTTCAGGTTAAATTTAGGATTAGGGCCAGGGTGAGGGTCAGGATTAGGTTTTCGGTAGAGGTTAAGGTTAGGGTAAGAATTAGGGTGAGGGTTAGGATTAGGTTTTGGGTGGAGGTTAAGGTTAGGTTAGGATTAGGGCCAGGGTGAGGGTTAGGATTAGATTTTGGGTTCAGGTTAAGGTTAGGATTAGGTACTGGGTTCAGGTTAAGGTGAGGATTAGGGCCAGGGTGAGGGTTAGGATTAGGTTTTGGGTTCAGGTTAAGGTTAGAATTAGGGCCAGTTGAGGGTTAGGATTAGGTTTTGGGTTCAGGTTAAGGTTAGGATTAGGGCCAGGGGTAAGGGTCAGGATTAGGTTTTCGGAAAAGGTTAAGGTTAGGGTAAGAATTAGGGTGAGGGTTAGGATTAGGTTTTGGGTGGAGGTTAAGGTTAGGTTAGGATTAGGGCCAGGGTGAGGGTTAGGATTAGGTTTTGGGTTCAGGTTAAGGTTAGGATTAGGTACTGGGTTCAGGTTAAGGTGAGGATTAGGGCCAGGGTGAGGGTTAGGATTAGGTTTTGGGTTCAGGTTAAGGTTAGAATTAGGTACTGGGTTCAGGTTAAGGTGAGGATTAGGGCCAGGGTGAGGGTTAGGATTAGGTTCTGGGTTCAGGTTAAGGTTAGAATTAGGACTGAAGCAAGATCAGCCATTTTCTCCAAATATGGTATTGAAAGATTCCGCTGCTTTATGATGCTGTCTGTTTTTACGGTGATACATGGAGATGGTCTTCCTGTTTTTAAACCTGAATCCCAGTATTTTTTTCCCTCCTCCGCTGAGTCGACCCAGAGTTACTGCAGCCCTTTTAAATGCCCGTGTTGAAATGACTTTACTATAATTTAAAAAGTTTGTGCTGTATTTCAGCAGTCCTTTCACAATCCAGCATTCGTCTCTCTGCATGCGAGAGGCAGCCCCACAGTCACTTTTCCTGTCATAAATTACTGCCGTACAAGTCTGAGCTTTTTCTCTTTTCGCTTACAAATGGAAAATTGTGCCGTGTAAAAACCCGTATTCACGCTAGCAGAGCTGCTCTACTCTGGACCTACAGTTGGAACCAGGAGAATGCAGGAAACAATAGAATTGGAGGATCTTTTTACTACACGGCTACAAAGCTGTGATACAGGTCCAGTTACTTGAACGTTTTAATACACTCACCTTCCTGCACACAAGACGTTTGAATTACAGGAGAACAAAGTGCAGATGTCTTGCACTACTACACACAAACTGTACATGGAAATCAACTGATTTTTCTGTTTCTTCTGCGTTTTTGTCTCTCTTTTTTGAAGAAGTTAAGAATATAAATTGTATGCCTTCCCAAATAAATTACTGTCCCCAATGAGGGGCAGTTTTCACACTCCCTTGCTTGTACTGGTAACTGGCCAGTAATACAAATAATAAGAGAGACATATAGTAAGTGTTGTACTAGTAAATAGTAAAAGAAATAGTGACATATAACTAGGGCTCTTTTGTTTCTATTTTATTTGCTGTTTATTAAATAACTGCTGATATCAGTTCATCAGATAAATAGTGAGTTGAAATGAATTGAGTTTACCAGGTTAAACCTGTCCTCCACTTCCTCTGCTGACAGTCATGCTCAGTTTCCACAAAAGCCCAGTAGCCTGGTGTATTACGAGACAGCGTTTTTGAGTAGATAGATTAATGATCACAGCAATGGGCATTTTGTTTCACATCTGAGCACTGGGGTCTGTCTGAACAGAAAACCAGGTAAGAAAGTGAAAAGCCTGCCCCCAAAGAAGAGCATAATATCATGCAAGTGCAGTATGAATTTCACACTAAAGCTTTGGTGCAAAGATCTTAAACTTGAAACTGTCCTGCTGTTCCAGCTGTGCTTGGTCAACCCTATGTGTCAAACGCAAGGCCCATGGGCCAGATCAGGCCCACGTCACCATCCTATCTGACCCATAAAAGTGTTTTAATTTTCTGTTTCGCACTGCACTACAATTCCCAGCATGCACTGCAACGTAAACGTGCACTCAGACTCTCCTACCCCAACAACCCAAGTGTTGGTGAACTTGCAGCAAAGAAAGGATGCCAGGTGTCTAGCTCAAGCAGGGTAGGTAGGTTTAAAAGACTGAGCTCCTGGGATCCTGAGATCCCGGGAATGTTTAAATGTAGAATATTTGAAGGTCAATTACAACTGCCTGTATTTCACTTCTGAGGCTTTTGCGTATTTTGAATAAACAATGGTGGTTTTGGGTTACAGCACAACTAAAAATGAAAGGAAAACATAGTCCTGAGGTGAACTTTGTGTCAGCGCCGAACTGTTACTATTAGAGCTAGGCCTTCAGTTCGGGCAATACGTCAAAACTTCCACGTTAGTGTTGGTTTCTGCTAGCGCCCCTGTGGGATTTCTAATGGTATGTTGCCACTAAGCTGACACTGATTGTCATAACGATTGTTTTGCTTTTCTTGATTTAAATATGAACATTTTACGGAAGGTTTTTTACAAGCTTCAGTTTTATTTGAAGCTTACGACACACGTATTTGAGTATGCATCAGTTTTACAGTGACTGTTTCAGTAAAGTGTCCGGGCACAGACCTGTGCCATTGTTTTCTACTACTAACTGAAACCTGCTTAGTCTGTGTTCAGTCAGTGACTGTGGTCTAGAATTTCTAGAAGGATTAGAGTGAAGCCTTTTCTCACAAAATTAGTTCCACCCCTTGTAAATCAAACTTTGATTGGTTGATTCCTCTTGTCATGTCCTAATTATGGAACTCTGTGTTAATCTGATGTGTTCATCCGCTGAAATCCAACCTAATAAGGGAGCTAATTTGGCCGTATCTGCCTAGATACTACAAAGAGGGCGTTGGCTATTCCATGATGTTAACCCTTTTGTTTCCAAATAAAACTTCACTGTAACTTAAGAGTATTACTACAGTAACTGGTTTATATCCACTAAGCACAATGATTATTTTTGTAAAATGTGTTTCTCTAGGTTTCTCTGAAGGCCTAGAAGGCCCTGAGGGTTCCCCACTTGCTATTGTAGGGAGAACATTCCAACATGCAGAGCAGAACCAGAGCTGAGAACCACTGTATTAATATAACAGCTGGTATACCTTTAAAGTTGATCTGATATGAGCAGTTCTGGACAGTCTTTGGACTTTGAGAAACTTTCTACTTTGCTGTAGGATCTCCAAGTACATCTAATGAGGCCCATGTGTTTTTATCCACCGCCCCAACTTGAGGTTGTGTGGAGTTGCATTCTCTTATTCAGTTAATGCCCTTGGAAGCATCACAAAGGACACATGGTCAGAGTTTGATGATTCGTGCCTTTTTTGGAGGTAGGCCTCAATAATCAAACTCCCTCTCTATAGGCCTGACGCCTCCTAATCCCAGCATCACGGGCTGCTTTAGAAATTCCTCCACACCCGTCCCCACTAGCTTTTTTTCCTTCGAGAGCCTTTTTGAATAAGCAGTCTTTCACAGACCAAACAAAGTGGAACCAGCAACTGCTGTGCACAGTTCTCATGCAAATGTGTGCAAATAGAAAACATTGTTCCCAAGCAGGCTTTTGTTTGCGGCCGACCCCTCCGCGCCCTGCCCCTGACCCCCAGAGAGAGATGTAGTCCCTTTCACGTTCACCTTCTCCATTTGATTCGAGACTTCCTACTTCTTTCAAGGCAGAGACAGGGAAATTTGCCAGCCTTGTTACAGTGATTAAAAGGAACTTCTGAAGTAGGCCAAGAGAAAGCTGGGTGCTTCTTGGGTTTGGAGCTGTGGACTCTGCATTTGATAATGGGAAACCTCTGCAAGAGGTATTGCTTCAGCTATTGCATGCAACCCTGAACTCATCAGCCAAAATATCGGAAGTGAATCCAGCCTCCAAAACAGGCAGAGCCTCAGTTTCCACAGCTTTAAAGGTCAAGCTAAAAAAATTCTCTTTCAGTCAGGATGCTCAGTAGAAAATATCTCCCAGGCCTTCTGGAGACCACCAGCAGAGATCTCAGTACCCAGAGTCAGGGTCAATGTCACGGTGTCAAACATGTAAAGATGTCTTAACCTTCAAACAGCTGTCCACATCCAGTGGCTATAGCAGGGGTCGGCACCCCAAATGTTAAGAAGAGCCATTTTGTCCTTTCAATAAAAATCAAACCACCTTGGGAGCCAAATTTTATGTCCACTTTACTATCGTGGCTGTAAATATGTCTCAGTATGTGCTAATGTACTAGTATACGCTAAAAATGTAATATAAACCAAAATGCAGACTTGCTTTGCACTGCTTTAAGCTTTAGCTCAGCTGTAATCTATAGTTTTTCATTTTGTTAGTTTCCTGAGCGACAACAAACACATGTTTCTCGAAGATTTCTATAAGTAGCTGTGAATGAGTAGCTGTTGAAGCAACATGAATAGCTGTTGAAGCAACTGATTGTTCCACCGTTTGTTCTTCAGTAGCTTTTGACCTTTGTTCTTCTATATCATGACCTGCAAAGCTAGATTCATTTTCTACCGTCCTCGGTTTGATGCACCTAATTTCAGTGTGTAGATTCGTTTCATGTCCAAAAAGTATTATAGGGGAGGGCAAAGTGGTCCACAATGAACTTGAGCGCAATGAGCAAGGCATCAAGTTACATAGCCTGTAACTTTGGTGGTGCAGTGTAGTGGTTAACACCTCTGCCCTCCTATGCTGTAGACTGGGGTTCAATCCCCGACCTGGGCAGGCACCTTACACAATACCAATAAGAGTCCTTGGGCGAGATTCCTAACACCGCCTTGGCCTTCCTGTGTAAAATGATCAAATTGTAAGTCGCTCTGGACAAGAGCGTCAGCCAAATGCCATAAATGTAAATTTAATTGTAATGGCTACTTAAAGGCCCAATCCCATTTCTTATGCTTACCCCTACCCCTTGTTTTCAAGTGTCTCCTTGCCCCATGGAACTGAGTTACAGGGGGTAGTGGTTGAAATCTTCCCTTCCCTCAAATAAAAAGAGCATCACTTCATTAACAGCTACTAGCACTGCTCTGCAGACGACCCTGCCCATCTGCAGAGACAGTAGAGGACGGTACAGCAGTTACATTCTGGTGCCTCAGGTGTCGTTACTGCTGGACTATTTAAGGTGGAACAGGACATTTAGCTAGCTAGCTACTGAGACATTAGCATACTATTAGCATTTTTTATGCTTGTTATGAAGAAAATGACCATAATACACTGAAACAACACTGAACTAAGAATATAAATTTTAACAGAGAAAATGCTCACATTCTTGGTTTTCTTTGCAGCCCTAACACTCTCAACACAGATCGGGACGCCCTACCCCTAGACAAGAACACACAAAATGAAGGGGTAGGACTATGGGATTGGGGTGGGACTGGAGTAGGACAATGGGATTGGGGTTGGTCTATGGGATTGGGGTTGGTCTGTGGGATTGGGGTAGGACTAGAGTAGAACTATGGGATTGGGGTTGGTCTATGGGATTGGGGTTGGTCTATGGGATTGGGGTAGGACTATGGGATTGGGGTAGGACTATGGGATTGGGGTAGGACTGGAGTAGAACTATGGGATTGGGGTTGGGCTATGGGATTGGGGTTAGGACTGTGGGATTGAGGTAGGACTATGGGATTGGGGTAGGACTATGGGATTGGGGTAGGACTATGGGATTGAGGTAGGACTATGGGATTGAGGTAGGACTATGGGATTGGGGTAGGACTGGAGTAGGACTATGGGATTGGGGTTGGTCTATGGGATTGGGTTGGTCTATGGGATTGGGGTAGGACTATGGGATTGGGCCTAAGGCTTAATATACACCCAACAGATAAAAACTCAAACCTGAAATAAAAGCCCCTAGATACGTAAAGGACATGGCAAAAATGTCAGTGGTATCATGAAAAATGTCAGAAGATAAAAATACTGCAAATATGTAAATTACGCCTCACTGATGACTTCATAGCGAGCTGCTAATTTGGCAAACTGGTAGAGTTATTACATGTGTTGTGTGCAACTGTTGCATCCACAACAAGCTGCATGAAAGTTTCACCATGTAAAGAATCTCATGACAGCATATGCCATCTGCCACGGCATGGCTATGTTAGTGTAATGTAGCAGGGTTACAGAACATTTCAGTACTAATGGGCCTGTTAGCTGCCTATTCCAATGTAAACAGGTGTTATTCAAAGACAACTGCTTGGAACAAATTCTGTTTACATTAACATTAAACGAGACTTGGTTCCCTTTAAAAGTTACCATTTCAGAGACAGTGTGAATACACTCACCGGCCACTTTATTAGGTACACTGTTCAATTGCTTGTTAAGACAAATATCTAATCAGCCAATCACACGGCCGCAACTCACTGCAGTCGGGCATGTAGAGGTGGTCAAGACGACTTGCTGAAGTGCAGGCCGAGCATCAGAACGGGGAAGAAAGGGGATTTAAGGGACTTTGAACGTGGCGTGGTTGTTGGTGCCAGACGGGCTGGTCTGAGTATTTCAGAAACTGCTGATCTACTGGGATTTTCACACTCAACCATCTCTAGGGTTTACAGAGAACGGTCAGAGAAAGAGGAAACATCCAGTGAGCGGTCAGTTGTGTGGATGAAAATGCCTTGTTGATGTGAGAGGTCAGAGGAGAACGGGCAGACTGGTTCCAGATGATAGAAAGGCAGCAGGAACTCAAATAACCAACCAAAATCTCTGAGGAACGTTTCCAACACCTTGTTGAAAGTCTGCCACGAAGAATTAAGGCAGTTCTGAAGGAAAAAGGGGGTCCAACCTTTTACTAGCAAGGTGTACCTAATAAAGTGGCCAGTGAGTGTATGATGTGCAGGTGATTTTTCAGGGGGCTGCTGAAATGTTTCTACTCCGTCATTGGAGTGGCCCTTGAGAAATTCAGGACCGGAAATTAAAGCATTGTGTAACCCAAGAACGTTGCTCAACAAAACAATATCTCATTGTAGAGCAATGTTAAAAGGCTGAAGTCCTGCATTTTGTAATGCAGCCTTATTCAAATGAATGTTCAGTCTGATCTTTTCACTTTTATTATGTGTTTTTGCTTGTCGTCAGGTTGATCCATTGCTGCGGAATATGCTAAAATCAGTCGTGGCGGTATTGTTTGACTTGGCTTGGCTTGTGAGGGACTGAGGAAAACGCTGAATAACTTAAGAAAACACTGGCCGCACAGTCTAGCTGCAGTGAAGGGAGGGAAAGCGTGGGGTATCGGTCAGCTTTGAGAGCATACCTGTCTGGTTTCACACTGGGACAGTAGACAAGCACCCGTTGTGGAGCTCTGCTTCATGTGAAGGTGGAGCCGCGGGTCAGCTTAAGCCGTGGAGGGGCTGCGGAAACGCAGGGTCAGAGATGAAACGGGCCAGGGCAGAGGCGATGGTCGTTTATCTCAGTGGGGTGTGTATGGAGGGGGGCGAAAACGTGGGATGGGGTACAGCAGGAGCGGGTTTAGAGCCAGTTTTGTCGGACAAGGTAGGTGATGTTAAATAAACCACACCACATCTGCAGCCAGGCATCAGGTTTCTGACTGTATTGGCAGCCTGACAGACTCTTCTTTGTGGACTTGAGGAGGACTGCTCTCCCTGCACAGCTATCCCCTCTCTCTCTCTCTCTCTCTCTCTCTCCCCAGTCTTTGATTTGCAAGGGGTAACTTTCAGCATCAATGCGTCATTTAGATGTATGCCAGAGATCTTTTCATGTTTGTTTTTTCTGTGATATGCCATCATCTGTCTGGGCAAGTCGTTATCTTGGACTTGATTATAAAAGAGGGAAGAAGTGAAAGCAGTTCTGCGAGCGAAAGAATTCAGCGTGTGATGTTTAGGCTGAGAGAACGTGGACCTAAGCTGCGAAGAGAGCACATGTCATCAGTTTTAATGGCAGTGAAATCCCTTTTTTATGAAATGGAGAGAGGGCATGTTGGAACTTTCTTGGTTTCTGTTCAGTTATGGAAGTTGCAAAATAGCTGGTGGTTGCTGCACTGCTGTTGTGCTAATGGCAAGATGTTTATGGTTAAGTGGTGCTTTTGGTTTCCCAAAGTTGAGGATGAGCGTTTGCATAAGAGAGAAAAGGAAATGGACGGGAATTTCGCCTGTTTTCTCATTTTCTGGGTAATTAAATTAAGATGTAAACAAATTTAAACATTTAATGTGGTTTGATGCAACATGTGCTGTTCTAGGTAAACTTACTTTGCGAGAATTGTTCACAGTGGTGGCGATGGGAACCAGATGTTTGAAGACTTCATTGCCTCTAAAAGCTCCTTCACAGGAAGTTATTACATGAAAAGGTTGTTAATACACTGCTTGATGCCTAAAACATTGCTTTAAGGTAGCTTTGAGAAGATTTTGGCCTAAGACATATTCCTGCATCTATAACAGTAAAAATACCGCTCAAAGAACCCAAAGACAAATTCTCACCTTCATCAACGTTACATAGAAAATCTCAGAGCTCAAGTCGGTTCACTGGTCATTTGCATAGTTGGTAAAGTGGCTCGATTTGCACTGTAGACATCTCTGGTTCCCGTCACCACCACTGTAACGAGTCAGTAAGCTTCTCTATTTCAGATGAAACCGTATGTCTTTGTTTGCGCCTCAAACATTGAATTACACAGTCATTTTTAAAAATTGGTGGAATTCCCCTTCCTTCCTACTTCTCGGCTATATCAGAGTAACAGCTGCTGCTTTCTGTGTCAAGGCATGCTCGCTACCTAAACAGAGACAAGGCTTTATTCTCCTGCCTATAACAGTCTTCTTACAACATCACGTCCTTTTCAGTTCTGTCTACTCAAGGAATTTTGTAAACAGGCTTTTTTTTATTAAGTTCTACCTTAATTTGTACCATCAGGTCCAAGCAGTAGGAGGCACAGAGTGTATGTAACCTCACAGACGGCTGGTTGCCAAGCCTGGGTGAAGGTTATATGGAAGCTTGTTACCAGCCAGCCAACACGATACCGCTGCTGAATTCCTTGAACTGGAGCCAAAGAAATGTAAAGCTTCCCTCCAGCTGTGGCACATCTAGGCATGGTCCGTACATGAAGATGAGACTGTGCAGGACAAGCAAGCTGCTAGCAAGACTGTGCAATGGGCCTCAGTCAACTTTCCACTGTCCAGGAGGACGTGATAGATTTCAGTAACTTTCCACAAGGGCTGAATTTGATTCAGCGTTCTTTTGTGTGAGTAGCTCATAGGGGCTGATTTTGGAAGGTTATTAAGACGACAGCAGAAGATGTCAGCGTGAACTGGCTACAAGGGCTGCATTGATGATGAATTTTGTGGTCGACGCCGATTCAGATTTTTTATTATTTTTTATGACAACAGAGAGAGAGAACATGAGGCAAACAGCTAAGATAAAAAGCACAGACAAAGATCATGACAGCAGACAGGCATTACATAAGACCAACAAACAAAGTTAAAAAGCAAGACAAGCCAAAAAAATAAATAAATGACAGGCAGGAAGACACCGAACAAAAACCGTGAATGTATATGTACGATTCTGCGGTCAGCTTAAATAACTGCAGTTATTTAGAATAATTGCGAAGAGGCGATCATGTTATCATTGCGACAGGCCTAGTGTTTGTGATATGCCTTGCAATTTAATATTAATATGCTGTAATATCCTTGAAGTCACACGGTTAAAAACAGACCAAAATGATGTACATTTATCACCGGAATGCCTGGATTCATCAAACCACCCACAGAAACACATCAGGAACACCGGAAATTGGTGACGTTGGTCTGAGAAAACGGTAACAAAAATTTAATGTGGGAATGCAGGATTTAAATATAAAATGCAGTCTTCAAAAAGACGTCAGATATTGTGATATGTGAAGCGATAAATCATTCAAATAATGCGTCTCTAACTATTTTCCTATATGTGTCCACAAAAACAGTAAAATACATGTTTAACTCCTTACAGAGCGTCTTATGGTGATGCACGTTTGTTGTGACCTTCTGCAATAATAAATTAAGGTCATCAAAAGATATTGTGTAATTCTAGTGAATAGTGTATTTCATGTAGAAAGTGTGTGGTCACTAAGAACTCTATTTTCACTCAGTGTAATCACCATCACCCCCCCTCTTTCTAAATTTCTATGAAAGTTGAGTCAAACAAAGTGCTACATTAAAAGTAAGAGGTGTTTGCCTATTTAGCAATTACACTACACCATTTTAATACAGGTGTAGCAGCAGCATTCAGGTGCAGCGAAAGCGCCTGCCTCCTGCTAATTACGTTATAAAACTGCAATACAGGTCAACCAAAATAAAATAAAAAAATAGTAATCAATAATAATCAGTTATTCAATTGCCGATCATGTGTTTGGAGCAAAAGCTGCTGATTATCATCTTGGCTAATTATGATGGTGCATCCCTGGTAGGTGGTGGTAGTAGGTGGCGCTATTCGAATACTGAAATGACTGTTTAGGTGCTTGTTACATTTCATACATAATTCAATAAGCAGGCTAAAAATTCAAGGAAACGACAGTTTATTTATTTATATTAAGGAAGTCGCTGAGGAGGCAGAGATGGCACAGCTAGGTTTTTCTCTGCTAACTAAACTAGCTGCCCTTGCAAATGATATCTAGGTTAAGAATCGGTGAAAATCTGTTTCTCTGATGAAGCCAACCTGTTGCCACACTGCCGCTGAAAAGAAAAGACCTTGTGTAGAAGACGCGGAGTCCTCATCAGCATCCACAGTTGTAGTGGTTAGCGTTAGCCTGTTAGCTTATGTTACTCTTCTGACACCAAACCTGCCAGTTTCTTTCAGTTTTTGATTGGAAAAACTTTTCAAACCTCTAACATGCAAGCCTGTTGTTACACGGAGGAGCGAGGATGAGACGGACGTATACGCTGAGAGAAGCTCAACAGAAGATTTATTAGGGGCAAATCCAAACTCAGCGTCTAAACAGTCCAGGGTTACAGAGCGATCGAGATCGAGATGCAGACATGACAAAAAGGAACACAGACTAAACACAAAACGGAGGCCGGAAGATCAAACACCATACGAAGACTGGCAACTAACAAGGAAAAACACAGGGCTTAAATCCAGGAACAGCGAGGGTTAACAAGACACAGGTGAGAACAATCAAGGTCGGAGTCTAGAAACAAGGGGGCAGGACAGGGAAGAAAAACAAGGAAGCACATGGACAAGACCAGAGCTAAACAAAATCACATGGAGGACTGGGAGGGGCCAATCATGACACCTACAGCCCTGTGCTGTTTTTGGCTATTTTTTCCCTTTTCGTTGCTTTTCCTTTGCCTGAGCTTAACTGGATATCTGTTCCTTAACTCTTACGGACACTTGAATATCAACGTGAGCCGGAATGCACATCCCTATCACACTTACTTTAATTACTGCATCACGATTCGAAGGTAATACTGGAGCTAGACGGGCTTAAAGCTGCTAATGCAACATGAGCATATCTCCGAACAAGATGCCACGTCTACGGATGGTCGTTTTCTTCAGGCACCAGAAAGAGGTGGACACATGCCTTCATCCTGGCTGTCCTCATTTGATTTTACCTCAATTTCCTGTTTGATTTTTAAAAGCGGTTGGAATCCACGCTTGCAATAATATTTTCAAACATTATCACTCGTGTTAAGCTCTAAAAATGAGAACCACATGTTTGGCCACGTTCTGAACGTAAAGGTATGTGTGTGGATGAAAAAAAGAAGGAGAGAGAGAGAGAGAGAGAAGGGGAAGAGCGAGCGAGGCTGTTTCTTTTCGAACTCCTACCTTTCCCTTACCTCCTGGCCACAGATGTGCTGAACAACCGCGTCCACATTCCTCTCCGAAGACGCCGTGCTTCGCCTTTCAGCTGGGTTGGTTTTTATTGTGGACGTCCAAAGAGAAAACCACCACCTCCGTACTTTGTGTTCTTTGACTCTTTCAGAAATCAAACGAGCTTCAAGCTGCGCGCTCTCGCCTGAGACAAAACCGAGCAGAGATTGTTTTGGTGCGAAGATCCAAATAAACCCCACGTAGGCCGTGACCTTGCTGATCAAAGCCAAATGCGTCGTGTTGTTGAAGTTACAGAAAGTTGAGTACTCCTGTTCTCGAATTAAGACTATGTTCACCGTGCAGGGTCTTATGTATGTCATATTTAGTTCGCCCATAACAACCGTGTTATGCAAAGTCTGTGAATGATGGGTGTCTGGTTTATTTACACGCTGTGATTTCGTAGGCAGTCGGCAGAGACCCACGTTTATACAGCTACAGAGAACTGTGTGTAGAGTCAACTGAAGCTTACACGATTTTTCGTGGGACTGTGAAAATGTGAGTGGAAACATTTGTTCTGCAAGCTTAAATTAGTGTTAGCCGTATAGCTCCAAAAACATCCCTAAAAATATCATATGTGAACGAGCACCTGGTGTTCCTCCAAGACATGTAACGCTGTTGTTGGAACAAACCCTCGTATCTCCAAACTTTACAGTAACTTTACAGGAGAAGGAAAAAAACATACTTTTAGCCCATTCATCATGAAATTTATACACAACATAAAGGACAATAGGTAGTTTTAATCATGTCAAAAACTGGAAAAACTACAAAAATTAACATAAGGTTTTTTTTCCTAGAGTAGCTGTTATGTATCTCTTGTCTTTTCCTACTTTCTTTTATTTTCAAATAAGTAAAAACATCTTTCATATTCTGTGTGTGATATGAAGTGGAAAATGATCGTGGAAATTAAGCTTAAATAACTGCAGTTATTTCGAATAATTGCGATGAGGCGGTTATGTAATCATGCCGACAGGCCTAGCAATTGTGATATTTGCGATTTATTTTAATATCCTTGAAGTGACACGGTTAAAAACAGATCAAAATGATGTACATTTATCAACGGAATGCCTGGATTCATCAAACCACCCACAGAAACGTTGCTCTGAACAAACAATAACAATGTAATGTGTTGGAGCTGCAGGATTTAAATATAAAATGCAGTGTTCAAAAAGTCGTCAGGTAATGTGATGTTTATTCAAAGAATGCGGCTCTGATTAGATGTGGGGAAAAAAGTGCAGTCCTTTTTCCCCGTAAACAGAAATCAAACTAAGCTATAAATACAAAATTGCAAAAACCCCATTTGCCCTTTTGCGAAATGCTAAAATAAATGTGCACTTTCCCTGAACTGCATTTTTTTTTTTACAAAAACAGTAAAATACAGGTTTAACTCCTTACAGAGCTCCTTATGGTGATGCACGTTTGTTGTGACCGTCTGCAATAATAAGATTACCAAAAGATATTGTGTAATGCGGGTGAATAGCCCACATGTTGTGTGTATTTCATGTAGAAAGTGTGTGTGGTCACCAAGAACTCTATTTTCACCCAGTGTAATCACCTCTGCTGGTAGTTTATGCTCACCATCAGTCTCTTCTGTCTACATTTCTGTGAAACGACCTGGAGATCCTTGAGTCACGTTTTGTAAATATGTTCAAATTGCATGAAGAACAGTGTAACATGTCCTTACTGTTGATCTTCTTTTCTTCTGGAAGCCATGAATGTGCCCGATGGCAAGTCAGTCAATATTTATGTAAGTGTAGTAGGAGGGGGCTGACCGGGTTAGTGATCAAACGACTCTTTGATGTGTGACCTTGTGATGACTTGGCCCGTCAAAAGACCCTAACGCGTCTGAGGGTAATCAAGATGGCGAGGAGAGCTACTGGCCCCAGTTTGCTGGCCCGTCACGTGAAGTGAGTCAGAAATAGCACCGTAGTGCATGTAGGCTGTATTGCATTTGAGGTTAGAGGCATGAGCTGGTACTGTAATGTAGTGCATTAGGTGGTGAGCGAGGAGCCATTTCTGATTCAGCATGGCCTCCTATGGTGGCAGGTGTGTGTGTGTACAATCAAAATTAAGTGATGATGTCAGTTTGTCGTTAATCGTGGGAGGAGCTGGAGTAGAAAATACTGTGAATGCACCAAGTTTGTGTTCTCTACACGTTGATTTCAAAATATTCAGGCATTGATTCATTTATTCATTGTTTTAAAACTCCAGCAACACTGCTGCGTCTGATCCACTTGTACTAGCGCAACACACACTCACACACCAACACCACATCAGTGTTACTGCAGTGCTGAGAATGATCCACCGCCTGCTCTGTGAGGGCCCATGGGGGTACTGACCACTGAAGATCAGGGTAACAGAGTATCAGAGAAACAGATGGACTACAGTCTGTAACTGTAGAACTACAGAGTGCAGCTATACAGTAAGTGGAGCTGATAAAGTGGACAGTGAGGGTAGAAACAAGGAGGTGGACAGACTGTTACGCCTGATCTGTGTGTGTGTGTGTGTGTGTGTAGCTATAGATAGATAGGCATACCACATTCAGTGTTCTCAAGATCAAAATATTAACTTGTGGCTTCTTGTGTGTCAATTTATAGAAATTCATAGAAAATAGTTGCAATATAAATCGTGGTGACAAGATTGTTCAAATTAAAATGAGATGTTTTCTCCAAGTTGTTCAGCCCTATTAAATTTAGTAATAACACAATAGAGCCCCCCTAAATACTTTACAGTTCATTCTGGGCCAAAAATATCTATATGACTAAATAAATGTATAAGAATAGTGATAATGGCTCCTTTCACCATCAATAAATGCAGTTAGTGCTGTCAAGACTGCCCGGCCTGTTGGTAGCGGAAACCCTGACATCTTAGTAGTGGGTCATATTTGACAGAATAGTTCACATTAGACTTGCACCAAATAGTCAAGACGTTGAATTGTGATCTACACTGTAGTTCTTTACAATGTTAACTGTGCTGCAGTTCACCGGCACATTTCTGTCTATATACCTGATACACTTGAATATCTGACTATGCACTAACTGTCTATACGTCCAGTGCACCTGTAACCCTTGCCTACGCACATCTTGTCTATGTTTGACACCTGTATCTACTGACTATGCACATTCTGTCTTTTACTGTCTTTAGTCTCTGCCCTGTTTACTATGCATCTTTTATTACTGCACTGGAAAAGTCGCCCCATAGTGTTTCGTTATACTGTACTACCCTGTATTATATAATGACAATAAAGTTGAATTGAATTAATATGATGCAAGGTGATGGTGATATGACTGTTTAGCCTTGAAAGAAGAAATAACTTGTTGCAGAGGCGAATGATGGAGGTAGAGGAAGGGGAATTGAAGGTAGGCTGGTCGATGAATTGAGTAATAACTGACGGGTAATTGATAGTAGAAATAATCAGTTGGATCTTTAGGGTCAGTAGTTATGCATGTAGGCCCTCTTCTTGGCTTTATTTGGGATAAAATCGTGAGACAGCTGAAGAAACTTCACATTGTTTTGAGTCTAAAGTCTTCCTGCTTGTTGAAGGAGTACAGAAGATTGCTTTTCCCTGCCATACCACTTCATATCCACATTGTGTGTGGAACTTGATATTTTCATAACAGTTTCCCCAAAGCCATAACTTGTATATTCTGAATTTTGCGGCTCTGTGGCCGCCTCCACTTCTTCCATCGCACTCGGCAACGTATAATCCACATGGTCGTATATTTTCACAGAATGGCTTCGGAGGACCACCGAAGCCCCCTAGAAATATTCTGCTGACCAAAAAATGAGACCAGACCGTGCGCCTGCAATTACTGGAAAGCTTTTTTGCTTTGTGGTTGGGCGAGCTCGTTTGTCACGAAGCAAATTAGATAGAAAGCTGCAGACTGGCACGGTAAGTGGCTGGGCTGCATCTGTTGTTGTTGGGGAGAGCAGTGGAGGTGAGGTCGCTCTTCCAGGGGCTTGTATTGGACCTAATCCGGCTCCGGCGGGCGGCGAGCTAGTGGCAGTCCGCGCTCTGTGATTTAGACATGATTCATGAGACGTGGGGATCCAGCCCGCTGACTCCAACTCCTGTTACGCTCGACCAGCAAGGGCGGAGCCTCTTCATTACAGCTTCTCCCTGCAAGAACATGCCTGATTTTTCATCGTTTCATTCGTTCCCTCATGTTTTCAGCTTTTGACATGACCATGTCAGGTCTGTTTTTTTTTTTCCCCTGTCCATCTCTCTCGTTCTCATTCGCTGGCTCACTCACCCCCTGAACAGTCTACCTAAGATTAATGAGCGATGACTCTTGAAGGAAAAAATGCAACGTTGTGGTTCGTTTAATACCTCATCTTGGCCTGAAGTGTCCAAAGGCAAAGGAGCCTGAACTAAATATTAAGTCTAGGGATGGAAAAACTGACAGCAGATCCGTTGGTGCATATCCACCAAAGGCATAATCTCTCTTGTTTAAAGTGCAAGCCCATCGGACGGGAGTTATTTTTAGAAAGTGTGTTTTAGAGATTTAGTTTTACATGGTATTCTTGTTGAAATCGAGCTGCAGCTGCAAAATGTCAATATAGCTAAACTTTACAGAGCTTTCATGCTTTAATTGCCTGATCAGCCAGTTGTCAATGTATCAGCCAGCTTTTGAAGCATGTGTTACTGTTGAATGACGCCGACTTACCCGGCAGGAATGCCTTTGTTCATGCGTACTGTGCCGTCCTTGTTGTGCTTTGCCGCGCTGCAGCTTGGGATCGTTATAACAAAGCAGCTGTCCCCACCAAGGACAGGCGTGTAAGAGTGTAAATGTGAATTACTTCCGCTTATGCGCGCTAATTGACTTGTTACATGATGGATTTTGTGCATGGCTGCGCATCTACAGTGAATACAACTGGATCACATTGGAATGGTTTGCAGACGTGTGTGCGTGGGTGGGTGCCCGTGTGTGTGTGTGCGTGTGTGTGTGCGCCGTTTTACTCCCTTTGTGGGGACCAGGCCTCGCCTATAAAGATAGGAAAACATCATTTATGAAGTTATAAGTGATACTTTTTTTTTTTTAATAAGTGATACTCTTTTTGATCCCGCAAACGGGGAAATTCCACCTCCGCATTTAACCCATCCGTGAAGTGAAACACCACATACACACTAGTGAATACACACACACTAGGGGGCAGTGAGCACACTTGCCCGGAGCGGTGGGCCGCCCTATCCACGGCGCCCGGGGAGCAGTTGGGGGTTAGGTGTCTTGCTCAAGGACACCTCAGTCATGTGCTGTCGGCCCTGGGGATTGAACCGGCAACCTTCCGGTCACAGGGCCAGATCCCTAACCTCCAGCCCACGACTTCCCCCCATGGGACATTTTGTGGGTCTACAGGAGAAAAGAACATGCTCTTTTACATGAAATAGTGTTTTTTATGTCTTCTGTAAAGATGCCTTCCTTCTGCATATCATTTGATAGGCTTGAGTAGAACCTTTAAGAGAACCTTTAGCTTTCGGTTACTAGTCAAGCTTAGGGTTGGATTCGGGTGCAGTTTAGCTACATTAATACATCAGTCAAAAAAGTTTGGAATCACCGTTTTAACAGTTATTATTTCATATACAGGAACAACTTAAATATTAGACATATTTAATACATATTTAACAAAAGTAGATGTATTAGATTTCTTAAGTATTTCAAGTCAAT